>NC_053394.1:269527423-269885241 GCF_905171765.1 Bufo bufo | reverse complement strand
TCCAGCCACTGTTTTGAATTATTTATTTTTCTAATTTTTTGCCCTTTTTTTTTAGGTGGTCTTCTTTTTTTTTTTTTTTTTGTCTGTTAGGTTTAGCGTGAGTTTGCGAACACCACCTGTGCCCCCACACACACGCACACTAAATAAAGATTTACACACACGCATACACACACTCCCCTGTGGCCCGCCGGATGTTCTCGGCCGAGGAGGCATACGCCCAGCTTGCCTCCGAGTCCTAGTGAGGACGAGGATGACCACACTTTGCTGTTGTCATCCGCGTCCTCCTCATCTAGCGATGATAATGAGCCCCCAAGGCGGCGGAGATGCCGCCAGGCGAAGCAAGGGGACCGCCATGCTAGGGACCCTGTGGCCCACCCTAGTACGAGCAGCTCTGGGGCTCGTACTAGTTTTCCGGCCCACCAGTTAAATCCACCGGAGCCCCCGGCCGGTGAGCTTGTCTAGTGTACCACAGAGCATTATGAGCCCGTGATTTCTGATTTTGTAGGCCAACCAGGAATCCAGATTTCCACAGTGGGCTTCACTGAATGACTTTTTGTCTTTTTTTTTTTTCAGTGACCACTTTGTGAATCTAATGGTGGAGCAAACAAACTTGTTCGCCCAACAGTTCATTGCTCAACACCCGGACTCCTTTTTGGCTAGACCCGGTGGCTGGACTCCGGTCAGTGCAGCCGAGATGAGGATATTTTGGGGCCTCGTGCTGCATATGGGCCTAGTCAAGAAACCCAGTGTCAGGCAGTACTGGAGTGGGGACGTCCTCTACCAGACCCCACTTTACATTACGGCCATGATACGTACCCGGTTTGAGGCCATCCGGAAATGCCTGCATTATTCAGATAATGCAGCATGTCCCCCCCCCAAGGTGATCCTGCCTATGACCGCCTGTACAAAATTAGGCCGGTCATCGATCACTTTGGGGCCAAATTTGTACAGGCCTATGTACCTGCAAGAGAGGTCGCGGTTGAGGAGTCTCTCATTGCGTTCAAGGGGAGACTCCTTTTCCGCCAGTATGTTTCCTCAAAGCGGGCGAGGTATGGCGAGAAGCTGTACAAACTTTGTGAGAGTACCTCAGGGTACACTTACAAGTTTCGTGTGTACGAGGGGTGAGATTCCCGTATTGAACTCCCAGAATTTCCCCCCACTCTGGGTGTTAGCGGGAATCTTGTGTGGGACCTTATGCACCCACTGCTAGATAAGGGTTACCACGTGTACGTGGATAACTTTTATACTAGTATCCCCTTGTTCCAGTCCCTACGTCCGCTTGTGGGACCGTGTGGAAAAATAAACGCGGCCTCCCTGCCCACCCCCTCCAGGTACCTATCCCTAGGGGTGAGACCCATGCCCTTACCACTGGAAACCTGTTGGTTTCTGCTGGTCAGATATAAGGCCAAGAGGGATGTCCTTGTACTGTCCATAATTCACGGTAACTGCATCACCCCTGTCCCTGTGCGAGGTACCGCGGCAACGGTCCTCAAGCCCGATTGTATCGTCTACTACAATCGGTATATGGGAGGAGTTGATCTCTCTGATCAAGTCCTCAAGCCATATAACTCCATACGCAAAACCCGGTCATGGTACAAAAAGTTGTGGTCTACTTTGTACAGGTTGCCTTGTACAACTCTTATGTGCTGTCCCGGAGCGCTGGCAACACAGGGACATTCCTTCAGTTCTATGAGTCAGTCCTCAAGGCCCTGATCTTTTCTGACCGGGAAAGAGCTGTAGTCGCCTGGATCGTCCCTGGCAAACACTTTCCAGGTGTGATTCCCCCATACTGGAAGAAGGGACGGACCCCCAAAAAAGCGCAGTGTGTTGCAGGAGGGGGATATGGAAGGACACCACTACTCAGTGTGACACGTGCCCCGATCATCCGGGCCTTTGCATTGACTGTTGCTTCAGGGAGTACCACACTTCCATGGAAGACTAAATTTATATCCCAATTTAGCCACTGACAATCGGATAAGAAAAACTGGTTCTCAGACTTGAGACTAGGGATCGACCGATTATCGGTTTTACCGATATTAATCGGCCGATATTCAGGATTTTGACAGTTATTGGCATTTATTTTGCCGATATACCGATAACATATTGGGAACACAGATCGCGCTGCTGTCAGCGCTCTCCGTGTTCCCTCAGCAGCACAGGGGAGAAGGAAGCAGTGTCTCCCTCCCCCTGTGCTGTTGCTGCTGCTGCCGCCGCCAATTAGAGGAGAGAGGACAAAAGAAGGGGAGGGGCTATGGCCACCGCTCCACCAATGAAGATAAGTCTTTCATTAATTCATATACAGGAGGTGGGAGCTGGCTGTAGAATCACATAGCCGGCTCCCGACCTCTATGAGAGGTAGCTGCGATCTGCGGTAGTTAACCCCTTAGGTGCCGCGGATCGCAGCTACCGCTCATAGAGGTCGGGAGCCGGCTATATGATTCTGCAGCCAGCTCCCGCCTCCTGTATATGAATTAATGAGAGATTTCTCTTCATTGGTGGCGCAGTGCGCCCCCCAGTATTAATCATTGGTGGCGCAGTGCGCCCCCCACCCCAGTATTAAAAATGTTGGTGGCGCAGTGCGCCCCCCTAGTATTAATCATTGGTGGCAGTGGCCACAGGATCCCCTCTTCCCTGCTCCTCCGATCGGAGCCCCAGCTGTGTAATCCTGGGGCTCCGATCGGTTACCATGGCAGCCAGGACGCTACTGAAGCCCTGGCTGCCATGTTCAGCTCCATGCTGCTGTGTGCACAGAGCAGCAGGGACAGTGTGAGGTCCTATTCACCCTGATAGAGATCTATCAGGGTGAATAGGACAAAGGGTTCTAGTCCCTAAGGGGGGCTAAAAGTTAGTAAAAAAAAAAAAACACAAAAATATTAAGTATAAATGAGAGAGATTTACAAAAAAAAATAAAAATACACAATAAACATATAAATTTTCAGCAGATTTGTGTAGGATTTGATTTTTTTTTCAAAAATGAAAATTCCCAGAATATCGGTATAAATTATCGGCTATCTGCCTGAAAGTTCACAAATTATCGGTATCGGCCCTAAAAAAATCAATATCGGTCGATCCCTACTTGAGACACTAAGGCCTCATTCACACGAGGGTGTCCGGATAAGGTCTGGATGCGTTGCGGCAAACCCGCGCGAGTAGGTACCCATTTGCAGTCAGTTTTGACTGCGATTGTGTTCCGTTTTTATCGCGCGGGTGCAATGCGTTTTGCACGTGCGTGATAAAAAACTGACTGTGGTACCCAGACCTGAACTTCTTCACAGAAGTTCAGGTTTGGGTTCAAGGTTGTGTAGATTGTATTATTTTCTCTTATAACATGGTTATAAGGGAAAATAATAGCATTCTGAATACAGAATGCTAAGTAAAATAGAGCTGGAGAGGTTAAAAAATAAATAAATAAATAATTTAACTCTCCTTAATCCACTTGTTCGCGCAGCCGGCATCTCTTCTGTCTTCATCTGTGAGGAATAGGACCTTTTGATGACGTCACTACGTTCATCACATGGTCCATCACCAGACTCGTAGGCATCTATACCTCAAATCAGCAAGCAGAATATGTTCCTCCCATGTGTTGCACAAATCTCCAAAATTCCCATCATTTGCCAGCTGGTTATAGGTAAGTGTTGGGTCTATATATTCCATCAGTCCCTGGGGAATTAACAACATGAAACGGATCACATGGGAGTCCTAACCAGAGGTTACGGGTGCTCAGAACACACACCAGACTCGTAGGCATCCATGTTGAAGTAATCTGTTGCCGTATAGAAGAATTTGCATTCCTTTAGAAACTACTTTAACCTAGTAGCTAACCTAGTCTTGCTATAGCTGGCTGCAGGTTACATTTCAGCCTGCCCCATTCTTTTCCCTTTACTCTTATTCAAGATGTCGAAAACCACATGCACCGTCAGACTACACCAGGGATGCTTAACCTGCGGCCCTCCAGCTGTTGTAAAACTACAACTGCATGCCCTCCTGTAGGCTGATAGCTGTAGGCTGTCCGGGCATGCTGGGAGTTGTAGTTTTACAACAGCTGGAGGGCTGCAGGTTGGGCATCCCTGGACTACACCCTGATGCAATGTTCCTGAGGCAGACACTTGTTCTGTGAGAATTTTGGAGCACCTGTAATCTGAGAAGAATGAACCAGCAGTGTTACATCAGTGGCTAATGTAATTCTGGCCATCTGGTGCTTCACGGGGTAAATGCTTGTTGCATTTAATCACTGTACAGTCTGAATCCTGTAAGTTAATAACTTTGATTACATGCACACTAGGGCTGCACGATAAATCGAAAAAATAATCGAATCGCGATAATCGGCAAATGCGATATGGCGATTTGGCCGACCCGAAAATGCAGCGATTATATATGAAGGGGCCCCGCGCACATAACTGGCTTTGCGTGTAAAGTATTTTACTAGTGTGTGAAACAATCTCTCTCCTATTGATAACAGGTCCAGCCTCTGTACTCACTGTCACGATGAATGCACTGCAGCGAGCCGGCCGGCGCGTGACTGATGTCACTTAGTAACGCTCCTGCTTCCTGAAGTGGGAGGAGCGTTACTAAGTGACGTCTGTCACGCGCCGGCCGGCCCGCCCGCCCGCTCGCTGCAGTGCATTCATAGTGACAGTGAGTACAGAGGCTGGACCTGTTATCAATAGGAGAGGGATTGTTTTACACACTAGTAAAATACTTTACACACAAAGCCAGTTATGTGCACAGTTTAGGACACATGAGGGGACACATAGGGCCATGAGGGGGACCAGCATAAGATGCTATATGTCTTATGCTGGCCCCCCTCATGGCCCTATGTGTCATAGCACACATCCCCTATAACAGCGTCCTCCACAAATCCACCCCATAACAGTGCCATCCACAGGTCCCCCAAAACACAGCGTCCTCCACAGACCCCCCCCACAACACAGCGTCCTCCACAGACCCCCCCCCCCCCACAACACAGCGTCCTCTACAGACCCCCCCCCCCACAACACAGCGTCCTCTACAGACCCCCCCCCACAACACAGTGTCCTCCACAGACCCCCCCCCCCACAACACAGCGTCCTCCACAGACCCCCCCCCACAACACAGCGTCCTCCACAGACCCCCCCCCCACAACACAGCGTCCTCCACAGTCCCCCCCCCCCACAACACAGCGTCCTCCACAGACCCCTCCCCCCCCACAACACAGCGTCCTCCACAGACCCCCCCCCACAACACAGCGTCCTCCACAGACCCCCCCCACAACACAGCGTCCTCCACAGACCCCCCCCCCACAACACAGCGTCCTCCACAGACCCCCCCCCCCCACAACACAGCGTCCTCCACAGACCCCCCCCCCCCCCCCACAACACAGCGTCCTCCACAGACCCCCCCCACAACACAGCGTCCTCCACAGACCCCCCCCACAACACAGCGTCCTCCACAGACCCCCCCCCCCCCACAACACAGCGTCCTCCACAGACCCCCCCCACAACACAGCGTCCTCCACAGACCCCCCACAACTATGTCACACCCAGCCACGTCAGCGGCTCATATGGGAAAATCCAAGCAAATAGACCTCTAGCACAATTCCCTTAAAATATCGCATCGCATATCGTTATCGCAATTTTTAGGGCCCTAATCGCAATCGAACAAAATTCCCATATCGTGCAGCCCTAATGCACACGTTGTGCAGCTAGTACAGTAGCATTAAAAATCACATTTTCAAAATTTCACGTACACGTTGCAGAATCTTTCTTCTCCTACATTGGCCCGGGGTGCCGATCTTAAAATCCGCAGCATGGGACCTTGCCCCGAATCCGTTGCAGACTGCACAGGCCGCAGTGGTCACACAGGAGGGCAGGTTGTATAGTATTCTGGATTATTTGTTTTTCTCAGTTCAGCCGCTTTTCTAAGGGAAATTTACACCAAAATGTGCACAATTTTTGCACAATTGCTATGGAAAATTTCCAGAGCGGTTCTGTTATGCGTGCACATGTAGCATCATTAAAACTTTTACAAAATTAGTATGGTATTCCAATTTTAGGTCCTGCAAATTGCGTATCAGCAAAACACTGATCCCAGCCGTGTGCACCACCCCGTTTTCTGCACTATTGTAGAAATGTCCTGTACTTGTCCACAATATGGACAAGAATTGGACATGCTCCCTTTTTTTTTGCAGAGCCACGGAGTGGACTTATGGATGCGGACAGCACACTCTGTACATACAATATATAGATTGTCACTGCGGGAAATAGAGTGGTGGTGCGTGTCCCAGGGCAGGCGTCCCATGTAGATAAAAGGAAAAAAGGACCGGCACTCGCTATTAGTATATAATCTTGTGATTTATTGTCACATGCCAGTGACTTGTTTCGGCATACTCTCTGCCTTTATCAAACTGTAAGGCAGAGAGTATGCCCAAACGCGTCACTGGCATGTGACAATAAATCACAAGATTATATACTAATAGCTAGTGCCGGTCCTTTTTTACCTTTTAACACACTCTTACACTCTTCATGATCCACAGCTGGTTTAGGCTTCAACAATTGCATAAAAAAACCTGAATGTAGAAACCCAGCATTGACTTGTTCTTATGTGCAGTTTGTGTTTCTCAGACGGTGCCTATTGCCAGTTGCCGGTACTTCTTATAGCCATAGTTCTATCAATGTAGCAGGAATTGCCTCTATTTTCAAGGCTTCTGTATTGGGGCCGGCCTGAGTTCTCTGAGCTTTGGCTCTGCAGTCTTGGATGGTCTCTAACCACCAGTAGTGATGAGCGGCGGGGGCAATATTTGAATTTGTGATATTTCGCGAATATTCGAGAATTCGTAATCTCCAGGCATTATTTTCTTGCTTGCAGAAATCGGCAATTGAAAAATCTGCAATAAATATTTGCATTACGAAAATTCGCAACCTTACTCCTAAAGTCAAAGATATTGCAGCCTTCTCATTGGCCCACAAGCTAGAAGCAGGGAGGGATCGTGTACTAATTTAAAAAAAATCTAAAATATTCGAAATTATGAATATAGATCACTATATTCTAAATATTCGCGAATTCTCGAAGTGCTGATATTTGCAACAAAAAAAATCGCGATTCGTGATCAACACTAACCACCAGGCAAGTAGTGACTCAGAATTTTGGTTTCGGCAGTGTATATAGGAAGCTCGGGGGTTTCCAGCCTCTTAGTACTGCAGAATGTCCTAATATGAGATGAAGTCAGCTTTGGGTTGGCTGTGTATTCTCCTAATGTTTACCCTCCGTGTTGCTGGTTTCTACTTCATTGGGTGCTCTCCAAGCAATGTTCTCAGTGTCACAAGGTTTGGTACAAAACTTTTACATAATGCCAAGGTATTGTTGGGACTCCTGCTCATGTGATGCCCTGTTATTTGGTTAGCACACGGTGTACTTCTAGGATATCATCCTGTCAAGTGGACGTGTCACCAGCTACACCCTTTTGTCAGGATATCGACGGCAAGGCATAAATACAGAGTTATAAGACAAATATATTTTGGCTGCTTATGGCCATGTAGGTGCACTCATTTGGTCTGGAGCCATGAAGAGTCAAGGTCTGATTGACTGAGGGGATATTCACTAGCCAAAAGGCACAGAAGAACTTTGGTCATTAAGAGGCGATTCTCAGCACCTTTTTTGCTCATGTTTAACACAAATGTTAGGGGGAAAAGGATGTAAAAGTGTAGTACACAAGGCTTTTCTATCCTGTTGAGTCCAGCGAAGATAGAAATATGTTTATGTATCCGCATATGCATTTTGATCCAGGCTGTGAGCATTCCCTTTAACCCCCCCTCCCCTATATTTTTTTGCGCGCCCACAGAATAAAAAAAAATCGCATGCAGACTGAACATAAGGTCGTGTGTATGAGGCACATGCTTCTTAAAGAGGACCTTTCATCAGTTTAGCAAAAATCTAATTAGGGTGTTGCCTTTATAGGGCGGCCCCCACTGATGCCGTGGCTTATTTTATTTTATATCCCATTGATTTTTGTATTATGAGGGGTATCGGAACAATGGGGAGGAGATGGAGTCTTTCTCTGTGGGCGTCTCCTTCTCCCCTGCCTGTAGCGCTGTCCAGTCGCAGAGCGTCACAGCCAGTGAGCTTTTTTTCTCCCTGCCTGTGACGCTCTGCGCTGCGATTGGACAGCACTACAGCCAGGGAGGAGACGCATTGAGAAACCCCGGTGTCTCCTGCTCCCTGTTCCAATGCTAGTAAGTAGCATACTGAGCAGGGAAAATACCGCAGGGCACAGCGGGCGAACGGAGCAGCGCCCAGGAATAATAGTAAGCACATTTATAAGATAAGTAGCACGTTATAGTAGGGCATAAAGTGTGGACCCATGAAAGGTCCTCTTTAAAAGGGTTGGGGCATGTCACGCAACAGTGGCATATTACTAAGATATGCCACCAATGTCAGGGCTGGGTCGCACCTGTCTCTAGAATGGGGCCGCTAAAGCAAATGAGGATGCATAGTGCAAGCCTGGCCACCTTCCCTTCACATCTATGGCCATGTCACAAATGGCCAGCAATTTCCAGAACTCCTATAGAGGTGAACGGAGAGGCGGCTGTGCTTGCGTAGTGCGTGCTCCATCCACTTCTATGGGAGTTGCAGAACTAGTCAAATGTGTTTGTTGTTTTTTTTTTTATTTTTTTATAAGTGCCATAGAAGTAATTAGAGACCATGCCATACTTGTGTGGTGCACTCTCCTTCGCTATGGAGGGCCCTGTTCTAGAGTTGGGTACGGGTCCCAGAGGTGGCTTATTTTAGCAATATGCCACCAACATGTGACATGGGCCAACCCCTTTAAACTTCCTCTATGCATAACATATTTTATTTTTTTCCTTTTGTGGTTTTAGCCAAGTAATGCATCCAGTTATCTGGCAGAAATGTTGTTTGACTACAGGTGTTGTAGCTATTGTCTTGGCTTTACATACGGACAGAGTCCTTTGGGGTCATTTACTAAACACTGGTGTTTCACTAGAAAAATATACAGCCTCTAAATAAATAAATTGTCGCATCTTCTGCTGCCCATTCTCCTGCTAATTAAGAATTTTTATTTTAACCGTGAAAAGCCTTGGTAAATGACCCCCAGTGTATTTAGCTTTCTTGATTATATGCTTCCATTGGATGCATGCGTAGGGAGCATGCCCCCATATGTCTCCGACACTGACTCCCATTGTAGGAAAACGTGTACCAAGTTTGATGTGAAGTGTATGGCCAGCATTATAATGTCTGCCAAACCTCCCCCTGAAATGTTCCAGCTCCTTTTCCGGTGGCAATGAAGGTATCTTTACCCTGTTCAGTCCAGCGCACAGAGGGTTTTGGATGTAACATCAGGACATGCAGAGTTGCTGATCAGAATTAGTTTTGTTCCACTTGCTGCAGAGCGCGGCTGGACCTGCTCCAGATAAGAGCTTTGCATTTCCAAAGCCCTCGGAGTATGGTGCGCTGTGCAATACAATGTGCTCGGGTGGTGCTGATGTACTATGTAGGTTGTACAGTGACTCCGAGCTCAGACCATTGTTGAATTTCTGAATAATTCCAGGTATGCATGTTATGTCCTGATCCGTTCATGTTATTAGAGCTTCCCTCTGGGTGTTGCAAGCAGATAAATACTTCTAATTGTGACCCACCATCTAAGGTGCTGGGCTGACAGAACTGAGAGAGAATGACCATTTGCAGGGCCTAGAATACTTATCAGATTGTAGAAGCAAAAAATTCACTGTTTTTTAGGCTCTGTCTTCATCCTGAGCAACATGACGGCATTTAAACTTTTTTTTTTTTTTTTTTCGTGCCATGGTGTTTTATTTGTACCTTACCTCTCCTGGTATTTCCTCTCTAGGTACAAGGATCATCTATGATCGTAAGTTTCTCTTGGACCGTCGCAATTCCCCCCTGGCTCAGACCCCACCCCGCCGCTTGCCAGATATCCCTGGAGTGACCAGCCCCAGTATTGTTGTAGAAGTGCCCAAAGTAGAAACGAACAACTTGAACAATCACGACAGAAAGACTACTATTGGTAAGGCGTACTTTTTTTGCATGTCTAACGGCTCTTTTGCCTCTATGCCGCCGCCATGAACAGGGGGAACTAACTCTCTTTAGGGAGAGAGCGCCTTTAATCAGTGTGAGGCGACTTATGCCTCGTTTCCACTGAGCGGATCGGTTCATGTCGGTACGGTACGGTTCGCTATTTTGGGTGTTTCCACTATGAAAGCTATCCATACAAGCGAACCATACCGCACCATTCAGGGTCCTGCTTCAGATGTAGGGCCATAGAAAAATGGAACGGTTCGGTTAGGGCGGAGCTACTTGCGTCACACAATACATTCTCCTGATTGGCGGCCTGAATAACGTCAAACGTAAGCGCAACATAAAACACGAGCTGCTGGATGACCTCCATCTTTGTTTGTAGCGTCGCGTTTGTTGTCACACTAGTGTGACGTCACGCTCCGCATTTTTTTATAAACCACGTATGGACCCGGTGGCCCGAGTTGCAGTGGAAACGCTCACCTAAATAGACTGGACCATTAAAAATCTTCCAAACTGTGCCGAACCGAACCGATCCTCTCAGTGGAAACTAGGCATTATAGGCCATACATGCTCCTCTGGAATTCTGGGAGGGAAGGGATGCAAATGAGCTCTTAACAAGCTCTGCCTCTAATGCCACCAGATGTAAGGCAGCTATCCTATAAGTCAGTGTTCAGCTCTTAAAATAAGCCTTGAGACATGACTTGGATATTAAATAAGCCAGCACCTCATCTGCAGACAGCTGTTTCGGGGTGCTTGCCCCTTATCAGTGCAGAGTAGAGAGTACTGGCTTAACTGGGTGAGAGGCCTGTGTCCGGGTCAGTGATAATGTGTCTGAACATGCTCCTGTGTGCTAAGGTCGGGTTCACTTCACCATTTAGCTTTCTGCAAGATATGGTCCGCACCGCTTTACTGCAGTGTAGAGCCCTTCAAGGTGGATGCTCTTCTGCCAGCACTGATCACAGATCGGGGTCGGACAGGAGAGAAAGAGTAGGGCAGTCGCATGCCTCCCTCATTGATGCAGCAAAGTGCTGTATGAACACTCTGCCAGATCATTAATGAAGCAGCCACGGAGGTCTGGTACTGCTGGACCACTTTGACTGTGGACTACAAGATGAAGGCACTTTTTTTTATCAAGATTTTTTTTTTTTCTGTTGCTAAAAAGTACATCTTGTAGTGCAAAAAATATGGTTAATAACTGTTGAAGTCATCTTGGCGGTGTCCAGATCAGGAAGATTCACGTCTTCCTGGTGCCAACCCTGCTCATTCTGACTTCATTAGAATTTCTTCTGGCTGCTCGGTCACCAGTATTCTCCACCAAAGCTTGCACATGCTATTTATACAGATCCTTAAGGGGTCACAAGTCATAATAAATAATAATGGGAAAATCCTCTCCGCCCTTTAAGCCAGCCACACTCAAAATATCTGTTCTACATCTATTTCTCTTGACTCCACTACAAACCTGCACCGCTGTCAGTCGTCTTTACCCACAACATTAGGGACAGTTGGGAGGCCCTCGCATTTTACACCATCAGCCAGTCCAGCCATAATTGGTCTAGTACAGAACGATGAGAAAAAGCTACAAAGAAGTAAAAAAGCCTTAATCCTTATTCATACAGTTAGTGTTTGGTCAGTGTTTTGCATCAATGATTGTTGGCCAAAACGAGGAACATGGTATAACATGCACTGCCTATCCAAAAAAAAAAAAGTCGCCACCAAAAAAGCCTTTAGCTTTGATTACGGCACACATTCGTTGTGAAATTGTTTCGATAAGCTTCTGCAATGTCACAAGATTTATTTCCATCCAGTGTTGCATTAATTTTTCACCAAGATCTTGCATTGATGATGGTAGAGTCTGACTGCTGCGCAAAGCCTTCTCCAGCACATCCCAAAGATTCTCAATGGGGTTAAGGTCTGGACTCTGTGGTGGCCAACCCATGTGTGAAAATGATGTCTCGTGCTCCCTGAACCACTCTTTCACAATTTGAGCCCGATTTAAGCCTGGCATTGTCATCTTGGAATATGCCCGTGCCATCAGGGAAGAAAAAATCCATTGTTGGAATAACCTGGTCATTCAGTATGTTCAGGTAGTCAGCTGACCTCATTCTGGAAGCACATACTGTTGCTGAACCTAGACCTGACCAACTGCAGCAACCCCAGATCATAGCACTGCCCCCACAGGCTTGTACAGGAGGCACTAGGCATTTCTTCTTCTAATATGATGGGTCCCCACTATCCTTCCAGTTTTTAATAATGCGTTGGACAGTTCTTAACCCAATTTTAGTAGTTTCTGCAATCTCCTTAGATGTTTTCTCTGCTTGATGCATGCCAATGATTTGATCCTTCTCAAACAGACTAAGGCTACTTTCACACTAGCGTTCAGAGCGGATCCGTCTGCTGTATGCACAGACGGATCCGCTCCTATAATGCAGACGTTTGGATCCGTTCAGAACGGATCAGTCTGCATTATAGCTTAGAAAAAATTCTAAGTGTCAAAGTAGTTCAGACTGATCCGTCCAGACTTTACATTGAAAGTCAATGGGGGACGGATCCGTTTGAAGATTGAGCCATATTGTGTCATCTTCAAACGAATCCGTCCCCATTGACTTACATTGTAAGTCTGGACGGATCCGTTTGCCTCCGCACGGCCAGGCGGACACCCGAACGCTGCAAGCAGCGTTCAGGTGTCCGCTTGCTGAGCGGAGGCTGAACGCTGCCAGACTGATGCATTCTGAGTGGATGCGGATCCGCTCAGAATGCATTAGGGCAGTACGGATGTGTTCGGGGCCGCTTGTGAGCCCCTTCAAACGGAGCTCACAAGCGGAGCCCCGAACGCTAGTGTGAAAGTAGCTTAACATCTTTTCCATGACCACGAGATGTGTGTTTCGACATGGTTGTTTAACTCATTGCACCAGTTGGGGTTAAATAACTTATTGCCACCTGAAAGATAATCGCCCATGCAGTAATTATCCAATAGGAGGCTCATACCTATTTGCTTAGTTAAATCCAGGTGGCAACTTTTTTTTTTGTGTATAAGGCCTCATGCACCCGACCGTTGTTTTCCGTTCTGCAAAATGGGGTTCCGTTCCGTGATCCGTTTCCGTTTTTGTTTCCGTGTGTCTTACTTTATTTTTGGAGGATCACCAGACATAAAGGAAAGTAAAAAAAAAGTCTAAGACAGGTTTGCCATGCAAATGATAGGAGAAAAACGGACGCGCGGATGACAATCTTGTATGCCTCCGCGTTTTTTAGCGGTCCCATTGACTTGAATGGGTCTGCAAACCGTTTTCCGCGAAAATAATAGGACAGGTTATATTTTTTTGACGTACTGGAACCACGGACGCGGATGGCAAACTATGCATTAGCCGAGTTTTCAATTGACCCATTGAAAATCAATGGGTCCGCAGAAAAAAACGCCACAACGGACATGGAATAAAACAACGGTCGTGTGCATTAGGCCTCATGGTAAGATTTCCACCTCTGTGTTTGACGTGCACCTGGTTTTGGCTCACACTTGCTGATGGAAATCACTGACCAAACTTCAAAGTTAGGAAGTTTTAATTTTGTTATGGGGCTTGTCTGCTTTTTTCTTTTGACTCTGGGTAGGTCATCAATATCATATCAGGGGGGGCCAAAAGAAGATACAAGCGGCACTTCTGCTCTCAGCGATGCGCGTGTCCCGGAGAAGATCCACAGATAATTGTATAGTAAGGACCAGCACTCGCTCTAATTGTAATTTCAAGAAGATTTAATGGTCACATACAGGTGATATCACCTGTATGTGACCATTAAATCTTCTTGAAATTACTATTAGAGCGAGTGCTGGTCCTTACTATACAATTATCAGGGGGGGCCGACACCCAGCACCCCCGCCGATCAGCTGTTTGAAGAGACAGTAGCGCGCCTTCTCTCCTTTGTTTACCTGCTCCTGAGGATAGGTCATCAATAGAAAAAAGCGGACAAACCCTTTAAGTATATACATAATGGTCAGATTCACATTCTTGTAAAACTTTTGACAGCATTTTGCATGTGGACATTTTCTTAGAATATCTAACTGTATATGTTGTTTGATTACATCTTGATTCTTTTTCTGTTGTCTTTAGGTGATGATGCTCAGTTTGAAATGGACATCTAACCTTCTGGATGCTTGGCAAGCACTCGAAATTTGCGTGTACCTGACATGGCCAATAGGATCACTTAATGAAAAACGGGCAAAGGCGCTCTTATGCGTTTAGTAAACAGTCCTTCCAGGTGCCAAAGGTCAACGCAACTAGGTTCCCTGTTTTTTTTTTGTTTTTTGTTTTTTTTTTACTTTTTTTTTTCTCTCCCCCCCCCCCAAGAATAATCCCACCCCAGCTACAATAAAGTGTGGAGGTGGTGAAGGGACTTGTGACTCTGATTTGAATGGCTTGAAGTTGGCAAGTGGGAATAAAAACTGTTTGCAAACTTGTACTGTAGCTTTGCAAATACATGTGAACTATGGGTGGCATAAGTTAACTTTTTTTTTATACAACCCACTTTTTTTTTTTTTTGGTCAGTTTCCACTTAAGATGTGCCCCATGGTTTGGAAAGGCGCCCAGACCATAGTGGATAAGTTTATTTGTAATGTTTTGGCTTAAATCGCTATACAGTCATCTCACCAATAAAGAGTCTCCTGGTGAGCAAGGAACCATCATGTCCTGTCCATGATGTTGGACCTGGGCTTTCTTTTTGTAGGGCCGCTAAACATCTCTGCCTTCTAAAGTCTTACATTAGGCCCACTATTAAATACAATGTGTGCTTGCTGCCTGTTATGGAAGTGCAGAATTCTGTATATTGTCCATCTGTGTCAATTATTGGTTTGGTTGAGCTTGACGTTGCTCTTATACGAATCGCTAGGGTTGAATTTACCCCCAAATGTGATTTCTACTTAATATCTTGTTTTGTCAATCGAGGCGTCTGCTGGATGAGAAGGGGTTGAACGCCTTTGCTTTCTCGGCATTGCAAGTAATTTCAGATTGCCACAGTGACTTGTCTAACACAGTTGTGCCCCCAAATTCATGTATCGTACTTCTGGATTATATAGTTTCTGGCATAACATGTCATAGATCAAATGAGTTTTGAACCCAAGCTTGAAGTTTACCTCAGTAAGGGAAGAGTATATTTCTCATAGGGTCATAAGGTGCATTTCAGGGTGAAACTGATGTGTGAGGAGAGGTGCGTTTTGACAGTGTCTAATATCGGTCTGTATAGGAGTTCTTTTTCATGACCTGTTTGGCATTACCTTAAACCACTTCGAAACTTAACACCAAAGTGTCCACAACAATGGTAGATTTTTTTTTTTAATTTTTTTTTGTTGATACAGAGGTATTAAAATATGTTGGCCAAACATGATCACCATTTAGTTGATGTTCAGGACTGAAATGACCATTAGGTGCTAATAAACATTGCATTCTGTGCTTCTCCGGTATACTTTTTCTGCTGCAAAAAAATGCCTCCTGTCCTTACCCAGTTAGCATAACACAATCCAAATAGTGGACAATCCATAATTTTTTTTAAATTAAAGAGGTTCTGCAGTTTGTTTAAACTGATTATCTATCCTCTGGATAGATCATCAGCATCTGGTCGGTGGGGGTCCGACACCCGGGACCCCGCCGATCAGCTGTTTGAGAAGGCAGCGGCGCTCCAGGAGCGCTACGGCCTTCTCGCTGTTTACCGCAGGCCCAGTGACGTCATGACTTGTATCAACTGGCCTGGGCGCGGCTAAGCTCAGTTTACTTGAATAGAGCTTAGCCCCGCCCAGGCCAGTTGATACTAGTCGTGACGTCACTGGGCCTGCGGTAAACATTGAGAAGGCCGCGCCGCTGCCTTCTCAAACAGCTGATTGACGGGGGTCCCCGGTGTCGGAGCCCCGCCGATCAGATGCTGATTATAGATCATCATTTTAAACAAACTGCTGTACCCCTTTAATGTATCTCGCCAATACACCTCTGAATTTGGGGGTTCTACTTGTAGTGAAATGTCTAAAGGATAAGCTAGCTAGAGGGCCAGTTCCATTCTCTGCAGTTTAGCGTTCAGCATGTTGCCCCCTGGTTAAGTTTTTTCCCCATGTTATCTTCTTTGGAATTTTATTTAATTTTTTTCATGGGATGTTTTAAAAGAAGGTGAATTTATAAAAAAAAAATTATAAAATTATTAAAACACAACCAAACAATGCTTGGCGTGCTTGGCCTGGTGTCTCTTATTTGGTTTATGCGCATGCATTGCAAAAAATTTTTCATTTTTATTTTGTAGGTTTTAAGGGTACTTTCACACTTGCAGCAGAGAGATCCGGCAAGCAGGTCCGTCGCCGGAACTGCCTGCCGGATCAGGCAAAACGTATGCCAACTGATGGCATTAGTAAGACTAATCAGTCTTAAAAATGCCTGATCAGTCGAAAAAATGCATTGAAATGCCGGATCAGTCTTTCCGGTGTCATCCGGCGAAAACGGATCCGGCATTTATTTTTTTCACTTTTTTTTTCAGTCTGCGCATGCACAGACCGGAAGGACAGATCCGGCACTAAAACATTCCTATAGGAAAAAATGGCATTCAGGCAAGTCTTCAGTTTTTTTTCGCCGGAGATAAAACCGTAGCATGCTGCGGTTTTCTCTTTTGCCTGATCAGTCAAAACAACTGAACTGAAGACATCCTGATGCATCCTGAACGGATTAGGGCTCTTTCACACCTGCGTTCTTGTCTTCCGGCATAGAGTTCCGTCGTCGGGGCTCTATGCCGGAAGAATCCTGATCAGGATTATCCCAATGCATTCTGAATGGAGTGAAATCCGTTCAGGATGCATCAGGATGTCTTCAGTTCCGGAACGGAACGTTTTTTGGCCGGAGAAAATACCGCAGCATGCTGCGCTTTTTGCTCCGGCCAAAAATCCGGAACACTTGCCGCAAGGCCGTATCCGGAATTAATGCCCATTGAAAGGCATTGATCCGGATCCGGCCTTAAGCTAAACGTCGTTTCGGCGCATTGCCGGAGCCGACATTTAGCTTTTTCTGAATGGCTGCCGGGACGCTAAAGTCCTGGCAGCCATGGTAAGTGTAGTGGGGAGCGGGGGAGCAGTGTACTTACCGTCCGTGCGGCTCCCCGGGCGCTCCAGAGTGACGTCAGGGCGCCCCCTCGCTCATGGATGACGTGATCACATGGACACGTCATCCATGCGCATGGGGCGCTCTGACGTCATTCTGGAGCGCCCCGGGAGCCGCACGGACTGTAAGTATACCGCTCCCCAGCTCCCCGCTCCTACTATGGCAACCAGGACTTTAATAGCGTCCTGGGTGCCATAGTAACACTGAAAGCATTTTGAAGACGGTTCAGTCTTCAAATGCTTTCAGTACACTTGCGTTTTTCCGTATCCGGAGTGTAATTCCGGCAAGTGGAGTGCACGCCGGATCCGGACAACGCAAGTGTGAAAGAGGCCTTACTCTCCATTCAGAATGCATGGGGATAAAACTGATCAGTTCTTTTCCGGTATAGAGCCCCTGTGACGGAACTCTATGCCGGAAAAGAAAAACGCTAGTGTGAAAGTACCCTAAGATGTATACTTAAATGAACTGCTCACAATTATAAAAGAAGCATTTACCTAGTGTTTGCTTAAGAGTACACATATGCCACTAGACTCCTGAATAAAATGATCAGGGCGATTTCAGAGGAGGTCAGTGCATATTAGACCTATGCTTTTAAGGGTGGTTTCACACTGGTTTTTGTGGAGTTTTTTTTTCCAGAAAATATGGAAAATGCTGAGGTAGGACATCCTGCTGCATCCACTTCTGACTCCAAAAACCTATATCAAAAGCCGAAAAGTGTTTTTCCAAGGCCTATACGCCTCAATTATGGCGTCAAAAAACACATTATGGCGCATGTGCTCCATAATTTGCGGCTTTTACGGGCCGTTTTATGCGTTCGGTATACGGTCCCACTTATTTCAATGGTTCCGCAAAAAAAAAACGGAATGTACTCCGTATGCATTCCATTTCCGTTTTTCCGTTCCGTTGATAGATAGAACATGTCCTATTATTGCCCCCAAATCATGTTCCATGGCCCTATTCAAGTCAATGGGTCCGCAAAAAAAAAGGAACACATACGGAAATGCATCCGTATCCGTTCCGTTTTTGCGGAACCATCTATTGAAAATTTTATGTCCAGCCCAATTTTTCCTATGTAATTACTGTACACTGTATATGCCCTATGGAAAAACTAAACGGAAACAAAGGATCCGTGAAAAACGGACCGCAAAACAATGTTCTGGCGAGAGGTGTGGGTCCTAGAGGTGGCACCTATTTGATATTGGTGGCATATCCTAGCCATTTGCCACCAATATCTGAGATGATACAACCCCTTTAAAGGTAAATGCAGTGTGTGATACTGGGCCCTATAGGATCTGAATACTTTAAGGGGTTATCCCATGACTAATGTAAAAAAATGGACATCATATAGTACATGACAATCTCTTTCTAACAAAGCTGGAACCAGCCCAGTACGTCTCATGGGTCCAGAGACCTCCCCATCCATTGCTCTGCTACATTTATATTGAGCTGACAGCTCAAGGAGGCGTGTCCATGCTCTCCCTATCACAGCTCAGGAGGCAGTTGAAGGATGAAACTGAGCATGTGCGTCCTTCTCAGTGAACAGGACAAAGAAAAAAAAAGACAAACAGCAGGGGGCGCTATATAGGTAAATTTTATTGAATAACTCAGTGGCTATGCAAAATTTTTAATTACATGCAATTACAAAAGTTTTCAGATCAAGTGCTGGTTTGAAAAGTGTTGGGCAGCCCCTTTTTTTTCACTAATAAAATCTATAATTTCCAAATTTAATGAGGGCTTCTGATATATAATGACCTACAATACAAAAAGGGGACCACGCCTTAAAGACAAAAAAAGCTGTTTTGCATTGGGTGACAAGACGTTTAAGTCAGTAGAGCCTCCTTTCAGTGCAAGATAGGTAAGCGCTGCGTATTACTAGGGCTCATAGGCTAATTTTGACCCTATGCAGAATTTTTTATTTTTTTTTGTGTGAAACTCAGGTATTAATATGTACCCTATTCTAAAAAAGGTATATCATGGGAGAGCTGTTTCATGTGATAATGCATACCCATGACATGGTGACATGGGAGCTTTGGTTCTGGATGGCAGTATACTGTGAGTGACTCCTCATCAGGACTTTTTAATGGGTCTGTGGTACTGGAGCATTAGACCAATGCCTTAAACAGGAATTTTGACCTTTCCATCCACAAGGTCCAATGGTTTTGGTTGCATTGTCACCCTATGCCCAAATTGCTGTTTATTAAGCAGTGATCCAATAATATACAGGCTACCGTTCATTATCATTGTGGCAAGAACTCATTAGTGACTAATTACAATGGAGAACTTTAGTTTTTACCGCAATTTAGTTTTATGGTTGTCCTTAGAGGGGTTGCCTGGCTGGTTATCCTCTTTCTGGTTCCTCTTGACACAGGAGATGACTGCTTAGCCAATCGCTGGCCCCAGTGGTGATTGGCTGAAGTCCATCATTGGCTGAGAGGTTACATTTCAGTGTCGATAGGGAAGTAGAAACTGGCAAGGGTATATAAAAAAAAAAAAAAAATTGGTGTTTTTTTTCTTTTTTTTTTTTTTTTTTTTTATATACAGTAACATTTTGTAGATGCTCTAAACCAATTTCAGAATTTAAAATTTTTTGAAAGGGACTGTAATTCTGCATCTAAAATACATTTAGGTAATTCAAGTGGAATGTGTGCATATGTTTTCATGTGCAAGCTGCATTTAGGTCCTCTTGGTCTACTTTCACACGTGTTTTGGCTTTCCATTTGTGAGATCTGTTCAGGGCTCTCACAAGCGGTCCAAAACGGATCAGTTTGCAACAGTTCGTCTCCATTCCGCTTTGGAGACGGACACCAAAGCGCTGCTTGCAGCATTTTGCTGTCCGTTTGATGAAACTGAGCCAAATGGATCCGTCCTGGCACACAATGTAAGTCAATGGGGACGGATCTGTTTTCAATGATACAATCTGGCACAATAGAAAACGGATCAGTCTTGGCTATGTTAAAGATAATACAAACGCATCTATTCTGAACGGATGCAGACGGTTGTATTATCTGAATGGATCTGTCCACGACGGATCCGCACAAAGCGCGAGTGTGAAAGTTGCCTTGGAGCAGAGTTTGTAAAAATTCCCGTTCCTGATAACTGCCCTGTGTAAAAGTGTCAGGTGATCGTCTTTCGACTGGCTCCCAATGTCATTGTTACTGGGCAGCAGATTTTCTTTTTAGGGTACTTTCACGCTAGCGGCAGGACGGATCCAACAGACTGTCGCTAGTGTGAAAGTAGCCTTAGGGATCCGCTACCCTGAAACAGTTATTCTGTATAGGGACAAACAACTGCTGACGATCTGGCAATTATTGGGAATGTTTGGTTCGTTCCCGATAATTGCTGTCTAAATGTCTGAGTAAAAGGCTCTTCTCACTTTTCTTTTCCCTGTAACCCCATTGAGCATGTTATCCACTGTGATACAGCTGAATTATTTCTCAATGGGCTAATTTTAGATACCCCTATCTGCACCTTTTTAAAATGTTGAGACTGTTCCCCCCCCCATCTTTATAGCATATTTGTTTAAGGCCTCATGCACACGACCGTTGTGTGCATCCGCGTCCGTTCAGTCATTTTTTTCAGTTTAGCGGGGGTCCCATAAATTTCTATGGAGCTGTGAAAAAAAACTGATAGTCCTCCGTTTTCTTTCTCTGCGTCCGTGATTCCAGTCCGTCAAGAAAATATAACATGTCCTATTCTTGTAAGTGGAAAACGGAGGACGGACCAATTCAAGTCAATGGGTCTGTCAAAAACGGATGCACAACTGGTATGTCATCCGTGTCCGCTTTTTTTTCTACAAGACCTTGGTGCAATAAAATTACAATTTTCATTAACCTTCCTTTTTTTTCCCCCCTGTAAGACAAAAAAAAGGAAGACACAAGGAAACACAACTGAAGCAAAATCGGAAACTGACCACTGAAGCCAAATCCCTGACAGTGAAAAAACACTGTTGTGTGCATGAGGCCTAACAATGTGATTGACTCCCAGTAGCTTTGGCTGTGAACTGGTTATTCCCTACCAGCTCCACGATTGGGCTGGGTTCACACGTGACCGAATAGCTGGAGATTTTGGTGTGTGCGGTAACTCCATAGCGTCGTACAGAACCAGCACAGTGGATGAGAGTTTATGAATTCTCACCCACGCTGCGTACAACAACCGCAGCATAAATTGACCTGCAGTGCGGGATTGAAGTCTTCAGCATGTCAATCTATGCTGTCTATTCCCCTAGCGGATTTCATCCTTTGCAATAGGGAGGGTAAAGTCCGCTGGCTTTTCTGCGGCAAAATCGAGTGTAATAAATTGAGTTTTTCTTGTTTTTAGTTTTGGCGCTGCAAATTTTTCTGCTGTATTTTCAGTCATGTGTGAACCCAGCCTCAACGTTAACACAGAAGGAAACTGAATGCAGAAGCAAAATCTCCAGTCGGTCATCGATAACTGGGTCAGTCTCCAGCCACATGGCTGTAGGCACTGGTTGACATATTTGTTATTAGGCGGTACCACTGTGCGTTAAGTAGGTACAAATGGCGTGTAATTGAGGATTATGGTTTTGAATTTGCACATCTTTAATATTTTGCCTGTCATGGTCACACGTTGGAAGGGGCACTTTTACATTGAAATATCTAAGTACGTTCATCCCTTTCATTTGAAACCCTTGACATTACAGCTTGTATTATTAGTGAAAACCTCTGAGAACACTGCAAGGTGTGGATTTGTGCAGTTAATAAATTGGCCTGCAGGGGTCAGCACGCAAACAGAATAAATGCTTTCTTTTGTATGAGAACCTAGTGCGCACTTCATTGCAAAATTGACCTTTTACCACCAAACTTTGTAAATTAAAATTGGGATTATTCTGAAAGAATGTTGTCCTGTTGGTTATTTAACGTCTTTTTTGCGGTACTGGAACTTTTCCTTTTTTCTCAATGTCTTCCGTCAAGTCCTGTGATGAAGGAAAAAAAACTTTGTAAGGTTTCATCTATGGACACATATCTCCCCCTATTAATTTGTGTTTAACTGTTTAAAGATCACTTTACTGACCATGTCACACCTTCTTTCCATGTGCTTATATCGGTAGCATACATTTGACAAGATTTACGTCACTGACTGCATTCAGTCCAGTATAAAAGGACCTTGGGGGACATTCAGCACGACTGCTGTTTTCTTCGCCGGTCTCGATTCCCAAGGATGCTCTAAGTTTATATAGAGGCAGAAAATGTACGTGAATAAAGATAAATGTGGCAGACCTGCTAAGAGGCCCCTATTTCGCGCCACTGCTGAAAGACCTGCTGCAAATACAGCGTGCAACATTTTTATGCCAACTATTGTGGTGCCTTTGTGATATTGATGACCTGTCCTGATGTCAGAACCTCTGCCAATCAGTCTGAAGTGCAGCACTCGTGCAAAAGCTGCAAGCTTGAGGGCGTGCGTGGGTGCTGCGACCTCTTCAATCATCTGATCGGCGTGGGTGCCGAGAGTTGAACCCCCGCTGATGTGATATTGCTGACCTATCCTGAGGGTTGTTCATCAATATAATTGCAGCACACAAGCCATCGGCCCGGGAGGTTTCCCTATAGATTGTAGCATGGCGCTGGGAGGCACTTTTGAGATCACCTTATTGGCAAGAGATTCTTTTCGCAAAATGGGCTGAATGCATTGCATTTTCGTGCTGATAAGATCCACATAGAAATGTTACGCAGATTTTGACGCAGAGGTGCAGATTTCATTTCCTGTTAAAAAAAAATATGCTAATCATATCCAGGTGCCATTTTATGTCTTAACTCTTGTAAGGTAATTTGGTGATAGAAACTTGCCAGTCTAGCTGAGTGAGGCACAAAATAATGGAATTTCCTATTCCTCCCAGATCCACAGGTAATCTGCACGACTATTCAGTCTTGTGGTTTTTCAAACTCCATTGAGTTCAATGGGTAAATTCCACAGCAAATCTTTAATCGACTGACCATGCTACAGAATTCAAAATGGAATCTTTGCTGAAAAAAATAAAATCAGAGGGTACAGAATGATTAATATCAATCCACTGGTTAACAAGCTCATATATTTATTTGTGATCTTGTAGTGTTCAAGCCCTTCAATCATTTTCTATGTCTGGAGTAGCGAGGCAAATACCTTCTAATAAAAAGACCACTATTATTTTAATCTATATTTATTACATTAAAAAAATAAAATAAAAAAAACAGTATTAGGCTACTTTCACACTTGCGTTCGGAGCGGATCCGTCTGATGTTTCATCAGACGGATCCGCTCCGATAATGCAGACGTTCGCATCCGTTCAGAACGGATGCGTCTGCATTAAAACTTAGAAAATTTTCTAAGTGTGAAAGTAGCCTGAGCGGATCCGTTCAGACTTTACATTGAAAGTCAATGGGGAACGGATCCGCTTGAAGATTGAGCCATATGGTGTCATCTTCAAGCGGATCCGTCCCCATTGACTTCCATTATAAGTCTGGACGGATCCGCTCGCCTCCGCACGGCCAGGCGGACACCTGAACGCTGCAAGCAGCGTTCAGGTGTCCGCTCACTGAGCGGAGTGGAGGCTGAACGCTGGCAGGCGGATGCATTCTCAGTGGATCCGCCTCCACTGAGAATGCATTGGGGCCAGACGGATGCGTTCGGGGCCGCTCGTGAGCCCCTTCAAACGGTGCGCACGAGCGGACACCCGAACGCTAGTGTGAAAGTAGCCTTAAAGAGGACCTTTCATGGGTGCAGACATTATGAAATAACTACTAGTATAGGAAGGGCATAGTGCACTGATGTAATATTGCTTACTATTTTTTCTGGGCACCGCTCCGGTCACCCGCTGTGCCCCCCTGCAGTTTTTTGGTCTGGTATGCTAATGAATAGCATCTGTACAGGGAGGAGGAGACTGCCCTGTTTGTAAATGGCCGTCTCCTTCTCCCTGGCTGTAGCGTGGTCCAATCACAGCAGAGAGTGTCACACCCAGGGAGAAAAAAAAAAAAAAAGCTCACCTGGGCTCCTTCCTGCAAGAGTGACACCCCTCTGGGCACCTTACTGGCTCATATGCATACCAAATAAGGCTACTTTCACACTGGCGTTTCTGGGTCCGCTTGTGAGATCTATTTCAGGGCTCTCACAAGCGGCCCAAAACGGATCAGTTCAGCCCCAATGCATTCTGAGTGGCTAAGGATCTGCTCAGAATGCATCAGTTTGGCTCCATTCCGCTCTGGAGGCCTGACACCAAAATGCTGATGTGGAGCCAAACTGATCCGTCCTGACTTACAATGTAAGTCAATGGGGACGGATCCGTTTTTACTGACACAATATGGTGCAATTGAAAACTGATCCGTTTTGACTTAGGACGGGTCCGTTTTGACAGACTTTTTTTTTTTTTAAAGAGTAATGCAAACGGTTCAGTTCTGAACGGATACAAGCGTTTGCATTATCGGTGCATGGATCTGCACCGAACGCAGGTGTGAAAGTAGCCTAAACTGTATTTTCAGATAAAAACATTTTGCTGGAACAAAGGCACATCTTGAAATAAGGTACTAAGTGCTATTAGGCCATGGCTTTACTTCAATAGCGATTATCCTGGTGACAGAGTTCCTTTAAAGCTCTCCTACAGCAGTGAAGAAAAATGGCTGGGTTGTTATGGAAACCTGGAGAAAAACTGTGTTTGTGGAGACCTGTGAGCTTCTATTGGCTGATAAGGGTCATGTGACCAGGCTTCTATTTGCTAATGCATTTTTTCGGAATATCTCAGGAACGGTACATCCTAGAGAGCTGAGACCTGGTCTAAAACCTTCCCGGACACCTGATGTACCTGTGTGCCAAATTTTGTGATTGTAAATGCGACGGTGTGGATGCCTTTAGCGGACATACACATAATAATAGCTAAGACAGGTGCACTCTGTGGTCTTACTAAACCCTCAAACTACGGTGTAGGACATGTCTGAGCCGGAGCACCGCGGCAAGGTTTCTCAATTAGCTCGGGACCTCACACTCACATACACTCAGCTTTATATATTAGATTTCAAATTTTTAATTGAATTACTGAAATAAACTTTATAATTACCATATATTCTAATTTATTGAGATGCACCTGTACCTTTTTATTTATAAAAAATCCCAAATTCCAGAAAATTTTGAAAAAATTCACAATTTTCTAAATTACATTTCTCTGCTCTGAAGAGAGAGAAACATATAAGATTGACAGCAGAAAAAGACCACATGGCCCATCGAGTCTGCACTTATATTATTACTTATCTTAGGATAGACGTTAGTTAACATTCTAGCAGGCGGCGGGACCCAGCAGTTCAACAGCACCTCTGCTGTCAGACCAAGCCCCCTTGGCACTGAGCAGCACCAACCCACAGGCACAACACTACAGCTGTTGGACTGTTGGGTCGAACTACCTGCTGGTGCGGTGGTGGTCGCCAGGTGGTGCTACACCAATTTAGAGTAGACACCTACTCGTAGAAAAACCCTTGGTGTGGTGAGAGGGCCTAAGCATTTTGATAGAAACGTATACTAATGTCTTGTGTACGCTATGTATATTAGGGATTGGTATACCATTAGGCCCCTTTCACATGAGCGAGTTTTCCTCGCGGGTGCAATGCGTGACGTGAACGCATAGCACCCGCACTGAATCCCGACCCATTCATTTCAATGGGTCTGTGTACATGAGCGTTTTTTTTTCACACATCAGTTCTGCGTTGCGTGAAAAACACAGCATGTTCTATATTCTGCGTTTTTCACGCAGGCCTGGTCCCATAGAAGTGAATTGGGCTTCAGTGAAAAAAGCATTGCATCCGCAAGCAGGTGCGTATGCAATGCGTTTTTCACTGATGGTTGCTAAGAGATGTTTGTAAACCTTCATTTTTTTTTTTTATCACGCTTGTGAAAAATGCATTAAAACGCATTGCACCCACGCGGAAAAAACTCACTGAACGCATCCGGAGCCAGTCTGTCACACTCGTGTGAAAGAGGCCTTTAATTACGTTGAGAAGCAATAATAGATCAATGCAAATGTATTATATTGAAGTCCTAGTTGTATAAAACTGCATGGCAAGTTCTTTCAGCTTACAGGTATTTAGTTGTAGTCATCATCAATCTACACCAATGCCAATATATTGTGCTACAGAACACAACATGTTCAGGACAGGCAGCTACAGTGAAGCCATGTGTCCAAGTAATAATGAATATAACGTCAGTTTTCAGGAGCCTGCTTTGTTGGAATTTGGGCCAAATTTATAAAATGTCATACCATGTTTGATCAGTTTGGATGTTATTCTGCTTTCTCTGTTACCTTTTTACTGGAGTAAGATTGAGATGAAAAATAAGACTGAGATGAAAAGTCTCAGTTGATAAATCTGAAGTGAATCTAATACCTAACCATGGAGCATAGGGTTTGATCAATTCCCTTCATTTGGCATATATATAATTTTGTAGTTTCTATATTGTCCACTGGAGGTCAGCACTACACAACTCACCCCTCCTGTTTTATTGCTGCTGTGTAATAGGCAGTGTAATCTTCTTCACTAGAGCTTTGTTATTTATGATGGTTGTCCTTTATGTAGGATGTCGCTTTCACAGAGAAGTACTGTTGGCTTACAAATACCGGTGCAAACTACTGCTGTGTGAAAGCTAGGGTGACCAGATCTCGCCTTTTGGCTGGACATGTCCTCTTTCTGGGACCTAAAAAATGTCTTGACGGGATTTCTGTATAGTTACAAATGTCTGCACAAGTGGATTAGGTGAGTTTTTATTTTTTTTGTTAATTTTTTATTTTTACACAAGCCAAGCAGAATGGTGTCATTCATAATACTGGGGCCACTAATGGGGACACTTTTATTACTGGGGGCAACTAACGGGGCCTTCATAATACATGGGGAAACTGAAGGGGGCATTAATAGTAGTGGTGGGGCACCAAAGGGGTGTTAACCCCCCCTAGTGACCACTAATACACCTTTTTACTGACTTAAACAAAGGGGATTTTAGCTAAACAGCTTGCTTCAATCAATCATTACATGTACCTAAAATGGTGCATTAAAAACTATAACTTCTCCTGCAAAAAATAAGACCTCATACAAGTACATTGATGAAAAAAAGTTATAGCTCTCAGAATACAATTTTTTTTTTTTATGTGCGTGGTCACTAAGGAGTTAATCATACTAGGTGCCACTAAAGACGGCCTCAGTAATACTAGGGGCCATTAATAGGAGCATTCAAAATGCTGGGGGCCACTGAAGGGGGCATTAACAATACTAGGGGACACTAATGTGGTATTAAACATACTGCTGGCACTATGGGGGACATTTGTATACAGAAGGCACTGCAGTGGTTGCAATTTAAAAAAAAGCAATTGCATTCATCCGTTTTTTATGGTCAGAAAATGGCTGAAAAAGTGTCAGTTTCCATTGCCATTTTTTTCCACTGTCAAGTGAATGAAGTTTTAAAAAATCACAGAAAATAATGCACTAATACAATGGATGCAAACATTATACTTTATATGGACTAAACCCTCCCTGTGATATGATAAAATGTGAGAATCTCAGCCAATATATTTTGAGCCAAACACATCTGTGCCCGCCTACCTGTGCCAAGGTGGTCTCAGTCAGCCAGGTCCTACTCTAAACCTACCTATGCTGTTGGGCATCTATATTCAGGAGAGCAGACTCTGCACATATAGTGTGCTGCTCCCAGTTATCTCTGTGTGCATCCAGCAACCGAAGAGAGGAGGAGCCCGCACAGCTATATGTATCACCTAATCAAGGTCGCCTGTGGGATAAGTGCGGCAAAAGTGCATAAGAATGCTGCTCCCCCGATAATAGAAGCGCATTCACACTTGAAGGTGCCTCTCCTTCAAGAACATAAACTTATAAAAAATCACAGAAAAAGATACAAAACATCCTGCACGATATGATAACTGAATATGCGGATGTACATGGCAACATTTATAAAAGAAAAATCACGCAAAATAGTGCACTAACACAATAGATGCAAACATTCTATATGGACTAAGCCCTCACTCTGGTATGATAATACATTCGCATATTCAGTTATCATATCATGCAGGATGTTTTGTATCTTTTTTCCATAGCGTTACCACGACGGCAACACAAGGAGATTGACCCCTGACCTCTGTAGGGGTAGGAAGCAGAGAAAGGTTTAAATACTCCCCTCCCACCACCAACACCACCCTACAAACGGACAGGGGCGGAGAAAGGTCTCCTTGTGTGCCTCGCGCCGGGGAAATGAAGAAGATGCTCACCTTAACACCATATCTACATGGTGACTCCCTGCCCTCCCGCCGTCTCCGTACTAACGCTGGGCAGGGAGTGGATCGGGAGGCCTCGCTCCGGTGTTATCTGGGGCCTGCTCCCGCCTGGGCTCCGGTAGTTCCAGCTGGGTTGCGCGCTATATAAGTTGCGTCACTTCCGGCGCCGAGATGACATCACCGGAGGTGACGAAGGCGGCGCATATACGGCGGGATCGAGAGGAAGTTTTGAAATCTCTCCTCCCCAGCGTTCCTGGTTGTGGTGAGTTGGCTCCTCTATCCCTCCAGGATGTCTGCACCAGATCACTCTGAAGCTGCTGCGCCGCCTTCCGTAAGTCCCCCTGTGGGGGAAATCTAATTCAATGCCGTTTTTTCTTTCTGGCCAGATGTGATGGATTCATTGGGCTTCTCTATTACTAATAGGGCTTTGACCTTAGATTTCTAAAGAAACGCAAAGGATGCCCAAGAAATCCACAAAATGCGTTTCTTGCTATAAACGATTACCAGACGACTATTTGAAAAAGCTATACAGTGATTGTATTGCCAGGATTATACGGGACGAACAACCATCATTAATGGATGAGTTCAGAACCATGATGCAGGAGGAAATGTAATATTCTTTGGCATCTATGTCCGGATTACACAAAGATAGCCCTCTTGAAATTGAACCCCCACACAAGCGTCTGAAAACAGGGGATTCCTTTTCCTCTTAGTCAGATGAATTTGATGGTGCCTCTTCTTCCAAAGCATGGGAGGAGATGACAGAAAATCTTAGTGAGATATCCCTGAAGGTAGAAAGAAATTCTATTTCTCTTCAGATGATATGCCAGAGTTACTTAACCGCCTAACGCAGGATCGCGTTCCGGAGGCGGCAGCCCTGCGCAGAGTCACGCATATACGCGCCATCTCGCGAGACGCGAGATTTCGCGTTCACAAGATCGGAAGGTAAGCGAGTGGATCTCCAGCCTGCCAGCGGCGATCGTTCGCTGGCAGGCTGGAGATGTGATTTTTTTTAACCCCTAACAGGTATATTAGACGCTGTTTTGATAACAGCGTCTAATATACCTGCTACCTGGTCCTCTGGTGGTCCCTTTTGTTTGGATCGACCACCAGAGGACACAGGTAGCTCAGCAATATGTAGCACAAAACACCACTACACTACAACCCCCCCCTGTCACTTATTAACCCCTGATCACCCCATATAGACTCCCTGATCACCCCCCTGTCATTGATCACCCCCTTGTAAGGCTCCATTCAGACGTCCGTATGATTTTTACGGATACACTGATACATGGATCGGATCCGCAAAACACATACGGACATCTGAATGGAGCCTTACAGGGGGGTGATCACCCCATATAGACTCCCTGATCACCCCCCTGTCATTGATCACCCCCCTGTCATTGATCACTCCCCTGTAAGGCTCCATTCAGACGTCCGTATGTTTTTTACGGATCCACGGATACATGGATCGGATCCGCAAAACACATACAGACGTCTGAATGGAGCCTTACAGGGGGGTGATCACCCCATATAGACTCCCTGATCACCCCCCTGTCATTGATCACCCCCCTGTAAGGCTCCATTCAGATGTCCGTATGTTTTTTACGGATCCACGGATACATGGATCGGATCCGCAAAACACATACGGACATCTGAAAGGAGCCTTATAGGGGGGTGATCAATGACAGGGGGGTGATCACCCCATATAGACTCCCTGATCACCCCCCTGTCATTGATCACCCCCCTGTAAGGCTGCATTCAGATGTCCGTATGTTTTTTACGGATCCACGGATACATGGATCGGATCCGCAAAACACATACAGACGTCTGAATGGAGCCTTACAGGGGGGTGATCACCCCATATAGACTCCCTGATCACCCCCCTGTCATTGATCACCCCCCTGTCATTGATCACCCCCCTGTAAGGCTGCATTCAGATGTCCGTATGTTTTTTACGGATCCACGGATACATGGATCGGATCCGCAAAACACATACGGACATCTGAATGGAGCCTTATAGGGGGTGATCAATGACAGGGGGGTGATCACCCCATATAGACTCCCTGATCACCCCCCTGTCATTGATCACCCCCCTGTAAGGCTCCATTCAGATGTCCGTATGTTTTTTACGGATCCACGGATACATGGATAGGATCCGTAAAACACATACGGACATCTGAATGGAGCCTTATAGGGGGGTGATCAATGACAGGGGGGTGATCACCCCATATAGACTCCCTGATCACCCCCTGTCATTGATCACCCCCCTGTCATTGATCACCCCCCTGTAAGGCTGCATTCAGATGTTCGTATGTTTTTTACGGATCCACGGATACATGGATCGGATCCGCAAAACACATACAGACGTCTGAATGGAGCCTTACAGGGGGGTGATCACCCCATATAGACTCCCTGATCACCCCCCTGTCATTGATCACCCCCCTGTAAGGCTGCATTCAGATGTCCGTATGTTTTTTACGGATCCACGGATACATGGATCGGATCCGCAAAACACATACGGACATCTGAATGGAGCCTTATAGGGGGTGATCAATGACAGGGGGGTAATCACCCCATATAGATTTTTTCTTACAAAGTCTCATATTTCACTAACTTGTGTCAAAAAATAAAATCTCACATGAACTCACCATACCCCTCACGGAATCCAAATGCGTAAAATTTTTTAGACATTTATATTCCAGACTTCTTCTCACGCTTTAGGGCCCCTAGAATGCCAGGGCAGTATAACTACCCCACATGTGACCCCATTTCGGAAAGTAGACACCCCAAGGTATTCCGTGAGGGGTATATTGAGTCCATGAAAGATTGAAATTTTTGTCCCAAGTTAGCGGAAAGGGAGACTTTGTGAGAAAAAAAAAAAAATAATAATTTCCCCCAACTTGTGCGAAAAAAAAAATAATTCTATGAACTCACTATGCCCCTCATTGAATACCTTGGGGTGTATTCTTTCCAAAATGGGGTCACATGTGGGGTATTTATACTACCCTGGCATTTAAGGGGCCCTAAAGCGTGAGAAGAAGTCTGGGATCCAAATGTCTAAAAATGCCCTCATAAAAGGAATGTGGGCCCCTTTGCGCATCTAGGCTGCAAAAAAGTGTCACACATCAGGTATCGCCGTACTCAGGAGAAGTTGGGCAATGTGTTTTGGGGTGTCATTTTACATATACCCATGCTGGGTGAGATAAATATCTTGGTCAAATGCCAACTTTGTATAAAAAATGGGAAAAGTTGTCTTTTGCCGAGATATTTCTCTCACCCAGCATGAGTATATGTAAAAAGACACCCCAAAACACATTGCCCAACTTCTCCTGAGTACGGCGATACCACATGTGTGACACTTTTTTGCAGCCTAGGTGGGCAAAGGGGCCCACATTCCAAAGAGCACCTTTAGGATTTCACAGGTCATTTACCTACTTACCACACATTAGGGCCCCTGGAAAATGCCAGGGCAGTATAACTACCCCACAAGTGACCCCATTTTGGAAAGAAGAGACCCCAAGGTATTCGCTGATGGGCATAGTGAGTTCATGGAAGTTTTTATTTTTTGTCACAAGTTAGTGGAATATGAGACTTTGTATGAAAAAAATAAAATAAAAAAATCAGCATTTTCCACTAACTTGTGACAAAAAATAAAAAATTCTGGCGTGGCTTGGCTGCCGCTGGTGATGGACGCCTGAAGCTGAAGCTCCTGCACCTCAGCGACGATTACACTGCCTACTGCCGCTGCAGCTGCGAAACCTGGTGGCTATCATACCCCCAAGCATACCTGACATCATGGGGAAGAGCAAATCCATAATTCCTAGACTCCCAGCTAAAAACTTGGACATTTACTTCAATAGAGGTCGGAGCAAAGATGGCGCTTCCCGCCACGAGGACGCGCCGGCACCCGACACAGAATACATGGACTCGCAAGCGCAGAGTCCCTGCTCCCTCCTACTACACCCCGATCAGTTTCCACCTCTGTCAAGGGAGCCCTCCATGCCTCCGACTCCTGAAGATGTGAAATTGCGGGAAGACAACTCCCCTCCAGAGGCTCGGACGCCATTGAGCACCGCATCTCCCTCCTGCAGCCCTCAGAAGCACAGACAGAGGAGCGACACGTCAGACACTCAGGTCAGTCTGCTTCTGGAGCCTGATCGGCTTGTTAATGCCTCCCTTGCCTCACTCTCTAACCTGCCCTCGTCTGATAACCTCCCTACAGAGGCTACACTAAAGCAAATGTTGTTAGCCCTGCAGGCGTCCATACAACATGGCATGATGGAGGCAATTCAACCCATCTCTAACAGGGTGAAAGAAACGGAGGACAGGGTTCTACATATAGAAAAGAAAATGGGAGAGTTCGCTACCTCTCAGAATACTGTAATAGATGCACATAATGGTCTAGCTGAGGAGTTGGAGGTTATGAAGAGAAAGATGGCAGACTTTGAGGACCGATCCCGCAGAAATAATATTAAAATACGGGGAATCCCAGAAAATATCCCTTCCACTGAGCTACCAGCCTACTTAAAACGCCTTTTTAGCAAGCTCCTGCCCAAATTGTCAGAACAAGACCTGCTTATTGATAGGGCTCATCGGGTTCCGAAACCCAAACACCTAGGCCCAGATGTCCCTAGAGACACACTTGCCAGAATCCACTTCTTTCATGTCAAGGAGGCTATCATGACGGTGGTCAGAAAAGCTGGATCCCTTTCTTCCCCGTTTCAAGAGATAAAATTGTTCACTGACCTCTCGGCGGCGACTTTACAGCAACGGAGAGAACTCCTGCCTGTCACTATTGCCTTGCGTCAAGCGAACATACAGTATAGATGGGGGTTCCCTCAAAAGCTGCTGATCCCCAAAGAAGGCCACATGTATGTCATTTACTCTATTGAAGAAGGAAAATCTCTACTGCAGGAATGGAACATCCCGCTAGCTAACCCTGATAAAAGGTCCCATTCAGTACCCCACGCACCATCACAAGAGTGGAAAAGGGTAACCGGCGGGAGACAAAGAAACTCTTGACATCACCTATGGGGATTCTCGTTGGAGTTTGCTGGTCCTAGAGGGCTCTAGTCTGTTATTACTGGGCCTCATCCTGTATCCTGCGTTCACCATATTATTGACTGTCTAAATGCGGCGGTTATATATGTTTTATTTTATGTTCTCTTACAGAAAAGGTGCAGTCCCTCACGTGACTGCTTGAATCTCCTTAAACATTCCAGTATCCACACTACTGGCTTTAGAGATGGACACCTCCACCCCGAATTGCATAATCTGGTTACAAAGGTTATGGTTTTTGTTTTTTCTTATGTCTGGTATGTTATACCTTTACATCTTCTGGTTATTGTATGTTTTGATCTACATGCTGTCACACCACTTTGGTTCCTTTGGGGGAGACCCTACCATTAACGCATACCTGGGTTCTTCCCAATGGGTATCAAAATAGTGTCACCCAATGCCAAGGGGCTTAATTGCCCACAGAAGCGATTTTTTATATGGAAAGAAGCGTTATCACTAAAGGCTGATCTGTTGTGCTTACAAGAATCACACCTTCTGAACGCTGATGCTTATCGTTTAAAACACCGACTCTTTCCCAACATTATCCACTCACATTACCATAAGAAAGCTAGAGGAGTGTGCATAGCAATCAGAAACTCTGTAACATACTCACACATTGCGCACAAGGTTGATACGGGCGGGCGCTTTATTATATTGGTGTGTTCCATTAATCATGTTACATACACTATAGTCAATGTTTACGCTCCCAACCGTCGTCAGTCGGCGTTCTTGCATAAGGTGACAAGACAGGTACAAGCTATGAAACAGGGTAAATTATTGGTATGTGGAGACTTTAATTCAATCATTGACCCTGCCATGGACACTACAAACCTAACTAGACGTGCACTTGGAGGCCTATCTCCTTTTATTCAGTCAACAGACCTCATTGATGTATGGAGGGCTCAACATAGTATGGAGAAGGACTTCACCTTCTTCTCGCCTGTCCATGGCACATATTCCAGAATTGACTTATTTTTAGTCGACCGTAACACTCTCCTTAGCACCACTAACTCAGACATAGGGCTGATTAGCATATCCGATCATGCGCCTGTGTCTATTGAGGTGGATGATCAATTTCAGTCTCACATTAACCCAATCTGGAGAAACAACCCGTTTCTATATCATATTCCTACATATAACACAGAAATTACTCAAGCATTACAAGAATTTTTCGCTTTTAATGTAGACTCAGTGTCGGATCCTTTTATATTGTGGCAAGCGCACAAAGCTTTTATACGTGGCCTGCTTATTAAACTAAATTACAAGGAAAGAAAGAAAAAGGAACACGCTGTACGAATGCTGATGGATAGAATAGCTAAACTGGAATCGGTAAGCAAACAACACCCCTCTGCAGAATTAACACAACAGATTAGATCCGAACGAGATAAACTTCGTTTAACTCTGCTCCATGAATACGAGAGGGGGCTGCTTAGGTGTAGATCTAAATTTTACGCTCAAGGCAATAAAGCTGGTCGCCTATTAGCTAACCAGCTCAAAGCTCAACGAACCAAATCAAAAATCCCCCACATTCTCCACCCTATTACTAAGGCCAAACTTATCGACCCTAGAGAAATAGCGGAACAATTTAGGCTATTCTATGCTGATCTCTATAATCTTAAACTTACCATACCTCAACCTCCTGATTATGACTCCCTAGTGTCAGCTTTTCTCCAGTCAGCTAACCTACCTCGTCTCACCCCAGCCCAACTAGATGCCATAAACGCAGATCTATCGGAAACCGAGATTCAGAAGTTGATCTTAGCTTCACCGCAGGGAAAATCTCCAGGCCCGGACGGCTTGTCTAATGAATATTACAGGAAATTTCATCAAATCCTGGCCCCCCATCTCCTGAAAATTTTTAATTCTTGCCTAAATGGGGCTCCCTTCCCACAAGATATGTTGCAGGCATTAATAGTCACCCTACCCAAACCAGGAAAGCCTAATGATGTACCACAAAATTTTAGACCGATTTCGCTTTTAAATTCGGACATTAAGCTATTTGCGAAAATTATTGCCCACAGACTATCCCCTATCCTCCCTTCCTTAATTAATGAAGACCAATCAGGATTCGTCCAGGGTAGACTAGCCTCAGATAATACACGAAGAGTGTTGAACATTATAAATGGCGCAGAGTTACAGAAAACTCCCCTACTGGTGGTAGCGCTGGACGCCGAGAAGGCGTTTGACCGCCTACATTGGTCATACGCCTTCTCAGTCCTGAGGTTTATGGGTTTCAGGGGCCCCATACTACACGCAATTGAAAGTCTATACTCAAATCCAACAGCGAAGGTTTTAGCCAACGGCCTACTTTCAGATAGCTTCCCTATCAGCAATGGATCCAGACAGGGATGTCCCCTTTCGCCCCTTCTTTTCATTATCGCCTTGGAACCGCTTGCACAACACATAAGACAGCATACAGAGATCAAGGGCATACAATTGGGTTCCTCTACACATACAATATCATTATATGCAGATGATATTATTCTCACCCTGACTGAGCCCTCCTCATCCCTGGAGGCTGCCCTGCAATGTATTTCTCATTTTGGATCATTATCATACTATAAGATAAATGTACTTAAAACGCAAGTTTTACCAGTTAATATCCCATTGGAGGAAGTAAGGCACCTAAAATCCCTTTTTCCGCTAGACTGGCAGGAATCGGGCCTAACCTATTTAGGTATTAAGCTGACTACTCCTTGCTCCCTTCTATACAAATACAATTATGAACCCCTTCTTTCCACACTACAGACTGACTTAACCAGCTTTGCCTCCCGTGCGCCCTCGTGGGTAGGCAGAATTGCATCTTTCCAGATGATGACCCTCCCAAAATTAATATATGTTTTTAGAGCCATTCCCATTGCGGTACCTAATAATTTTTTCCTGAGAGCACAATCCATTCTCAATAGATACATTTGGGGGGCGGGCAAACCCCGCATAGCCCAATCACTAATGGTACGTAGGAAGAAAGCAGGAGGCTTAGGACTCCCCGCTATTAAAGATTACCATACAGCGATATGTCTATCATTCACGACTGAATGGTGGTTAGACACACCTTCAAAATCTTGGTCTAAAATTGAAACGGTGTTTGCTGGGACACACTCATTGAAGGAGCTCCTTCTCAAATCGCTTTGGAGCCCTGGTGCCTCACCTGACACATTACTCACAATCAAATCTGTATGTACCCTATGGCGTAAGTTTCATACGGAAAATGGGAGTGAAAACCCAATCTCGCTCACTCATGTATCCACCCATTTGCTGGAAAAATATATGGAAGGGCTCAGCCTTTCCTCCTGGCGGGAGGCTGGAATCTCAAATTTGAGTCAACTTTTCTCAGAGGGTACATTGCTTTCATTTGAACAACTGAGGGGAAGGTACCCCATATCTAATAGTGATTTTTATAAATACCTAAGGGTGAGACATTGCTATGAGATGAGATTGCGTGCCCCAGTTCTAATCCATAATAATCTTATCACAATTCTTGATAACCCATTGAGATATAAAAAACGCCTCACCAGAATGATATATGATTTCATTCGTGATAAAGCCAGTTTTATTAAATCAGCCCCGATCACGTACTGGGAGACAGCTCTGAAACACTCCTACCCTGAGGGAAAGTGGTCACAAGCACTCACCTTTTTGACATCCACATTCAGATGCGTCACGCATTACGAGGCGGGAGTAAAAACACTTTTATGCTGGTATTTTACTCCTGAAAGGATAAATCGCATGTACCCTAATGCCCCGGCCTGTTGCTGAAGGGAATGTGGCGGCACCGGGTCCCTATACCATATATTGTGGAGTTGCACGAAATTAACTACATTTTGGTCCCGAGTGTTTGATTTGATTTCACAAATTGTTCAATATAGCATCCCTCCCGCCCCTGAGCTTGCTCTTTTGTTCTTAGGAATGGATGGCATTGATCAGTCATACAGAGGCCTCGTAGGTCATATTCTTTTGAGTGCCAAAATTGTCATCACACACCACTGGAAATCTGCGACACCTCCTTTAATGCAAGAAGTAGTTCATTCTATTAATACCACCTGCAGATATGAGCACCGCCTCCCTTTTTCCATGGTCACACCTAAAAAACGGGATGCTCTTTGGGCTCCTTGGCTTCGCCATTCTTCTTATCTTCCATAACCATCCACACTGCTCGTAGGTTTATCTCCCCTAACCACCTTAAAAGCATAGTAGATCGGATTTTGTTTTGTTCACTTATTTGTTTGATTTGTTTGATTGTTTTGCACTACATTCTGCACTATGAGGTACGGTGTAGTATCCCCCGAACCATCAGTAGTGGGGAACTCACCATTAGCTTGATATGTTACACGCAACGGTGTTGGGTTGGCAGTATCCGAGCGGATACCCCGACACTGAGACTTTAATCTGCTATTATTTTAGTCTTGTCCATATATGACTCATCTAACATATCATATTGTTTAATAGTGGCTGCGTCCACTGTCTAATTGTTTGTGATTTATATATTCTGAAAAACTCAATAAAAATTTATTGACTCTAAAAAAATAAAAAATTCTAGGAACTCGCCATGCCCCTCACGGAATACCTTGGGGTGTCTTCTTTCCAAAATGGGGTCACTTGTGGGGTAGTTATACTGTCCTGGCATTTTCCAGGGGCCCTAATGTGTGGTAAGTAGGTAAATGACCTGTGAAATCCTAAAGGTGCTCTTTGGAATATGGGCCCCTTTGCCCACCTAGGCTGCAAAAAAGTGTCACACATGTGGTATCGCCGTATTCAGGAGAAGTTGGGGAATGTGTTTTGGGGTGTCATTTTACATATACCCTTGCTGGGTGAGAGAAATATCTTGGCAAAAGACAACTTTTCCCATTTTTTTATACAAAGTTGGCATTTGACCAAGATATTTCTCTCACCCAGCATGGGTATATGTAAAATGACACCCCAAAACACATTCCCCAACTTCTCCTGAGTACGGCGATACCAGATGTGTGACACTTTTTTGCAGCCTAGATGCGCAAAGGTGCCCAAATTCCTTTTAGGAGGGCATTTTTAGACATTTGGATACCAGACTTCTTCTCACGCTTTGGGGCCCCTAGAATGCCAGGGCAGTATAAATACCCCACATGTGACCCCATTTTGGAAAGAAGACACCCCAAGGTATTCAATGAGGGGCATGGCGAGTTCATAGAATTTTTTTTTTTTTGGCACAAGTTAGCGGAAATTGATATTTTTAATTTTTTTCTCACAAAGTCTCCCGTTCCGCTAACTTGGGACAAAAATTTCAATCTTTCATGGACTCAATATGCCCCTCACGGAATACCTGGGGGTGTCTTCTTTCCGAAATGGGGTCACATGTGGGGTATTTATACTGCCCTGGCATTCTAGGGGCCCTAAAGCGTGAGAAGAAGTCTGGAATATAAATGTCTAAAAAATTTTACGCATTTGGATTCCGTGAGGGGTATGGTGAGTTCATGTGAGATTAAATTTTTTGACACAAGTTAGTGGAATATGAGACTTTGTAAGAAAAAAAAAAAATAATTCCGCTAACTTGGGCCAAAAAAATGTCTGAATGGAGCCTTACAGAGGGGTGATCAATGACAGGGGGGTGATCAATGACAGGGGGAGTGATCAATGACAGGGGGGTGATCAATGACAGGGGGGTGATCAGGGAGTCTTTATGGGGTGATCACCACAGTCATTGATCACCCCCCCTGGAAGGCTTCATTCAGACGTCCGTATGCGTTTTGCGGATCCGATCCATCTATCAGTGGATCCGTAAAAATCATGCGGACATCTGAATGGAGCTTTACAGGGGGTTGATCAATGACAGGGGTGTAATCAATGACAGGGGGGTGATCAGGGAGTCTATATGGGGTGATAACCACAGTCATTGATCACGCCCCTGTAAGGCTTCATTCAGACGTCCGTATGCGTTTTGCGGATCCGATCCATCTATCAGTGGATCCGTAAAAATCATGCAAACATCTGAATGGAGCTTTACAGGGGGGTGATCAATGACAGGGGGGTAATCAATGACAGGGGGGTGATCAGGGAGTCTATATGGGGTGATCACCACAGTCATTGATCACGCCCCTGTAAGGCTTCATTCAGACGTCCGGATGCGTTTTGCGGATCCGATCCATCTATCAGTGGATCCGTAAAAATCATGCGGACATCTGAATGGAGCTTTACAGGGGGTTGATCAATGACAGGGGTGTAATCAATGACAGGGGGGTGATCAGGGAGTCTATATGGGGTGATAACCACAGTCATTGATCATGCCCCTGTAAGGCTTCATTCAGACGTCCGGATGCGTTTTGCGGATCCGATCCATCTATCAGTGCATCCGTAAAAATCATGCGGACATCTGAATGGAGCTTTACAGGGGGGTAATCAATGACAGGGGGGTGATCAGGGAGTCTATATGGGGTGATAACCACAGTCATTGATCACGCCCCTGTAAGGCTTCATTTAGACGTCCGTATGCGTTTTGCGGATCCGATCCATCTATCAGTGGATCCATAAAAATCATGCAAACATCTGAATGGAGCTTTACAGGGGGGTGATCAATGACAGGGGGGTAATCAATGACAGGGGGGTGATCAGGGAGTCTATATGGGGTGATCACCACAGTCATTGATCACGCCCCTGTAAGGCTTCATTCAGACGTCCGGATGCGTTTTGCGGATCCGATCCATCTATCAGTGGATCCGTAAAAATCATGCGGACATCTGAATGGAGCTTTACAGGGGGTTGATCAATGACAGGGGTGTAATCAATGACAGGGGGGTGATCAGGGAGTCTATATGGGGTGATAACCACAGTCATTGATCATGCCCCTGTAAGGCTTCATTCAGACGTCCGGATGCGTTTTGCGGATCCGATCCATCTATCAGTGCATCCGTAAAAATCATGCGGACATCTGAATGGAGCTTTACAGGGGGGTAATCAATGACAGGGGGGTGATCAGGGAGTCTATATGGGGTGATAACCACAGTCATTGATCATGCCCCTGTAAGGCTTCATTCAGACATCCGTATGCGTTTTGCGGATCCGATCCATCTATCAGTGCATCCGTAAAAATCATGCGGACATCTGAATGGAGCTTTACAGGGGGGTGATCAATGACAGGGGGGTAATCAATGACAGGGGGGTGATCAGGGAGTCTATATGGGGTGATCAGGGGTGATCAGGGGCTAATAAGGGGTTAATAAGTGATGGGGGGGGGGTGTAGTGTAGTGGTGCTTGGTGCTACTTTACTGAGCTACCTGTGTCCTCTGGTGGTCGATCCAAACAAAGGGGACCACCAGAGGACCAGGTAGCAGGTATATTAGACGCTGTTATCAAAACAGCGTCTAATATACCTGTTAGGGGTTAAAAAAAACACATCTCCAGCCTGCCAGCGAACGATCGCCGCTGGCAGGCTGGAGATCAACTCTCTTACCTTCCGTTCCTGTGAGCGCGCGTGCCTGTGTGCGCGCGTTCACAGGAAGTCTCGCGTCTCGCGAGATGACGCATATATGCGTGACTGTGCGCAGCGCTGCCACCTCCGGAACGCGATCCTGCGTTAGGCGGTCCGGAGGTGGTTAAGCTAGGGGGGCTGAAGTGGTTAAAGCAGTCAGGGCAACCATGGGGGTAGAAAAAATTCAACCAACCCCTTCTGTTCAGGAAGAAATGTTTGGTGGACTGCGAGTGAAAAAAAAACTAGAGTCTTCCCTATTAACGAAAACATTAAAGGTTTGATATTAGATGAATGGTCTGATCCGGAAAAGCGTCTAGGAATCTCCAGAGCTTATCAGAGTCGTCTACTTTTTGATCAGGAGGAAGCCAAAATACAGTCCTGATCAAAAGTTTAAGACCACTGAATAAAAAGGCAAAAAAAATCATATTTAGCATGGCTGGATCTTAACAAGGTTCCAAGTAGAGCTTCAACATGCAACAAGAAGAAATGGGAGTGAGACAAAACATTTTTTGATCACTCAATTTAATGAAAACAACAAATACACTGAAACAGGCTATTTTTCAGCTGATCAAAAGTTTAGGACCACACCTCCAAAAAAAAACTAAACCCCCCAGAAAAAAATAAATCCAACTTCCAAACATAAACTCAGTAATGAGTAGCTCCGCCGTTATTGTTTATCACTTCAAAAATTCGTTTCGGCATGCTTGATGCAAGCGTTTCAATGAGGTGAGTGGGAACATTTCTCCAAGTGGGAACATTTCTCCATCTACTGTCTGGAACTGTTGTCCATTTTTGTGAACTTCCCTTGCCATCCATCCCCAAAGGTTCTCAATTGGATTTAGATCAGGGGAACACGCAGGATGGGCCAAAAGAGTGATGTTATTCTCCTGGAAGAAGTCCCTTGTCCTGCGGGCATTGTGTACTGTAGCGTTGTCCTGTTGAAAAACCCAGTCGTTACCACACAGACGAGGGCCCTCAGTCATGAGGAAGGCTCTCTGCAACATCTGGACATAGCCAGCGGCCGTTTGACCCCCCTGCACTTCCTGAAGCTCCATTGTTCCACTGAATGAAAAAGCACCCCAGACCATTATGGTGCCCCCTCCTCTGTGGCGCGTAGAAAACATCTCAGGTGGGATCTGTTTGTCATGCCAGTAATGTTGGAAACCATCAGGACCATCAAGGTTAAATTTTTTCTCATCAGAGAATAAAACTTTCTTCCACCTTTGAATGTCCCATGTTTGGTGCTCTCTTGCAAAGTCCAAAACGAGCAGTTCTGTGGCGTTCAAGGAGACGAGGTCTTTGAAGACGTTTTTTGTTTTTGAACCCTTCAGTCTCAGATGCCGTCTGATGGTTATGGGGCTGCAGTCAGCACCAGTAAGGGCCTTAATTTGGGTCGAGGATCGTCCAGTATCTTGACGGACAGCCAATTGGATCCTCCAGCTCAGTGCTGATGACATTTTTTTGGGTCTTCCACTTGACTTTTTTTGTTCCATAACCCTCAGGATCATTTAAGAAATTCCAAATGACTGTCTTACTGCGTCCCACCTCAGCAGCGATGTGAGAGACCCTGCTTATGCAGTTCAACAACCCGACCACGTTTAAAAAGGGAGAGTTTTTTTGCCTTTGCCATCACAACGTGTGACTACCTGAAAGAAAATGACAATGAATCCACATCTTTGCACAGATTTGGCCTTTTAAAGGCATGTGGTCCTAAAATTTGGATCAGCTGAAAAACAGCCTGTTTCAGTTTAATCGTTATTTTCAATTAATTGAATGCTCAAAAAATGTTTTGTCTCACTCTCATTTCTTCTTTTTGCATGTTGAAGCTCTACTTGGAACCTTGTTAAGATCCAACAATGTAAAATATGATTTTTTGCCATCTTTCAAGTGGTCTTAAACTTTTGATCAGGACTGTATTTAATACGATTCCTAAGATAGATGCTCAGGTAGCAAAAGTCAATAAAAAGCCAGATCCATGTTTTTATGGCTTTCAGAATTAGAAAATCGTGTCTCTGATAATGAAGAAATTCTAAATGTGCTCCCACTCTTAAAATCTGCCACGGCATTCCTTGCTGATGCCTGTGCAGAATCCGTTCGGTTTGCGGCTAAGGATGCAGGGCTCTCAAATGCGGCTCGGAGAGCCTTTTGGGTAAAATGTTGGTCTGGAGACAAGGTCTCTAAATCGAGACTCTGTTCTATCCCTTTCTCAGGTGAATATATATTCGGATTCGAACTAGATAAAATACTTGAGAAAGCTTCGGATAAAAAGAAAGGATTCCCAGAAGAAACTCTCTGTATAGCCTGTAAGTGGCAAACTGCATTCTAAACTGACCTGATGGTTTTTATATTTTCCAGTGCAGAGACCCTCAGCAGTGACTTAAGACCGGGCCTGTGAACAATCCTCCTATGGTAAGTAACTGGTCTACTCTATGGTGCCTTTTAAAGGGGTTGTGTGGGGTATGGGAGCTGAGGGCGGTATGGGAGCTGAGGGCGGTATGGGAAACTCTAAAGATTGCAGAATCACAACTCCGTTGTGATTCTGCAAAATAGTGTCAGACAACACGACGACAATAAAATACCTAAACCATCAAGGAGGTACGAAATCTATGAGTCTACTAAAACTATCCAGTTGGGCAGAAATAAACATAGAATCCATTTCAGCGGTTCACCTAAAAGGATCTCTGAACATAGAGGCCGACTAATTGAGCCGAGAAAAGATAGACCAATCGGAATGGTCCTTGAACAAAGAGATCTTCCATATGATAACAAACAAATGGGGCATACCGGAAGTGGACCTGTTCGCCTCTCGGGAAAATTCAAAGGTTCCAACATTTTGCTCCCTAGACCCCAGAGACAACCCGTGGATTCTAGACGCCTTCTCCATCACATGGGACCAAGTGCTGTACTATGCCTTCCCGCCGCTTACGATAATACCAAAGGTGATACAGAAGATCCATTAGGACGGAACAAACATCATACTAATAACACCTTGTTGGCCGAAAAAGAGCTGTATTCCCGTTATTCGGAAGATGGCCATCGAAGGTCCTTGGCCCCTCCCAAGGAGGAAGGACCTTGTACATCAGGGTCCAATTTTTCATCCGGACTTTCCAGACTTTCTAAATTTGACAGCTTAGATCCTGAAACCCAAATCCTGAAATTCCAGAGTCTTTCGGATTTGGTGATTTCTACTCTATAGGCCTCCAGGAAGAAGGTTACCTTCGCCATTTATATGAAGATCTGGAAGAAATTTTGTTCTTGGTTGGGATCATCCTCTCCTAATAAATCCGCTCCCAATATACAATCGATTCTGGATTTCTTACAAAATGGCTTTGATATAGGTTTAAGACCTTCTACCCTCAGAGTTCAAGTATCCGCTTTAAGTTGTTTCTACAACACTGAATTAGCAAATCATAAATGGATCAAGAGATTTATGAGACCGGATACCAGAATACGTCCAACGTTAAAATCTCGCATTCCTACCTGGGACTTAAATATAGTTCTCACAGGATTATCACGTCCCCCCTTCGAACCATTGAGTGACTGCTCTCTAAAGCTAAAATCGATCAAAACTGCTTTCCTAGTGGCCATCACTACTGCCAGAAGATTTAGCGAACTACAGGCGTTATCCATGAGGAAACCTTATCTGCAAATCAAAAATGATAAAATAATCCTGAAGCTAGACCCAGAGTTCATGCCAAAAGTAGTGTCTAAATTCCACAAGAATCAGGAAATTACGCTCCCCTCTTTCTATGATAACTCTTCAGACGACAGAGAACTAACCTTACATTCCCTAGATGTCAGGCGAGCTGTACTTGACTACATAGACTCTACAAAAGAGATTAGGAGGTCTGACTGTCTCTTTGTTCAATTCGGGGAGAAAAACAAAGGGCAGAAAATTTCCAGACCCTCAATCGCTAGATGGATTAAAAATATTATTTTAACCTGTTATACTATTCAGAATCTCTCTTGTCCAGATAATCTGAAGGCTCAGTCTGTCTTCCTCCCAAGCGGAGAGAGCGGGTGTTTCCCTAGAAGAAATTTGTAAAGCCGCTACTTGGTCCAGTATCCATACCTTCATTAAGCACTATAGACTAGACCTTTTCAAAAAATCTGACATGTCTTTTGGACCAAAAGTCCTTCAGGCAATTAACCCCCCCTTGATCATATTTTGTATATCTCTATGTGTTGCCGTCGTGTTGATGCTATGGAAAACCGGAATTAGTACTCACCGGTAATTCTTTTTCCATGAGATCATGACGGCATATAAATTTCCCTCCCATTATGTTTCTTTTCCTTGCTTTTTTGGGGATGCTATGAAGTAATATCTTCCCTTCTGTTTGGTTTAAATTCAGATATTATGAAATCACTTGTTTTACACCACCTTTCTACTGTTGTATTTTGGAACCACTGGTGGTGGTGGTGAGAGGGGGGTATTTAAACCTTTCTCTGCTTCCTGCCCCTACAGAGGTCAGGGGTCAATCTCCTTGTGTTGTCGTTGTGTTGATCTCATGGAAAAAGAATTAACGGTGAGTACTAATTCTGGTTTTTGTAGATTTTTTTTAATGTATTTTTAGAGGACAGGAGGCCCCAGGGAGCAGTGAATATGCTCTTTACTCACCTCTCCTTGGTCCTCTTCTGCAGGTGCCGGCACTGCCTGTGTCCTCACCGCATACAGCTTCAGGATGTAGTGCAGTGCTGCCAACCATCCTGCCCCAAGTGTCCTCATTTTTGAAAACCAAAATATGGTCACCTTAGTAAAGCTGCATTCACATTGGAGTTTTTGAGGTTCCCCTTTTCATCCATCCATTTCTAACAGAAAACAGTAATGCATCGCAACATGGAGAAATAAGGAAACCTTTGAGAAAGTGGAAGGGGCATAATCCTGTAATCCTACTTTGTGTTGTGAATCCATGTATGAGCAGGTTATACATTTTTCCTCATTTCCTCAAAGTAGTTGCATAGGAGCGGACACTGATCTTTTAACAAGGTGGTGGGCCAGGAAACATTGCTTTTAAATTACATTTGTGTTTGGTGTTTACAGTCACCTGCACCACACAACGTGTCTTTGTACAACGTAAACAGGACAGAAGCTAAGGACAAAATGATTTTATTATCACTAGTGTTGAGTGAAGCAGTCAAAGCGGAATTCAGTCTGAAGTTTAGGAAAACTTTGGCAATAAATCCAAATTTCCTTGTGCATCGTGGTAATGATTTAGGTTTTCCTAAAATGGCAGCTGAAAAGGATACACAGATAGCCTTTCCCTGTGATGTCACAGCACTATAAAACCATCATCTCGTGCTGTCTCCATCTTTGTCCTGTGAGCTCAGCATAGGGAGAGATGTGTGAAGTGCTCATGCACTACGGACATTGTTCTGAAAGTGATTAATAGAAGAATTTAATACCAATAAGATGGAAGCCTTTATTATTTCAGTGCCAACCAATACCATCCAGTCCGCACCACTTAGGGGGGCCAGATCTAAATGATGACCATCCTCATCTTTTGTTGGCTTTTTCTTCCTAGAAAAGTCAGCAAGATGCAGAGAGAGGAGGAGCTGGATGTTCCTGATGACATATTCTCATCGAATTAGCAATCCGAAGTCGGGTTTGGGACCGAAGTACCAACTTCAGATCGCTAATTGGAAATGTATTTAATGATGTCGAACTAAATGCAGAATTCATTCACTGAAGTCTCACACGACTTCAGGTGAAACAAACTTTGCCTCAACGGAGGCAATACATTTTAATGCTGTATGGAGATACAGTTGCAAGAAAAAGTATGTGAATCCTTTGGAATGATATGGATTTCTGCACAAATTGGTCATAAAATGTGACTTCATCTAAGTCACAACAATAGACAATGAAAGTCTGCTTAAACTAATAACACACAAAGAATTCAATGTTATCATGTTTTTATTGAACACACCATGTAAACATTCACAGTTCAGGTGGGAAAAGTATGTGAACCCCTAGACTAATGACATCTCCAAGAGCTAATTGGATTGAGGTGTCAGCCAACTGGAGTCTAATCAATGAGATCAGATTGGAGGTGTTGGTTACAGCTGCCCTATAAAAAACACACACCAGTTCTGGGTTTTCTTTTCACAAGAAACATTGCCTGATGCCTCGCACAAAAGAGCTCTCAGAATACCTACGATTAAGAATTGTTGACTTGCATAAATCTGGAAAGGGTTATAAAAGTATCTTCAAAAGCCTTGCTGTTCATCAGTCCACTGTAAGACAAATTGTCTATAAATGGAGAAAGTTCAGCACTGCTGCTACTCTCCCTAGGATAGGAGTGACCGTCCTGTAAAGATGACTGCAAGAGCACAGTGCAGACTGCTCAATGAGGTGAAGAAGAATCCTAGAGTGTCAGCTAAAGACTTACAAAAGTCTCTGGCAGATTCTAACATCCCTGTTAGCGAATCTACGATACGTAAAACACTAAACAAGAATGAATTTCATGGGAGGATACCACAGAGGAAGCCACTGCTGTCCAAAAAAAACATTGCTGCATGTTTACAGTTTGCACAAGAGCACCTGGACAGCAGTACTGGCAAAATATTCTGTGGACAGATGAAACCAAAGTTGAGTTGTTTGGAAGAAACACACAACACTATGTGTGGAGAAAAAGAGGCACAGCACACTAACATCAAAACCTCATCCCAACTGTGAAGTATGGTGGTGGGGGCATCATGGTTTGGGGCTGCTTTGCTGTGTCAGGGCCTGGACGGATTGCTATCATCGAAGGAAAAATGAATTCCCAAGTTTATCAAGACATTTTGCAGGAGAACTTAAGGCCATCTGTCCACCAGCTGAAGCTCAACAGAAGATGGGTGTTGCAACAGGACAATGACCCAAAGCATAGAAGTAAATCAACAACAGAATGGCTTAAACAGAAGAAAATATGCCTTCTGGAGTGGCCAGTCAACCCGATTGAGATGCTGTGGCATGACCTCAAGAAAGCGATTCACACCAGACATCCCAAGAATATTGCTGAAATGAAACAGTTCTGTAAAGAGGAATGGTCAAGAATTTCTCCTGACCGTTGTGCACGTCTGATCTGCAACTACAGGAAATGTTTGGTTGAAGTTATTACTGCCAATATTACTGAAAAAATGAAGGTAAAAATCAACTTCTGGCAGCTGCAGGGGTGGGAGGGTGACTTTCTCCCTGCAGCTCATGCTCAGACAGCACATTGCTGCTGTCTGAGAGTGAGCTGTTCTAAAGGACATCCCTGTGTCCCTCCAGGCCCTGCGCTGGACAGAGGACATGGAGTCTGAAAGCCGGACTCTCCAGCCTAAAACCGGACCTCTGGCCATCATAGGGGCAGATTGCTGTAGAGGCCACTGTTAAGGGGACGGGGTGTTGTGGAAATCACTGTTAAGGAGCTGGGGTACTGTGGAGGTCACTAATAGAGGTGTGGCCGCTGTGGAGGTCACTGTTAAAGCGGCAGGCTGCTGTGGAGGTCACTGTTAAGGGGGTGAAATGCTGTGGAGGTCACTGTTAAAGGGGCGGGAACTGTGGAGGTCTCTGTTAAGGGGGCAGGGAACAATGGAGGTCACAGTTAAGGGGACGGTCCGCTATGGAGGTCACTGTTAAGGGGTAGGGTGCTGTAGAGGTCACTGTTAAGGGGAGTGGTGTTGTGGAGGTCATATTTTAAGGGAACGGAGCTTTGTGGAGGTCACTGTTAAAGAGAACCTTTCACTCCAATAAAAAATCTAAACTAAGCATAAACTAAGCATACAGACATGGAGAGCAGCGCCCAGGGATCTCCCTGCACTTACTATTATCCCTGGGCGCCGCTGTAGCGCTGGCCAATCGCAGCGCTCAGCTCATAGCCTGAGAGGTTTTTTTTTCTCTCAGGCTCTGAGCTGAGCGCTGCGATTGGCCAGCACTCCAGTCTGGGAGAAGGAGATGCCGGCAGGCTCCACCCAGTTGAGCTGAAAATATGAAGATACCGGAGCCTATACCGGGAGAACGGAGCGGCGCCCAGGGATAATAGTAAGTGCAGGGAGATCCCTGGGCGCCGCTCTCCATATCTGTACGTTTAGTTTAGATTTTTTATTGTAGTGAAAGGTCCTCTTTAAGGGGGCGGGTTATTGTAGAAATCCCTGTTAACGAGATGGGGTACTGTGGAGGTCACTAATAAAGGGATGGATGCTCTGGAGGTCACTGGTAAAGGGGAGGGCGCTGTGGATGTTACTGTTAAGGGGGCAGACCACTGTGGAGGTCACTGTTAAAGGGACAGGGTACTGTAGATGTCACTGTTATAGTGGATACTGTCGATATCTTTTAACGCCACAGACAAACATTAAATGAAATAGATCAAATATACCCATGCGAAGCCGGGTCCTTCTGCTAGTAAACAATAAAAATAAACCTAACAAGTAACGCTATGTCTGAAAATGTATAGGAAAGCTATTCTTGTCACTTTTATTGCACAGCGAATGCTGTAAAAACCAAACCCATTAAACAATGGCAGAATTGTAATTTTATTTTTCAAATTCAACCCCTCATATGACTATGTGAATGTAAAAATAAAAAAGTTATGTCTCTTGGAAGGTATCAAAAAATTATCAAGACTTCGATACCCAATGCAACCCTAGTACTGCCAACATGGAAAATAAAAACAACCAAAAATTATTTAATTCTACGAGTATTGAGATTTAAAGAGGACCTTTCAACGGTCCAGATATTGCAAGATAATTATCAGGCTACATAGAGCGGCGCCCAGGGATCTCACTGCACTTACTATTATCCCTGGGCGCTGCTCCGTTCTCCCGCTGTGCCCTCCGGTATCTTCACTGAATTGGTTCGACTGTTTCACCCTGGGCGTTCCTTCTCCCAGGCTGTAGCGCTGTCCAAGCGCAGCACAGAGCTCACAGCCTGGGATAAAAAAAAACTTCTGGTCCGCGGCTCCGGAGAAAAAATAGAACATGTCCTATTCTTGTCCACGGACAAGAATAGGCAGTTCTAAGGGGGTGCCGGCCGGGTGTATTGCGGATCCGCAATTTGTGGATCCGCAATGCACTATGGACGTCTGAATAGACCCTTAGACAGATTTGTGAACAATATTTGAGAGTAATGGGTCTTTTGTGTATGTAGAAAATGTTTTAGATCTTTGAGTTCAGCTCATGCAAAATGGGAGCAAAACCGAAAGTGTTGCGTTTATATTTTTGTTCAGTGTAGATACGATATATATAACGTTTCCTTGATATTTGTAAAATATTCATGGAAATATCTGCACAGCTCAGAAATCTGGATACCTCCCAAGATTATATGCTTTGCTTTACGATAAGTGTTCAGTCAAGAAAATGAATTTCTGTTCTTGGAAGCATTGTTTCTAAAGGAAACGGCCCAACCTTGTTTTGTGGAAGTAACTAGGAAATCTTAACCACACACCTTATATATGTAATGGAGACCATGCAGACAATACTTATATTAACATATCAGCATGAACCCTAATCTTTAACCCCTTCCAGCCAAATGCTGCAGCCCCAGTTTCATATCTGAGACCAGATTTGTGACTTTTTAAATTTCAATTAGACTAAATCTAGTAGCAATTGTTATATTATGCTACCCTCGTCCGTTTACAAATAGGGGGTGTGGTGAGGGTGACGTGTGGAAGGGGCCACAGGACTCAGAACTTTTATCATCATTTACACCATAAAATGGAGTAAATGATTACTTAAATCGGTGCCAGCTATGAGCTTGAGTAGATTTCATCCTGGTGCATGGACTGCCATAGGATGCATTTCATTTATGACGAATTCTACGGCTGGTTAAGAATGAAATGCCACCTCCAGCGGCACATTCCTCTGAGTACTATGTCTGGATAAATCAGGGTCTTAATGTTTAACATTTACCATGTTGGCATTGTTTTTCAAGCCTTCTTTTATTTTGGGAGGGGGGCATTAAAAGGCTTATTATTTCAGCAGCAATTTTCAATTTTATTCAATTAGGGATCAATTCAGTTCTAAAGTGGCTTTGAAGGGTCTACATATCGTTTTACAAACCCAAATCAAGCCTATATTAAAAACTGCACCTTCAAAGTATTCAAACAGTATTTTGGAAGTTTGTTAATTAAGACAAAATGAATACAAAATGTAAAAATTTCAATTTTCAATGTGAACCCATATAGTATAGTAGAGTAGGTGTTAATAGACAAACAAAACTGAATCAGGGGAATTTATCAAACCCTGCATTCCAGAATTATGGTTTAAAAAGTTGCTAAATAGGGATTTGCAACTTGTATGGTTTATTTGCACCAACATTCTGCAGTTTTGAAAAGTGGTTGAGAGCTGTCAAAGTTAGCTATGTTAATTATTTAAACCCTAAATTTATTAACTGGAAATTTTTAAAAAGTCACAAAAATTGTCTCAATTTTACTTTGAAATGGGATGGTGTAGAAAGTCGAATAGCATCTCAAGGCAGAAGTGCTAAACTTATGGCTTATTCACGCATCAGTGAATCACGAACATGTGCTGTCCCGTGTTCTCCACAGACAGCACACATATTCATTCATTTTAGTGTGTTTACTCATACCCTACGATCAGTCGAAGAACAACAGAAGCATGCACTACTTTGTTCTGTGCTGAAGACCAAACACACCCATTGAAGGTCTGTGAAAACCATTGACATAACAAGGATAGTACTGTTTCTGTCAGTGGCTTTCACTGACCATTAGTAAGATATGCTCGGAAGTCTCCTTTTCAGCTTAGCAGTGCACATGGTAATTTATTGACAGACAGCAAAAAAAATAGACATAGAGACGAAAAATAGACCTTCACAGATATTGTCACTAGTGATGAGCGAATTTTCCAAAAAGATTCAATTCGATCCGAATTAATTAGTGGCGAATTGCGTTAAAAAAACAACTATTTCCTGGCTGCAGAGAGCCTGTATAGTGATGTAGAACACTGCCTTGCAGCAACACGCATAGTAAGTCTGCTGTGGTAGTGAAACAATACTGTGAGTCAGTATGACATGCAGATGAGAGGCGTCGCTCTTAGAATCATTGCACACTTCACTTCTTTGGGCAGTTGCGGGGCCCAAACTGGCCAAATAACTCAAGTGTGAACTCTGCCTTTCAGGTCAATGTTAGCATCAGGTATAAAGAACCGTGCAGAGGCCCAAGATCCTACTATAGCGTGAAAGAGCACACTTCTTTTGTCGTCAGCTGATTCCTCATAGATGTCTACAGAACCTGTTCTATCAAACACTTATACAAGTAGAGCCCCCCTGACAGAGTGAAGAGGGTGTCAGCAGTAAGTTTGTGTTGACGTCACTGATTACTTTGCCCTTCCTCTGATCCGTCAGAACAATAACCCCCAAAATAACGGATCCTGACTGTTGAGCATGCTCCCAGTGGCGTACCTAGGGTGTCTGCCCCCCCCCACCAATACTTTAAAAAAATTGTACACAGTAGTTTTGTCCAGATATGTGCCCTCTCATGGTAGTTATTCCCATATTGTGCCCCTTTAAGGTAGTTATGCCTTCACTGTACAACTTTCACAGTAGTTATGCCCACATTGTGCCCCTTTAAAGTACTTTTCCCTTCATTCAGTGGCGTAACTACCAGGGAAGCGGCTGCTTCGGGGCCCGGCGCCCCGGCAGCGTGTGTGACAGTTTATTTTCAAGTTAGTTAAATATGATCGATTCTTGTCTTAATGTTCAGGGCCCCTTCACAGCAGCAGCGGTAATGTGATCTAATCTTACTGTCTCCTGAAGTGTCTGGGATTCGAACCCACAACCTCCATGTACCATGTATCAGAGGCAAAGCATTTACCCACACAGCCATAAGGGCTGCATTGGTACTGATTGAAAAAATATGAGACTTCTACTGTTATAGCTGGCTAAGTGTACATCTATACACATGACAGCTGCCCCAACACACCCAGCACTGCTATATCTCTATATGACAGCTGTCCCAGCACATTCAGTCTTACTATATCTCTATATATTACAGCTCCCCCAGCAAACCCAGCTCTGCTACATCTATACACATGACAGCTGCCCAAACACACCCAGCTCTGCTACATCTATACACATGACAGCTGTCCCAGCACACTCAGCTCTGCTATATCTCTATATATGATAGCTGCCCCAGCACACCCAGCTCTTCTAATACACATGACAGCTGCACCAGCACACTCAGCTCTACTATATCTCTATATATGACAGCTGCCCCAGCAAACCCAGCTCTGCTACATCTATACACATGACAGCTGCCCAAACACACCCAGCTCTGCTACATCTATACACATGACAGCTGCCCCAGCACACTATATCTCTATATATCTATCTACTGTATAGCAATACTTAGAGATATATAGATGTAGCAGAGCTGGGTGTGCTGGGGCAGCTGTCATATAGAGATATAGCAGTGCTGGGTGTGTTGGGGCAGCTGTCATGTTTATAGATGTACACTTAGCCTGCTATGACAGTAGAAGTCTCATATTTTTTCAATCAGCAGCAAGGCAGCTCTTATGGCCGTGTGGTTAGGTGCTTTGCCTCTGATACAGAAGGTCGTGGGTTCGAATCCCAGCAGAAACTTTTCTGAAATACAAGCACTGACTCCATATATGGACATACAGGGCGGGACACAGGAAGAGGCTGCATCACATCGCTGACATGGAGGTAAGTAGAAGTGTTTATTATTTTTATTTAATACCCGACTGTTACTGCCATGGGGGGAGCGGGAGGCACTTGATACTGGCACATGGGGGGAGGGGGGTTGGCACCTGATACTGGCACATGGGGGGAGGGGGGTTGGCACCTGATACTGGCACATGGGGGGTTTAGAGGGGTTGGCTGGCACCTGATACTGGCACATGGGGGAGGGAAGAGGCACTTGATACTGACACTTTTTTTGGGGGGAAGATGGCACTATGATACTGGGTCATGGGGGGAAGAGAGAGGCACTTGATACTGGCACGTGGGGGGGAGGTTGGCACTTGATACTGGCACATGGGTGGGTTTGGCACTATGATACTGGCACATGGGGGGGAGAGGCACTTGATACTGCCACTTTTTTTGGGGGGGGGGGGAGATGGCACTATGATACTGGGTCATGGGGCGGAGAGAGGCACTTGATACTGGCACGTGGGAGGGGGGGTTTGGCACTTGATACTGGCACATGGGTGGGTTTGGCACTATGATACTGGCACATGGGGGGGGAGAGGCACTTAATACTGCCACTTTTTTTGGGGGGGGAGATGGCACTATGATACTGGGACATGGGGGGAAGAGAGAGGCACTTGATACTGGCACATGGGGGGGTTTGGCACTATGATACTGGCACATGGGGGGTGGGAAGGAGAGAGGCACTTGATACTGGCACATTGAGGGGGGGAGATGGCACTATGATACTGAGACATGTGGGGGGGAGGAGAGAGGCACTTGATACTGGCACATTGGGGGGGGGGGCAGGGGGGAGATGGCACTATGATACTGGGACATGTGGGGGGGAGGAGAGAGGCACTTGATACTGGCACATGATGGGGGCATCTATGGGGACACTTACTGGCACATTATTGGGGGGCATTAGGGGGGCACTAGGCCAGCGGCCTATCAGAGGCCGGACACTGAGGGGCATCTACTGGGGCACTATATATGGGGCATTTTATACTGGTACATTATGGGGGGCACTAGCAGGAAGGGGGAGAGGAGCACTATGGGGGAATTTACTGGGGGCACTATATAGGGGTATTTTATACTGGGACATTATGGGGGCACTATGGGGACATTAGCTCAACTGGGGGCAATACAAGGGGGTATTTTTGCACTGTCACATTATAAGGAGAATTATTTCTACTGGGGGGGGGCATTATGGTGGGCTTTATTACTCCCCCATGGGATGACCCCCTAGTAGCAGCACCAGCCTCTCCCTGCTCTGCTATCCCTCTGCCCCTTCTTCAAATCCTTATTATGAAATCTTTCTCATTAGGATAAAGCACAACATCAGCTCCACCGAGCCCCCGGCCAAAGTGTGGAAGTGGCGTCTGGGATCCCCAAGGGCCAAGCCAAGTAATTGTAAGTTTTCATATGAAATATGTTTATGTTATACACATATAGCCTACACTGTGCCACACAATGTACAGTATACTGCTACACTGTGCCAAAGGAGTGGGATTTACACAGGAGGAGGGAGGTGCGAATCGCGCTGGAGGGGCCCTTTTAAATATTTGCTGTGGGGCCCAGTCACTTCTAGTTACGCCCCTGCCTTCATTGTGCCTCCTTCACAGTTGTAATGCCCTCTTTGTGCCTCCCTCACAGTAGTTATGCCCTCTCTGTGCCCATTTCAAAGTAGTAATGCCCTCTCTGTGCCCATTTCAAAGTAGTAATGCCCTCTCTGTGCCCCTTCAGAGTAGTTATGCCCTCACTGTGCCCCCATAACAGTAATAATGCCCTCTGTGCCCATTTCAAAGTAGTAATGCCCTCTCTGTGCCCCTTCAGAGTAGTTATGCCCTCACTGTGCCCCCATAACAGTAATATTGCCCTCTGTGCCCCTTCATAGTAATAATGCCCACTCAGTGCCCCATAACAGTTATGCCCACCCACTTTACAAGAGTAAGGCTCTCTGCGCCTCCTTCACAGTAGTAATGCCATCTGTGCTCCCTTCATAGTAGTAATGCCCATTGTGCCCCCTTAATAGTAGTAATGCCCATTGTGCCCCCTTAATAGTAGTAATGCTCATTGTGCCCCCTTCATAGTAATAATGCCCACTGTGCCTCCTTCACAGAAGTAATGCCCATTGTGCCTACTTCATAGTTATAATGCCCACTGTATCCTATTTCTAGTAGTAATGCCCCTTGTGCCCCCTCCATAGTAGTAATGCCCATTGTGCCCCCCTAAAACTAGTAATGCCCTTTGTAGTAGTATTGCCCTCTGTGCCCCCTTTGTAGTATAGTATTGCCCTCTGTGCCCCCTTTGTAGTAATAATGCCCTCTGTGCCCCTTTGTAGTAATAATGTCCTCTGTGCCCCCTTTGTACTAATAATACCCTCTGTGCCCTCTTTGTAGTAGTAATAATGCCCTCTGTGCCCCTTTTGTAGTAGTAAAAATGCCCTCTGTGCCCCACCTATGGTAGAAATACCCTCTGTGTCCCCACCATGGTAGAAATGCCTTCTGTTAAATAAAAAAAACACAGTGCCTACTCATTTTGTCCAGTTCCTGAAGCTCACAGTCCTCTCTCCCCTACAGACACCGATCGCTATGCAGCACTGTGTGGGCGAAGCTTATGCAGATTTCTGGGCTGCAGGCTCCACCCACACATGCCAGTAGAATGATCTGTGTCTGCAGGCTGAATGGTGGAGCGGGGAGAAGTCTTCCTGCTTCACCATTCAGTGTGGGAGAGACAGAGCGCAGGGAGCTGAGTGACAGAATCACAGCTCCCTGTGCTCCTGCAATGAATGCTTCCATCTATATTGATGGAAGCGCTCATTGCTTCTAGGCTCTGGCACCCCCTGAGAGCCAGCACCCAGGGCGCACCGCCCCCCTGGCCCCCCCTCCTCTCCCTCCCTCTCCCCCCCGGCCACGCCACTGCATCCGCCTTCACTTGGTCAGCATTTGGTCAGTAATCCATCAGTATTGTTAATGCCCAAAAAAAAAAAGTGGATCCAAAACGGCTACCAAATCATAAGCCAATTCTGATAGGACCATACAGGCCTTACAGCTGCTACACAGACAGGATCCGTTGTATGTCTAATTTGCCTTCCTTCTGATATATCAGAAGAAGGGTCAAATAAATGATGTCAACCAGGCCAAAAAGGCAAAATAGTCGCCCAGTCATGAAGTGGGGACAGTGGGAACAGCATGAGACGTCCACAGAGTGGTCCAATTACATAGTGTGGAGGTGGCAGCAGCATCAGGAGACCGCAGAGTGGCAAGGTGACATAGTGTTGAGGTAGCAGCAGCATAAGTAGGCCACAGAGTGGCAAGGTGACATAGTGTTGAGGTAGAAGCAGCATCAGGAGACCACAGAGTGACCCGGTGACAGAGTGGGTAGGTGGCTGGCACTAAATGTACCCGCTGACAATGCTGGGTGTAAGAAGGAGCACTTGGCATCAGATGTATGGCAGCATCAGAATAGTAGCTGAGGCAGGTAGCCAGAAGAAACTGGTCTCTTTTGTCAAGGTTTGTGTGAGGCAGCATGGATGATCTAATCTGATGCATCAGGCATTGGTGGGTGGTACTGTTGAGCGAGCATGCTTGGCCAAACACCAGTTCGGCTCGAGCATCGCTATGCTCGGCACATCGCAGAGTTCTGCCGAACACCGCGTGTGCTCGAGCCAGTGTATTTAAATCTAATTTAGCCTGTATTTCAGAAAAGTTTCTGCCGGGATTCAGAAACTCATGAGCTTCTGCATTAGAGGCAAGGCACTTACCTACTCAGCTACAATAGCTGCATAGCCAGCCAGCCTATGCATTCATATATATCAAAGCATGATTTTATCTATATATACAGTTGCAAGAAAAAGTATTTGAACAGTTTGGAATTATATGGATTTCTGCACAAATTGGTCATAAAATGTCATCTGATCTTCATCTAAGTCACAACAATAGCCAATCACAGTCTGCTTAAACTAATAACACACAAAGAATTAAATGTTACCATGTTTTTATTGAACACACCATGTAAACATTCACAGTGCAGGTGGAAAAGTATGTGAACCCCTAGACTAATGACATCTCCAAGAGCTAATTGGAGTGAGGTGTCAGACAACTAAAGTCCAATCAATGAGATGAGATTGGAGGTGTTGGTTACAGCTGCCCTGCCCTATAAAAAAAAACACCAGTTCTGGGTTTGCTTTTCACAAGAAGCATTGCCTGATGTGAATGATGCCTCGCACAAAAGAGCTCTCAGAAGACTTACGATTAAGAATTGTTGACTTGCATAAAGATGGAAAGGGTTATAAAAGTATCTCCAAAAGCCTTGCTGTTTATCAGTCCAGACAAATTATATAAATGGTGAAAGTTCAGCACTGCTGCTACTCTCCCTAGGAGTGGCCGTCCTGTAAAGATGACTGCAAGAGCACAGCGCAGACTGCTCAATGAGGTGAAGAATAATCCTAGAGTGTCAGCTAAAGACTTACAAAAGTCTCTGGCATATGCTAACATCTCTGTTAGCAAATCTACGATACGTAAAACACTAAACAAGAATGGATTTCATGGGAGGATACCACAGGGGAAGCAACTGCTGTCCAAAAAAAACATTGCTGCACGTTTACAGTTTGCACAAGAGCACCTGGATGTTCCACAGCAGTACTGGCAAAATATTCTGTGGACAGATGAAACCAAAGTTGAGTTGTTTGGAAGAAACACGCAACACTATGTGTGGAGAAAAAGAGGCACAGCACACCAACATCAAAACCTCACCCCAACTGTGAAGTATGGTGGTGGGAGCATCATGGTTTGGGGCTGCTTTGCTGCGTCAGGGCCTGGACGGATTGCTATCATCGAAGGAAAAATTAATTCCCAAGTTTATCAAGACATTTTGCAGGAGAACGTAACAGAAGATGGGTGTTGCAACAGGACAACGACCCAAAGCATAGAAGTAAATCAACAACAGAATGGCTTAAACAGAAGAAAATATGCCTTCTGGAGTGGCCAGTCAACCCGATTGAGATGCTGTGGCATGACCTCAAGAAAGCGATTCACACCAGACATCCCAAGAATATTGCTGAACTGAAACAGTTCTGTAAAGAGGAATGGTCAAGAATTACTCCTGACCGTTGTGCACGTTTGATCTGCAACTACAGGAAACGTTTGGTTGAAGTTATTGCTGCCAAAGGAGGTTCAACCAGGTATTAAATCCAAGGGTTCACATACTTTTTCCACCTGCACTGTGAATGTTTACATGGTGTGTTCAATAAAAACATGGTAACATTTAATTCTTTGTGTGTTATTAGTTTAAGCAGACTGTGATTGTCTATTGTTCTGAAGATCAGATCACATTTTATGACAATTTGTGCAGAAATCCATATCATTCCAAAGGGTTCACATACTTTTTCTTGCAACTGTATATATATATATATATATATATATTATTATTATTTATTTTCTAGTAATTACACAATTATTTTGTACCATACATTTTTCATAATTACTAGGCTGGCTGGCTGGCTGAAAAAATATATTAAAATATATTATATATTCTAAATATATAATAATATGTGTAAATATATTATGGCTAAAAACGTACAAATTTATATGTTTAAATTAAGTTTAGCCTCTATTTCTGAAAAAGTTTGTGACAGGATTTGAACTCAAAGCTTCTGCATTACAGCCCAGAACTTTAACCACTACACTATATAGCTGCAAAAAAAGAGACTTCTACTGTACTGTACTTCTACTGAGACCTATACAGTAGAAGTATCATATATATATTTTTTAAGTGACTGGCTATGCAGCTATATAGTGTAGTGGTTAAGGTTCTGGGCTATTATGCAGAAGCTGTGAGTTCAAATCCTGTCACAAACTTTTTCAGAAATAGAGGTTAAATTATATTTATATATTTTATATTTTTTTTTACTAATTGTAAAAAATGTATGGCACAAAATAAATGTGTAAAAAAAATAATAATAAAAAAATAAATATATATACAGTGGGGCAAAAATGTATTTAGTCAGCCACCAATTGTGCAAGTTTTCCCACTTAAAAAGATGAGAGAGGCCTGTAATTTTCATCATAGGTACACTTTAACTATGAGAGACAGAATGGGGGGAAAGAAATCACATTGTAGGATTTCTAATAAATTAATTGGTAAATTCCTCTGTAAAATAAGTATTTGGTCACCTACAAACAAGCAAGATTTCTGGCTCTCACAGACCTGTAACTTCTTCTTTAAGAGGCTCCTCTGTCCTCCACTCGTTACCTGTTTTAATGGCACCTGTTTGAACGTGTTATCAGTATAAAAGACACCTGTCCACAACCTCAAACAGTCACACTCCAAACTCCACTATGGCCAGTGGCGGTAGAAAATTGTGTTTTTTAGCCATATATGGGGGCTATGGTGGTGCTACTGCCATAGGGGGCATCCGTTAGCTCAGCAGACCCCCCCTAGCAGTCAGAGCCTGGTCTCGGGAGGGACACTTCCAGATTATTTTCTGTCCGCTGCCACAAAACAATGGTGCTTATAGCACAGACTACACAGTGTAGCGGTATACTGTATATTGTGAGGCACAGTGTAGCAGTATCAAGTGCCTCTCTCTTCCCCCCCATGTCCCAATATCATAGTGCCTCTCTCCCCCCCATGTCCCAGTATCATAGTGCCTCTCTCCCCCCATGTGCCAGTATCATAGTGCCTCTCTCCCCCCCATGTGCCAGTATCATAGTGCCAAACCCACCCATGTGCCAGTATCAAGTGCCAACCCCCCCCATGTGCCAGTATCAAGTGCCTCTCTTCTCCATCCCCATGTCCCAGTATCATAGTGCCATCTCCCCCCTCCAAAAGTGCCAGTATCAAGTGCCTCTCTCCTCCCCCCCAAAGTGCCAGTATCAAGTGCCTCTCTCCTCCCCCCCATGTGCCAGTATCATAGTGCCATGCCACCTCCCCCCCAAAAGTGCCAGTATCAAGTGCCTCTCTCCTCCCCACAAAGTGCCAGTATCAAGTGCCTCTCTCCTCCCCCCATGTGCCAGTATCATAGTGCCATGCCATCTCCCCCCCAAAAGTGCCAGTATCAAGTGCCTCTCTCCTCCCCCCACAAAAAGTGCCAGTATCAAGTGCCTCTCTCCTCCCCCCCAAAAAAAGTGCCAGTATCAAGTGCCTCTCTCCTCCCCCCCATGTGCCAGTATCATAGTGCCATGCCATCTCCCCCCCAAAAAGTGCCAGTATCAAGTGCCTCTCCCTTCCCCCAAAAAAAGTGCCAGTATCAAGTGCCTCTCTCCTCCCCCCCATGTGCCAGTACCATAGTGCCATGCCACCTCCCCCCCAAAAGTGCCAGTATCAAGTGCCTCTCTCTTCCCCCCCATGTCCCAGTATCATAGTGCCATCTCCCGCCCCCCCATGTGCCAGTATCAGGTGCCAACCCCCCTCCCCCATGTGCCAGTATCAAGTGCCTCCCGCTCCCCCCATGGCAGTAACAGTCGGGTATTAAAAAAAAAAAAAAACACTTCTACTTACCTCCATGTCAGTGATGCGATGCAGCCTCTTCCTGTATGTCCATATATGGAGTCAGTGCTTGTGTATTCTAATTTAGACTGTATTTCAGAAAAGTTTCTGCTGGGGTTCGAACCCACAACCTTCTGTATTAGAGGCAAAGCACTTAACCGCACAGCCATAAGATCTGCCTTGCTACTGACTGAAAAAATATGAGACTTCTACTGTTATAGCTGGCTAAGTGTACATCTATACACATGACAGCTGCCCTAACACACCCAGCACTGCTATATCTCTATATATGATAGCTGCCCCAGCAGACCCAGCTCTGCTACATCTAATACACATGACAGCTGCACCAGCACACTCAGCTCTAATCTATCTCTAATATATAGGGCGGAACACAGGAAGAGGCTGCATCGCATCGCTGACAGAAGGTCGTGGGTTCGAATCCCAGACACATCTTTCCCTCTCCTGTGGACGGCAATACAAATGACTCGTAAATGCCGGCCCTGCTGGTGTCACCCCATCAATGGTGTCACCCGGTGCGGTCCGCACCCCCCTTGCAACGCCACTGCTATCAAATGTCCTGTAGATGACAACACCGGGTGCTTTTGCAAAGCATCCGGTTGCCATGGCAACCATCGGGCGCTGCCATCACAGCGCGGCAGCCCCAATGGTTGAGAGAGGGATCCCCCTCCCTCTATTAACCCCATGGATGCCGCTACCGCGGCATCTAAGGGGTTACAGCAGAGTGTCAGCATCCAGCTGACACTCGCTGCTGATGTCGGCAGTTCAGGAATGGAGCCTCCGACATCAAATAAAGCAGGGGGACCGCATCGGGGGCAGGAGGCACAGATAGGGGGCAGCGCTGTAAATGGGGGGCATGGCCAGCAGGAGGGGGCACATTTGTGGGTCTGATGCATGCTTGGGGGGAGCGTGGCGGACCGCATCAGGGGTACAAAAAATGGATGGGGGGGCGGGGATCGCATCGGATGCCGGGCTCACAGGAGGGGTGGGGGGGTTGGAGGCGCACAGGAAGGGGGCAAAGATCGGGGGCACAGATGGGGGGGCTTCATTACACATTACCTGATTTCAGGCTCTGAGCGCAGATCAGAGCCTGAAACCGGCATTTTAACACTGCCGCGATCCGATTGGTTAGTCTGTGCAGACTAACCAATCGGATCGATTGCTGGCAAGGCACCACTCTGATTGGTCCCTTGCCGGCATTACTAGACTGTATGCTGTCCGTGACAGCAGCAGGACAGGGGAAGAAGCTTTAATCGATTGGAGCGCTTGGATTAAAGAACTGTCATACGTCTATACATGTGGTAGCTGCACGGGGTATGTGCAGCTATTACGTATATAGACGGATTGCAGTCGTGAAGGGGTTAAACATACAGGTTAGCAGACAAAAATATCAGTGATAATGTTAAGCATAAATCAATTTTTTTTTTATCTCAACACAATTCAAATTTAAAGGGATTGTCCAAGTTATATTTATTGATGACCTATCCTCAGGACTTGGATAACCCTTTTAATTTATTTTGGGTTGAATTTTTTAAAACCAGCATCTACGTGTCTTACAGTACGCAGGGTAGTAGACAAAATTATCTGTGAGTAATAATGTGGAATAATAGGCAAAAATTTGTGTTGTTTCATCTCCACAAAATTTGAAATCTAAATTTTTTTGATTCAAGTTTTCAAAACCACCATATACGTGTCTAAGGCTACTTTCACACTCACGTTTGGTGCGGATCCGTCATGGATCTGCACAGACGGATCCGTTCAGATAATGCAACCGTCTGCATCCATTCAGAACGGATCTGTTTGTATTAACTTTAACATAGCCAAGATGGATCCGGAATGCATAGGGCAAAACTGATCCGTTTTGGACCGCTTGTGAGAGCCCTGAATGGATCTCACAAACGGAAAGCCAAAACGCCAGTGTGAAATTAGCCTTATGATATGGAGGGTAGCTAAGGATAACATCTGTGAATGATAATGTGACATACTACGCCAAAATCTGTATTGTTTCATATCTAGGCCCTTCAAGTGTTGGTGTGGTGGAGGGAAATAATTGCATAGTAGTTTATCAACTTGTGTTTCATACTAAAGATTTTTTTTTTCTGAATCTGCATATTTTAAACGAGAAAACATTGGGCACAAATCTGTTAGTGGGACTGATACTGCAGTATTTCTAAAGTCGTCAGTGTTTGTGGAAACAGTAGGACATCGTATTGCTCCTCCCTGTCTTTAATTTCCAGAAACCAGATTTGCAAACCATTCCATACTTTGTGTGACATTTAGGCCCAAAAATGCCAGGGATATGGAATGGTTCCAAACTAAAGACCCAGGGCCAGAATGTGGGTTGTAGCAGCACCAGCTATCCGGCCAGAAGTAATAGCAGTAGTAGGCTGCAGTTGTCCCTTGCTTCAGAAAGGCACAACATTATCCTTGAGCAGGAAGAAGATGATATCGTGGACTGCATAACTCAGTCCTCCTCTAAGGTGCAGCACGATTATGTGGAAGTGACCAGAGTCTGACACAGTGTTGTGGAGCAAGGGGTCACAGCGTTCCTCCTGCTCCTCCTCCTTGCATGCCCAGAGAAGGCTTTCAGTGGAGTCACCTCGATCTTCACTGCTTCTTCCTAGTGTGGCAAGAAAACCCCACCACGGCAGACAGTCAAAAGAGTCTCAATGATAACTACACGTGTTAGCAGTCACCATTTGGGCTACCCTAAGGAGGAGGTTCAGGAGGAGGCTGGGAACCTCATTCATAGCTTTGTTGATGGTGGTGGTAATAGTGGCACCCATAGCCACGCATTAGGGTTGGACGGCAGCGACAGTGGCAATCGGGGCAAATGCAGAGCAGGGGGAGGGGTCCAAGGAGCCCACCATGATATCTCACAGTCTGATTAAAGAGGCTGGAAGGGTGAGGACTCTGTGCTAGCAACTCCTGTATGATGTTCTTTCTCAACAGCACATAAAACCACAGCCGCGTGCAAGATGTGCAGGATTCAAATAAGCCGTGGCCATTCAAACAAAATCATAGGTACCAGAGGTCTATTGCAGCACATGTGAGGCGGCATTACCGAATCCTTTGGTAAAATACAACTGCCCTGCATTCCAAATTAGAACAAGTCTGTCCTTCTTTTTCTGGTCCTCTTTGTGTCAACCAACCCACATCCCTAAGCAATACGGTATCTCTGCCATCATCATGATCTTCTTGTTCTTCTGCTAAGACTCCTCCTTGTCCTCCGCTACATCATGAGACATCTATAACAGAATCTTTGGCCATGAAAAAACCCTTCTCCACCTGCAATTAAAGTTTGTCTACAAGCTGAACCTCCACCTGGCCACGTTGCTAGTGGTGCAGTCGCTGCCGTGCTATTGTAATAGTGCTTTGTACTCTCATGTGGCAGAGAACGCAGGCCGCTCGCTGTGTGGCAAGCTGCATTCCACGATGGACACCTGGAGCAGCTGTTACGGGCAGGGACGGTACATGTCTTTCACGGCCCAATGTTTTTTCATGGTAAATATATATTTTTTGCACTAGCGGAGAGGCAGCACCCCAGCAACATGGCCAGGAGCCTTTCAGCCCCCCTTCCCCAAGATTGTATTGGGATGGCTCCCACAGCAGGCATTTAAACTCCTTGTCCACTTCCTCCTCCATGGACACGCTCCTATCCCCAATAGCAGCGGGGCACAGTGTTGCTCCCACTCCCCCTCCTTCCTATCACCTGTTTCAAGTCAAGCATGGCATGTGGTGTTAAAGCTGATCAGCCTGGGCAAGAGTAGCCACACAGGTGAGCAGTTGCTAAACTACATCAAGCAGCAAACATTCCGCTGGCTGTCATCCCGCCAACTCCAATTTGGCAAGGTGGTAAGTGACAATGGGCCCTACAATCTGGCCCCCCTGAACCTGGGGGAAATAACAAATGCTCCCTGCATGGCCTTTTAAATAAAACGGCACTGGCTTGTGCAAGGTGCTGGCAATTCCCAGAAGATTGTCCGTCTTTTCAACCATTTCAACACTCTCCTGAACTTGCAGCATCAGAATTGTCTGCAGCTACACTGCTTAACCGCTGGAATTCAGTTGTACATGCTAGAGCGTCTCAGGCACTTAACATATGAAAAATTACACAAAAGTATACTCAAAAATATATGTTTATTAAAGTTGATAAAAACAATTAAATAACCAGGTAAGTCAATTGGCAGAGACAAACACAAGCACAAAGAGAGTGCCAAAGCATGCGGGAAAAATCCAATATTTATAACAATACAGAATTGTAGTCAAGGTTGGGTAAGGTGGAGACCCCGACATGTGTTTCGCGTCAGCTTCCTCAGGGGGCTGATGCAAAACACATGTCTGAGTCTCCTGAAGGTGCCACCAGCCATGTCTGTATTTTTAATATGTTTTGGATTATGTCTTGTTGTTTGGGAGGGTAAGCCATATGGTTTGACCTTGTATCTACATCTTACTTTGTTTCCACCTTACCCAACCTTGACTACAATTCAGTATTGTTAGAAATATTGGATTTCCCAGCATGCTTTGGCACTCTCCTTGTGCTTGTATTTGTCTCTGCCAATTGACTTACCTGTTTATTTAATTGTTTTTATCAACTTTAATAAACATATATTTTTAAATATACTTTTGTGTAATTTTTCATATGTTGAGTGCCTGGGGTTTTTCCCATTAAGGAGGTATTGATATTTGGCACCTATGATTTAATTGTGCTGTATAAGTTTGGACCCTTAGGTTGGGTCTTTGCTTTGTTTATTGGTATTTTATGCTAGAAAATATGTAAGAGCAGTGGAAAGCTGTGAAGGCATGAACGATTTTTTCATACACCAGACAGCCTCAGCATGGAGCATGTGTTGTTTTCAGGTCAGGCAGCTCACGTCGTTCTTGCTACAGTTGTCCTTAATCCCCCTCATATATATCTTTGATGAGATGCTGATGCTCATGCAACAGGTGGTAATGGAGGAGGAAGAAAAACAGCTAACGCATCTTGCTGTCCGTCCTATAGCTGTTGGGGACCCATAATAAGAAACTCCCATGGGAGAGAAGGAGGATAAGGATAAGGTGCTGCTACTGGAAGAGGGAACAGACTTCAGAGTTGGAGCAGCAAGCGGATGATGTCGGTGACACCGGCCACAACACCCAGTCGTCTCAGTTGGGGGCGGAGTTGGACAGAACTGGCTCCTCGGGCACGCTGGCTGGAATGGCGACCTGTAGACTCGCTTGCTTATGTCATTGACATCAATCAGTCTCATGATTACTGGATAGCCATGCTTTTAGACCCTTGTTATCAAAGCAAAATGGTGGAATGTTTTCCTCCTGCAGAAAGGGAGGACAAATTACGTTATTACAAGGAAACACTGTGTGCACAGTTTGCCGCAGCTTTCGGAGAGCAGGCGTCTGCTGACGACCTGTCAGAAAGGGAGGCCCCTCTCTTCCCCTGCAAAATCACCGCCCTCCCTCCACCACAAGCAACAGAAGCCACAGCAGTAGCAGCAATCATATTAGTCTCCTCAACATGATGGAGCAGTTTTCCCACATGCCGCGCCAGGCTGACGCCAGTCAGCAAGCCGAAAGCCTCTGCATCAACATCCAGGTTCAGGCCTAGCTACACTCTGATACCCACTAGATTTGATCTCCGGGTTATAATGAATATATATAGTGCTTAGAGCAGCCCAAACAATTCAATGTACTAAACACACCAAAAATAAGCACCAAACACATGTATATATAAACATGAAAGAGTCTTTATTTAAAATACATAATTTTAACATGTATAAAAATATACTTTGTAAAAACAGCAGCAAAGAAGGGGGAAACCTTCAGTGAGGAAAAAACAACCCTAGAGGACGCTGAGGGGTCAACACACAAGGGTATATAGATTGCAGAGAGAAGCCACACACAAGCAAGCCAGTAAGACAAAAGAAGCCATCAGACATAGAAATCCAAAAGTAAGGCATAAACAGACCTATGTGTGAAAAGGATAAGCAAATAACTACCCAAGAATGCATGTGGAACCATCAGCCGCCTCCTCCCGACGTCGTTTCACCAGTAACACCTGGCTTCCCCAAGTAGCTATACTCTGGTCTGTCTCTGGAGCATACCCTGTTCCTAACCCCCATGGATTTCTGGGCAGGCAGACTGGAAAAGTGGCCCAAACTGGCACAGCTCTCTCTCTTACTTCTTTCTTGCCCAGCCTCCAGTGTCATCTCAGAGAGAGTTTTCAGCAGCACAGGGGGCTTGGTGACACCCAAACAGACCAAGTTGTCCTCCACCAGTGTCCAAAACATCACTTTGCCAAAATGAACCAAGCCTGGATTCAGGAGGATTTTTACACTCCGGCTGAGGCCAATAAATACATCTGGCCTTGCTGAAGATGCCACATCTTTCCTTTGTTGCTGTCTGCCTGCCTGCCATCCTGCTTCCACTGGGCCGCTACTGCCATAATGCTACTGCTGAAAAACTTGGCGAACCGGAACCGAGCCAAATCTTGACAGGTTCGCTCATCTCTAGTATTGGTGAGTCAGGAGAGATAGCAGACCGTCATACACATTTGAGTCCATACTGGCCATTAATGGCCGTTCAACTGGCGATTAGAGATGTCCCGAACTATTCGCCGGCAAACAGTTCCCGGCGAACATCGCTTGTTCGCGTTCGCCGCGGCGGGCGAACATATGAGATGTTCGGTCCGCCCCTATACGTCATCATTGAGCAAACTTTGACCCTGTACCTCACAGTCAGCAGACACATTCCAGCCAATCAGCAGCATACCCTCCCTCCCAGACCCTCCCACCTCCTAGCAAAAAGCAAGGACAGCATCCATCTTAGATTCATTCGGAAGCTGCAGTCTTAGTGAGAGGAGGGACAGTGCAGCTGCTGCTGATTTAATAGGGAAATCGATAGCTAGGCCAGTGTATTCAGTGTCCACTCCAGTCCTGAAAGACTCATCTGATCTGCTGTAAGGACAGCGTCCTGACAGCACCCCAAAAAGCCATTTTTAGGGCTAGTACATCAGTCTGCTTTTTTTTCCCCCTCTGTAATCTAATTGCAGTTGCCTGCAAGCATGTGTGTCAGGCCCACAGCGTATACTGTGCCCACTTGCCTAGTGCCACCACTCATATCTGGTGTCACAGTAGCTTGCATTTAAAAAATAAATAAAAAAATTTCACTGTAACATAATTGCAGTTGCCTGCAAGCGTGTGTGTCAGGCCTACAGCGTGTACTGTGCCCACTACTGCCAGTGCCACCACTCATATCTGGTGTCACAGTAGCTTGCATTTAAAAAAAAATTAACTTTTTTGACTGTAATATAATTGTAGTTGCCTGCAAGCGTGTGTGTCAGGCCTACAGCGTGTACTGTGCCAACTACTGCCAGTGCACAGTGCCACCACTCATATCTGGTGTCACAGTAGATTACATTTAAAAAAATAAAAATATTTTTTGACTGTAATATAATTGCAGTTAGTTGCCTGTAAGCGTGTGTGTCAGGCCGACAGCGTGTACTGTGCCAACTACTGCCAGTGCACAGCGCCACCACTCATATCTGGTGTCACAGTAGATTACATAAAAAAAAAAAAACTTTTTTGACTGTAATATAATTGTAGTTAGTTGCCTGCAAGCGTGTGTGTCAGGCATACAGAGTGTACTGTGCCAACTACTGCCAGTGCACAGTGCGACCACTCATATCTGGTGTCACAGTAGATTACATACAAATAAAAAATAAATCTTTTTTGACTGTAATATAATTGCAGTTAGTTGCCTGCAAGTGTGTGTGTCAGGCCTACAGCGTGTACTGTGCCAACTACTGCCAGTGCACAGTGCCACCACTCATATCTGGTGTCACAGTAGATTACATAAAAAAAAAATATATAATTGTTTGACTGTAATATAATTGCAGTTAGTTGCCTGCAAGCGTGTGTGTCAGGCATACAGTGTGTACTGTGCCAACTACTGCCAGTACACAGTGCCACCACTCATATCTGGTGTCACAGTAGTTTGCATGCATAGTACAACTAATCGACAAAAAAAAGACAGGCAGAGGCAGGCTACCCCGCAGGGGCCGTCGTGGTCGTGGTGCTGTGACTTCCTTTGGCCCTAGAATAATGCCCAGTGTTCAGAGGCCACGTACCCTGAACTCGAAAAGTTCTGAGGACATAGTTGACTGGCTAACACAGGACACCCAATCTTCTACAGCTTCCGCTCGGAACCTTGACGCACCATCCTCCTCCAGCTCAGCTTTGGGCACCTCTCAAGTTACCTCTCGCCCGCCTGCCGCCACCACCAACACTAGCACCACAGCTGCTTCACTTGATCTGTCAGAGGAGTTATTTACACATCAGTTGGAAGAAATGAGTGATGCGCAACCATTATTGCCAGAGGATGCAGATAACAGGGATATGTCTCAGTCAGGCAGCATTACACACATGGACCTATGGTGTGATGATGATTATGTTGTACCCGCTGCTGCTTCCTTTGCTGAGTTGTCAGATACAAGTGAAGCGGTTGATGATGACGATGTGTCCGTGGATGTCACGTGGGTGCCCGCTCGAAGAGAAGAAGAACAGGGGGAAAGTTCAGATGGGGAGACAGAGAGGAGGAGGAGACGAGTTGGAAGCAGGGGGAGGTCGTCGCAAGGAGCTAGTGGCACAGTCAGACAGCATGTATCGGCACCCAGGGTCAGCCAGACAGCACGCCAATCAACGCATGCTGTTGTCACCACCAGGGCCGGATTAACGTAGGGGCTGATGGAGCTGCAGCTCCAGGCCCCTACCATAAAATAGGCCCATCCGCCAGCCAAAAGGCCGTCGGGAGCGGCCCGCACTAAAAGTCCTCTGTTGTACACAGCGCAGAGTCACATAGCACACAGACATTGCAGAGACGCTCACCTCCCGCTGGCAGCAGAGAGGAGCCTGAGGAAGGGACTCGGGAGGAGCGTAATATGATCCTAGAGTGGAAGCTACTTCTGCCAGCCCCTCCCCTCCCCGCCCACCAACCAATCGGAGCTGAGGCAAGGCAAGCACTAGCAGCTCTGGGTCGTCTGAGTAGTACAGGGAGTCTAAGAATAGAAATGAATCGAATGAGTCTCAGGTTAAAAGCATCTAAAGATCCGATTAGTTAGAGACTCATTCAATTCTTTGAGTTAAAAGAGCCGTGAGTCAGAGTCTAGAACAGGTTACACTGAGGCTGTCAGAGTCTAGAACAGGTTACACTGAGGCTGTCAGAGTCTAGAACAGGTAACACTGAGGCTGTCAGACTCTAGAACAGGTTACACTGAGGCTGTCAGAGTCTAGAACAGGTTACACTGAGGCTGTCAGACTCTAGAACAGGTTACACTGAGGCTGTCAGAGTCTAGAACAGGTTACACTGAGGCTGTCAGACTCTAGAACAGGTTACACTGAGGCTGTCAGAGTCTAGAACAGGTTACACTGAGGCTCTAGGCTGCTTTTGTTGCAGCAGTGATAAGATTAAGGGACAGGAGCAGAGAGATAAGAGAAGTGACAGATGACACAGAGTTTAGATTACAGGTTGAATTAACTCTTTAGGATCAAATTGGCTTCTCAGGAGATATATATGCTAAAGGCATCTCATTCAGTAGCTATATAACTAAGGGTGGGTTCACATCTCCTTTATGGATTCCGTTAAGTGGGGACTATTTTATTATCAGCCAGTGACTGTGTTACTATAATACTGTTATCAATTCAGCACATAGTTTTCCCTGTGCGTGCATTCACATTTCACTTCACTTGGTTCGTTGTACTACTGTCAGTGTCAGACTGTTGTCACTGTGGGTAACAATGCACAACAGACAACAATGCACACCACAGTGACAGCTCCTGACTCCTGTCCTGCGTCAGCCTCAGCTTCCTTTCACTATCACTATAATCAATCACCCTTCCTGATCCTGACTCACTCATTAGAGAGCTGAAGAGCCGACTGAGTCAGCAGCAGCAAGTGAATCGAATGGATAGCATCTGCGCATGCGCACCGGCACCTAGAGTCTTCGGTTCACTTGCGAGTCAGCTCAGCAGTCAGTGACTCAGCAGGTGAACCGAAGATCTGATTCATGAACCGATTCATCTGAAAGATCCGAACTTCCCATCACTACTGAGGTCATATCTGGCGGGCCGCGGCATTACAGGAACAGCACCAGCTGCTCTGACGTCCTGCCGCCGGATATACGTCACAGGATATCCGGCGGCAGGACGTCAGAGCAGCTGGTGCGGTTTCTGTAATGCCGGCCCGCCCGCGGTTATCCCTCCTGCACGCTGCGCTGTGTACAACCTGCTCAGCAGTTTCGACCAGCACGCGGCCCACATCGCTCAGCCACACCAGCCCGCGAGACAGCAGGAGGTTCTGGAGCAGGGCAGGTATCAGATAAACTCATCCAGTTGGAAGGGAGGGCAATCATAGTGCTGTTATGATTTATGGACACAGCTCTCAGCATGCTTAGCCAGCCTTCTATCTGGCTGTTTCTAAGCCTGTGGACTGTGACTCTCAAGAAGCACAGCCAGATAGAAGGCTGGCTAAGCATGCTGAGAGCTGTGTCCATAAATCATAACAGCACTATGAAAATTACTGACTGGCTAAGCATGCTGAGAGCTCAGTCTAAATAACATAACACATAAAGAAATTACTGTTTCTAGCTGCTAGTCCACAGCAGCTAGAAACAGTACTTTCTTTAAAGGGATTCTGTCACCAGGTTTCACCCCTGTCAGCTAAAAATATGCTGATGTTCAGGGCGTCTTCACGATTCCTAATGTGGGCTTATAAATGTCATCTGTGGGCTTATTTAGCTAAAAAACAGCTATTACTAACCTGTCAGTCAAACAAATAAGGTGCCCAAGGGGATGTTAATGGATGCAAGGTGCCGGCCGCACCCACCGCAGTTTGTGCCCAGCGCCGCCTTTCCTGGACTTCTGCACCGCCTCCTAATCCTCTGTGCCGCCTCTTGCTCTCCCTTCCTCCCCCTCCTTCTGCTGTAAGATCTTGCGCTTGCGCACAGGGCTCTGCCTGATGCGCCTGTGCAGACTTCTCCATTTGGCTTCTCACAGCGAAGTGCGCATGCGCCGGCACTTCGCTCAACCCCTGTATGCGCGAGATCTTACAGCAGGAGGAGGGGGGAGGGAGAGCGAGAGGCCACAGACGATTAGGAGGTGGCGCAGAAGTATGGAAAGGCGGCGCTGGGCACGAACGGCGGCGGGTGCGGCCGGCACCTTGCATCCATTAACATCCCCTTGGGCACCTTATTTGTTTGACTGACAGGTTAGTAAAAGCTGTTTTTTAGCTAAATAAGCCCACAGATGACATTTAGAAGCCCACATTAGGAATCGTGAAGACGCCCTGAACATCAGCATATTTTTAGCTGACAGGAGTGAAACCTGGTGACAGAATCCCTTTAATGTGTTATGTTATTTAGACACAGCTCTCAGCATGCTTAGCCAGCCTTCTATCTGACTGGCTAAGCATGCTGAGTGCTGTGTCCATAAATCATAACACAGCTCTATGAAAATTACTGTTTCTAGCTGCTGTTGTCCACAGTCCACAGCAGCTAGAAAACAGTAATCTTCATAGTCATGTTAAATGATCACTATAGTGTCAGGAAAACAAAGCGGTTTTCCTGACACTATAGTGCCCTGAGGGTGCCCCCACCCTCAGGGTCCCCCTCCATGTTGCCAAGATAGACGCCAAATGAAGGGGTAGTTGCAGGAACAAAATACTTTAATGGTATCGATAAAATATATATGTAATTAAGACACTGAGTGCAGTTCCATAAAAAGGCCCAGCAAAATCCTCAGCACCAGGCCCATGATGCTCTTAATCCGGCCCTGGTCACCACCAGAATGCCGTCATTGCAAAGCTCAGCAGTGTGGCATTTTTTTTGTGTGTCTGCCTCTGATAACAGCGATGCCATTTGCAACCTGTGCCAAAAGAAACTGAGTCGTGGGAAGTCCAACACCCACCTAGGTACAACTGCTTTGCGAAGGCACATGATCTCAAATCACAAACGCCTATGGGATCAACACATGAGTACAAGCAACACACAAACTCAAAGCCGCCATCCTTCTCCTGGTCCAGTATCTTCAGCCACGTCAACCACTGCTGTCCTCCTTGCCCCCTCTCAACCATCCGCCACTCACCTTCAGCAGTTCCTGCTTATCTGCCCAGTCAGGTGTCTGTCAAGGAAATGTTTGAGCATAAGAAGCCAATGTCACAAAGTCACCCCCTTGCCCGGCGTCTGACAGCTGGCTTGTTGGAACTCTTAGCCCGCCAGCTTTTACCATACAAGCTATTTGTAGCTATTGGGACACCGCAGTGGAAGGTACCCGGCCGAAATTTCTTTTCACAAAAGGCAATCCCCAACCTGTACTCTATTGTGGAAAAGGTAGTCATGGCATGTCTGGCACACAGTGTTGGGGCAAGGGTCCATCTGACCACTGATACCTGGTCTGCAAAGCGCGGTCAGGGCGCATTGGGTAAACCTGCTGACGGCTGTCAAGCATGGAATGCATGGCTCTGCAGAGGAGTTGGTGACACCGCCACGACTTGCAGGCAGGCCTGCTGCCACCTCCTCTACTCCTCCTACTCCATCCTCTTCACTAACCTCCTCGGCTGAGTCCTCTTCTGCTGCTGAGTCTTGCTCCACATCAACTGCACCCCCCCAGCTCACCAGGGGCTATTCCACATCCTGGATACGAAAGTGTCACGCCGTCTTGGGGTTGACTTGCCTGAAAGCAGAGAGTCACACCGGACCAGCACTCCTGTCCGCCCTGAATGCACAGGTGGATCAGTGGCTGACTCCGCACCAACTGGAGATCGGCGAAGTGGTGTGTGACAACGGAAGCAATTTGTTGGCGGCATTGAATTTGGGCAAGTTGACACATGTGCCGTGCATGGCACATGTGTTGAATCTGATCGTACAATGCTTTGTGCATAAGTACCCAGGCTTACAGGACGTCCTCAAGCAGGCCAGGAAGGTGTGTGGCCATTTCAGCGTTCCTACACGGCCATGGCGCACTTTTCAGATATTCGAAACAACATGCCAGTGAGGCGCTTGATTTGCGACAGCCCGACACATTGGAATTCAACACTCCTAATGTTCGACCGCCTGCTCCAACAAGAAAAAGACGTCAACGAGTATTTGTATGACCGGGGTGCTAGGACAGCCTCTGCGGAGCTGGGTATTTTTTTGCCACGTTACTGGACGCTCATGCGCAATGCCTGTAGGCTCATGCGTCCTTTTGAGGAGGTGACAAACCTAGTCAGTCGCACAAAAGGCACCATCAGCGACATCATCCCATTTGTTTTCTTCCTGGAGCGTGCCCTGCGAAGAGTGCTGGATCAGGCCGTAGATGAGCGTGAAGAGGAAGAGGAAGAGTTGTGGTCACCATCACCACCAGAAACAGCCTTATCAGCATCGCTTGCTGGACCTGCGGCAACGCTGGAAGAGGAGTCTGAGGAAGAGGAGTCAGAGGAGGAATGTGGCTTTGAGGAGGAGGAAGACCAACCACAGCAGGCATCCCAGGGTGCTCGTTGTCACCTATCTGGTACCCGTGGTGTTGTACAAGGCTGGGGGGAAGAACAGACCTTCAGTGAGATCAGTGAGGACGAGGAACGGGACATGAGTAGCTCGGCATCCAACCTTGTGCAAATGGGGTCTTTCATGCTGTCGTGCCTGTTGAGGGACCCTAGTATAAAAAGGCTGAAGGAGAAGCACCTGTACTGGGTGGCCATGCTACTAGACCCCCGGTATAAGCATAAAGTGCCTGAAATGTTACCGAATTACCGGAAGTCGGAAAGGATGCAGCAGTTCCAAAACAAGTTAAAAAGTATGCTTTACACAGCGTATAAGGGTGATGTCACAGCACAACGGGAATCTAATAGGGGAAGAGGTAAAAGTAATCCTCCTCCTACCACGACCACGCCGGCAAGGACAGGACGCTTTACAGACGTGTTGTTGATGGAGGACATGCGGAGCTTTTTAAGTCCTACGCATCGCCACAGCCCTTCGGGGTCCACCCTCAGAGAACGACTCGACCGACAGGTAGCAGACTACCTCGCCTTAACTGCAGATATAGACACTCTGAGGAGCGATGAACCCCTTGACTACTGGGTGTGCAGGCTTGACCTGTGGCCTGAGCTATCCCAATTTCCAATAGAACTTCTGGCCTGCCCCGCTTCAAGTGTCCTGTCAGAAAGGACCTTCAGTGCAGTAGGAGGTATTGTCACTGAGAAGAGAATTCGCCTAGGTCTAGATTACCTCACCTTTATTAAGATGAATGAGGCATGGATCCTGAAGGGACTGACAGTGGGTAATACATTTGACTAAAAAAGGCCTGATGAGATGAGCTGCCTTGGGCTAAAAATAGTCCACACGCTGCTGTATTTTATCTCTGCATGCCGGAGGACTTGCGTGACTTCTCCGCCACCAACTAGGGTTCAAGCCGCAATGTTTCAGTGCACTTTCTGCCTGGAAAACATCAATTTTTCCGGCCGCTGCTTGAAACAACTTTTCCATCACTATTGTGGCCAGAAAGAGTCTCTGTGGGTTTTAAAATTCGCCTGCCTATTGAAGTCTATGGCGGTTCGCCCGTTCGCGAACATTTGCTGAAATTCGCATTTGCTGTTCGCGAACAGAAAATTTTATGTTCGCGACATCTCTACTGGAGATACATGTTCATTGATATTGGGCAAAGGGCGAACGATCTCTCTGGGAACATTTCATCCATGAAAAATCTTTGAATGTTTGAATGAATCTTTTGTCTAACAGCTAAACATTTTAAACACGGCTGACTTCTTTTAAGATGATGATGTCATCAGTTGGCTAAAATGATCATTCGTTGTTAATTTTCACCCAATAAACGATCATTTGAAATCATCAGATTTGATCAACTTGAGACAAATGTGTTTGAGTACCTTCAATCTTAAACACTATAACTAAATCTGTTCCTAGTCTAGTTTGTGTCCTAGAATTGCATGCATCTGTCTTCTGTCTTGTGCATGATTTTCTCATTTCATTGTGACTTCTAATGAGATGACTCTGTTTCTATTCTGTATTACATAATGGGTTTAGATAAGGGGAACCAGAGCATTCATCATTGCATACTGAGTTATGTTTTTAAACTCTGGTTCCGGGCCTGCACTAAGGACTCTGTGAAATGTCACAGCTAAATTATAGTTACGATGTGATGAAATGCAGAATATAGTAGTCATTGATATACTTTCTGCCGTCTCGTGGTCCACCTAAAAAAGATTTTCAGGTTGTTTTATACAAATGAATTTATATATAGATATTAATACACAAAGGAAGGACCCTAGAATAAACAAGATTTTTTTTAATTTTCAGTGGCCAATTTATGGTAAATTTTTAGGCTACTTTCACACTAGCGTTCGGGGCTCCGATTGTGAGCTCCGTTTGAAGGGGCTCACAAGCGGCCCCGAACGCATCCGTCCAGCCCTAATGCATTCTGAGTGGATGCGGTTCCGCTCAGAATGCATCAGTCTGGCGGCGTTCAGCCTCCGCTCCGCTCAGCAAGCGGACCCCTGAACGCTGCTTGCAGCGTTCGGGTGTCCGCCTGGCCGTGCGGAGGCGAGCGGATCCGTCCAGACTTACAATGTAAGTCAATGGGGACGGATCCGTTTGAAGATGACACTATATAGCTCAATCTTCAAACGGATCCGTCCCCCATTGACTTTCAATGTAAAGTCTGGACGGATCCGCTCAGGCTACCTTCACACTTAGAAATTTTTCTAAGTTATAATGCAGACGGATCCGTTCTGAACGGATGCAAACGTCTGCATTATAGGAGCGGCTCCGTCTGATGAAACATCAGACGGACCCGCTCTGAACGCTAGTGTGAAAGTAGCCTTATACTGCTCACAAACCCTTTTTTTATGTGGCTCTTCGTTGCTCAACCCAACTGAATGTCCAAGACTGAATAAGGTAGCTCCCGATTTTGGCATAGAAGAGATCAACCTTAGATTACTTCTACCCTAGAGAGTTCTTTCATGTTGGTTGCTTATTTTAGAAATTGTTACTGGAAGAAATAGGTACAAAACTGCTGATTTGCTGCTCAAATGTAGTTTCCAGTTCTTGGAGTAAAGAACAAGCAGGACCATGGAGGAGTCACATATCTGGCATACCTTTTTATTTTAAATATCACTTTATAAAAAGCTACTTTGAAAAAATAAATTACAAAATATTTATATAAATATCTATATCAATATACATTTATACATAATTACATTGATAAAAAGCGATTTGGAAACCACAACTGATCAGTCCACATAGTCTATTCAGTTATCTTCTCGTAATGATCTCATTATTAGGATGCTTACTTACAGGATATCCACAAGATCTATCTTAGCCTGTGATGGCAATATATCCATAGTTTTCACATTGAGAAACTGTTAGGTAAGTTGTGCCTATGAAGAAATTAGTGAATACTTGTGTTGTTTTTTTTAAACTTTACTGGCATCCACATTCTTCTACTATCATGGCTTCATGGACTTGGAAAGCAATATCCATATGATCATAGTACGCCATGCTGAGGGAGCTCATCTTGGTGGGAACGCAGCACACCTCTGGGGCTTTTCTATTGTTATAGAAGTTTAACAAGCTCTGCAATAGAAGCAAAGAGATATGCATGAATTCATCAAATTCATATTTTTGATAATTTTTTTGATAAAAAATATTTAAGATGAAATAGCTTTACACAGTGATATGTTTCATTTGTACTTTTTAGGTGTCCTTCTGTGAATTCTCTTGGACAGCATAGTGTGTTAAGAACACATTAGTGATCTGGGCTATCCTCTGCCACCCACCGTCCTTGCCCAGGCCAATTAATGGAGATAAACTGCCCCCAGAAGTGTCCATGAGTGGCTGATTCCGCTCTTTCCATTAGGAATACATATAGTGCTGCCCATAATTATCCATACCCCTGGCAAATTTTGACTTAGTTACTTTTATTCAACCAGCAAGTAATTTTTTGACGGGAAATGACATAGGTGTCTCCCAAAAGATAATAAGACGATGTACAAGAGGCATTATTGTGGGGAAAAAAAAAATTCTCAGCTTTTATTTACATTTGAGTAAAAAGTACAAGATGTTCCGCACTGTGGAAAATCTCAGAGGACGTGGTCGGAAGCCAAAAGTGACACCTGTGCTGGCCAGGAGGATAGTTAGAGAGGTGAAAAAGAATCCAAGGATCACCACCAAGGCCATCCTGGTGAATCTGGGCTCTGCTGGTGGCAATGTCTCAAGGCAGACAATACAACGGACACTGCACAATGCAGACCAAGGAGGATGCCACTTCTCCAGATAAGGCACACAAAAGTTTGCTTGGCCTTTGCAAAAGCTCATCTGGACAAAGAAGAAGACTTCTGGTCTTCTGTGTTATGGTCAGATGAAACAAAAATGTAATTGGTCACAATGATGTTTCCTTCATTTGGCGTCAAAAAGGAGAAGCCTTCAACCCAAAGAACACCATCCCCACTGTCAAACATGGTGGTGGGAACCTAATGCTTTGGGGGTGTTTTTCAGCCAATAAACCAGGGAACCTAATCACAGTAAACGGCACCATGAAAAAAGAGCAATACATGAGGATTCTCAACATCAGGCAGTCTGCAGAGAAACTTGGCCTTGGGCACCAGTGGACATTTCAGCATGACAATGACCCAAAACACACAGCAAAAGTGGTGAAGAAATGGTTAGCAGACAACATTAACGTTTTGGAGTGACCCAGCCAGAGTACAGACTTGAATCCAATTGAGAATCTGTGGAAGGAGCTAAATATCAGGGTGATGGCAAGAAGACCCTCCAACCTGAAAGATTTGGAGCTCATTGCTAAAGATGAATGGGCAAAAATACCTGTGGAGGCATGCAAAAAGCTGGTCTGCAATTATAGGAAGCGTTTGATTGCTGTAATAGCCAATAAAGGCTTTTCTATTGATTATTGAGAAGGGTATGAATAATTTTGGATTGGAAACTTTTTGCTCAAATGTAAATAAAAGCTGAGAAATGTTTTTTTCCCACAATAATGCCTCTTGTATATCGTCTTATCTTTTGGGAGACACCTATGTCATTTCCCGTTAAAAAATTACTTGCTGGTTGAATAAAAGTAACTTTAAGTCAAAATTTGCCAGAGGTATGAATAATTATGGGCAGCACTGTATATGCTTGCTGAAAAGTAGCGTTACTCTTTGTGCCAATTATTCTAAGGCTGGCTTTGCATCAAGGGTATATATTTGAATACCTGAAAGCAACATTTAAACATCAAACGCAACTAGTAAATACACTTTAATGGGTCTGATTTCTATGCATTGCCCTTTGGACCCCGTTTGACCTGCTTTCCATTTGTATCCAGCTTTTTTGCCTGAAAGAATTGCGCAGTCTTCCACGCTATTCAGAAAGTCAACTAAGGCTAGTTTCACACTCGCGTTTTGTGTGTTTTGTCCATGACGGATCCGTTCACATAATACAACCGTCTGCATTCGTTCAGAATGGATCAGTTTGTATTATCTTTAACATAGCCAAGAAGGATCCGTCTTGAACACCATTGACAGTCAATGATGGACGGATCCGTTTTCTATTGTGCCAGATCGTGTCAATGAAAACGGATCTGTCCCCATTGACTTACATTGTGTGCCAGGACGGATCCGTTTGGCTCCGTTTCATCAGACGCAAGCAGCGTTTTGGTGTCCGTCTCCAAAGAGGAATGGAGACTGAACTGATGCAAACTGGTGTATTCTGAGCAGATCCTTTTCCATTCAGAATGCATTAGAATGAAAAGTGATCCGTTTTCGACTGCTTGTTAGAGCCCTGAACGGATCTCACAAACGGAAAGCCAAAACGCGAGTGTGAAAGTAGACTAAAGCGCAATGTGAACCCACACTTAATTGAGTAATTTTATTTAACTCTTTAGATAAGTATTTACAATTCTGGTAGCATCTGTGAACTTTGCAGTAGCCACTAATCTGTTTAATTTAAACAAGTAGCTTGCCATATGCTAATTGCATAGGACTTCCTGCTGATTGTCTTGAGGAGTAAGTAATGTGAGATTATCTCACTTTTCCTCACAGCAAGTGGCCAAGGATGCGACAAGTTTGAAGAAGGTCAAACTCTACAGATAAGTTCAAAATGAAAGTTACTTTGCTGAAATGCTTTCTTATGCTTAAAGTCAGACAAATTCCAAAATCTTTACATTTGACAAAGCTCAAACAGCAGTACCGTATTTATTTCTTCTTACTACTGAGATTCATAGATGAATGCATCTTGATTAAGAGAATGAACTTTGCACAATCACATCTTGGCAAACAGAATCAAAGCAAATCCTAATGGTAAGGAACTGCAAGACTCAAGTGCCAAATAGTGCTTGGATAGAAAATGGATATTTTTATATAGCTTTATAGATAGATAGATAGATAGATAGATAGATAGATAAAGGACTCATTACCTGTAGGTATGAATGATTATTTGGCTTGACACTCTCATTCACTGGACTTGGGCAGGTGCCTTCACATCGATAGGCATTGAACTTTTTTGGATGAATGATCCATGTATCCCAACCAATCATCTTGAAATCTACAATTAAATCTACTCTTCTACAAAGATTGCCTGGATTGTCAGCAGTTGGAACTTGTTTCATGCCTATCATCCGATCTCTAATAATATGGCTTCTTCTACTTCTTCTGGATACTGTAATGTTTTTTATGGCCGGTATTGTAGTAAGGTATTTTGACTGTGCGGCATCTAGTAGAAGACTAGCAGACACCAAAGACCTCTCCTTCTTGGATGTATTGGAATATACAAACATAAGCACCAGTTGATCTTCAGATGTGTGCTCTTTGTATCTGTTTTTGGCACTGGCTGGCCATGGAAACCTTTCTTTAAGTTTTTCAGATTGAATGCCAGATTTATTAGAAATGTCAAACCATTTTGATACAATTTCTGTAGCATCTACCACTATCCAACTTTCTGAAGCTTTGGACCGAAGTGCACTTTTGAACTTGCCCAAATATATAGTGTTTTTGCATAGCTTAGTGGGCTTTTGACATGCTGAATTTTGATGAAAAACATTCATTATCACTTGAGACCCATCTCCAAAAGGCTTTTCTACTGCAGATTTTCTAATTCGGACTTCTGCAAACTGAAGCTCCTCATCGTGGCTGAGAGATGAAAAGTCGAACACTAGAACACATCTTTCTCCCATTGTCTTAATGCCTAAATGAAAGAACATAGAAATTATAAATTTAATGTAAAAAGGGAAAAAAAAGTATTTGGATAACAAATCAGTATAGTACCAAATTGTTTAAAATGTAAATGTAAAACTGTTCATTCTAATTCTTTAAAGGGGTTTTCTGCCGATCAGCTTTTTGAGAAGGCATCGACACTCTGGTGAACACTGCGTCCTTCTTTCAGCTTTTCCTAGGCCAGTGATGACACAGTCATCAGTCAGGTGGCCTAGGCGCAGCTCAGCCCCATAGAAGTTAATACTATACTATGTACGGTGCTGTGCTTGGTAAGCTACGAGAAGGCAGTGGCGCTGATCGTGGGGGTGGCTGGTGTCACCAGTATGAAAATCTCAGGAAACCCTTTTAAAGGGTAACTGTCATATTTTTTATTTTATTTGCTAGTTTATTAGAGCTAGGCATGTATACCTGAGTTAGTCTGTCAATGATTGCCAAAAGATCTGTAATTACCTTATAATGGCAGCTTTCATTAATTTGTCCTCTGTCCTTTAAAAAGACTGTTGCTAGGGCTTATCTATCTTCCTTTTAGTATAAACAGAAGATAGAGCGGCGGTCCTTCACACTGCATGTCTGCATTAGGCTTCAGAGTGAGGAGGCGTGTCTCTCAGTAATCCAATCTGATTGGCTAGCAGGAAGCTGCTGGCTACAGCAAGTGTGTATGGGAAGTGAGGGAAAGCAGTTTTGGCCTCAGAGAACTGGCAGAGGAGTCATCTTGAGAAGGTTCTCATATTCTAAAAGTTTAAACAGCCGTAACGAAGGAAAAAATTCAAGGAAAACAGTAGTATGTAAAGAAACTAAAAATTGCTTTATGCATAATTCTGCTGCAGCAGTAACATATGCTAAAATAGATTTTTTGATGAAAACATGACAGTTACCCTTTAAGTACCATTTGAATATAATCCTTAAAGAGTTTGTCCTACAACGAACATTTATCACCTATCCACAAAAATGTTTTAAATAGGACATTGATCAGCCATTCACTGCTGGGTTCCCTTATGTTCTTCCCATACCTCCATTCCTCCTCACTACAGGACTGCAGGGAAGACAAGTTTGAATAGAGCAATAGTCACACATACAGGTTGCAGATCTATTCAAAGTCTATGAGACTGACAGACATAGATATACATAGATAAGTACAGCACTAAGTTATACCCTTCAGTCCCATAAGCTCTGAATGCAATGGCAGCACACATATTTGAGGAGGCATGGAGGGCTCACACCCTCTGTTTTGTGAATGGTGAAGGTCCCAGTGGTAGATCGGTGATAAATGTCCTATTTAATAAAATATCCTGTGAATTGTTGTGCATAAATACCCGACAGAATAGATGATAAATATTAATTTGGGGGACCCCCTTTACATTATACCTTGCAATAGAAATGTGTTATAGCATGTAATTAATGTAAGTACCACAAATTATTACTACTACTATTACCACTACTAGAAATAATAATAATGTCCAATATGGTCCAGTGACCAGCGTAACAACTAATGGCTATGTGTTAGTCTATTGTCTCCCATACATAGCATAGCATTATCAAGCCCTATTGCAAGTAAGCAATAGCCTGTTAGCAATATTGTGCCTAAAAACAGTCCTGACTTTGGAATATAGATGAATGAGTGCGTACCATATCATTCACTGTAAGATTCTCTTGTTTAAAGTTTATATAAAGTGGCCAACCCCTTTAATGTATTATGGTTTAACATGATCTATGTGGAAGGGCATTTACATAAATTTGCTTTGGGCCTATACTTATTACCACTAACCTCCTGTTGCATTTCGCCATCCTATGCGTACTGCATTTGTATTAGTGGTTGAGGGATTAGATTTTGTTAATTTGATTTAGACCATGTGTAAATTTATGCTTGTAGGGTTTGTTTTCACGCTTCCTTTTGTTACAATTGTAAGAGTGGCAAACAAGTTTTAGACAACATACAAAGTGGTTGTCACCTAACTAATCCTTTCAGAAAACACAGTACATGTAGAAGCTTAATGTAAATGCTTTCTATGCAGTTCAGCTACTGTAACACACACACACACACATATATATATATATATATATATATATATATATATTATTGCCGTTACTGTTTATTATTACACACAATAGGGCAGATTTACTAGGCGTAAACTTAGACTGTTAAGACATGCACCAGATTTACCACACATATTTGGTACATGGCTAGGGACTTTTGTGAAACTTTATTCCACCTATTGATTGACTTAGTTTGAGTCAGAATTTTACACTAAAATTGTGAGAAAATTTTGGGACTGCCCCAAATGTCAGGGCATGCCCCTTTCTCACAAATCATGCCCTTTTACTTAAGGCACAGCCCCTTTTGGGCTAGGTGAAGTTGATTTATCTAAACCTAGATGTGCCACATTGCTCCACATTTTTGTGTACTTATGCTTCTTTTATATACTGTTTTATGGCCTTCCTTCATGGTGGCATATAATCAGTTTACTGTCTTAGCCTATAGTCTATGCAGCACCCAAGATCAAAATGGACTCCCATTATGTTGCTATGGTTTTGTCACTCAGGACAGAAGGGTTTGATTTTGGTTTTCTCCCTCAATGACTCTTGGTTTCTTGTTACAGGAGTTCTACGCAAGATCTAGGCCTCCAGGAACAAACGTGATAAATTCAACCAGCGCTGGGGCGCCTCTTTCCATGGCATTATCTTAAGCTTATATCACACATTCAGATAACTGTGCAGGTCATCGCTGACAAGCGTTCGTATGAACGCTTGTTAGCGATGATCTGGCAGTGTAATACTGCCGATTACCCGATGAACTAGCAAATGCTCGTTCATCGGGTAATTAAGAAGGTTTAAAAATCCTTGTTTGCCAGGGGCAGATTGTGCTGTGTAATCATGATTTGCTACCGGTAAACAGTGATTCAGTATGGGGACGAGCGATGGCATAAGCGATTGCTCCTCCCCATACTGAGGAGGAGATTGCTGCAGCAGGCAATTACCGGGAAGTAACGGTTCCTTCTCGACAATCACCTTGAAGATCTGCAGGCGTAATATAAGCTTTACTCAATGATTTATATGCCCTTGACTACAAGTGAGGACTGCAGGGATATTGTGCACTTGAGATAATTAAGAATAATATTAGGCTGTATAAAACATTCACATTACCAATCACCAAATACTAAATTAGTTATGTACAGGGAGTGCAGAATTAATAGGCAAATGAGTATTTTGACCACATCATCCTCTTTATGCATGTTATCTTACTCCAAGCTGTATAGGCTCGAAAGCCTACTACCAATTAAGCATATTAGGTGATGTGCATCTCTGTAATGAGAAGGGGTGTGGTCTAATGACATCAACACCCTATATTAGGTGTGCATAATTATTAGGCAACTTCCTTTCCTTTGGCAAAAGGGGTCAAAAGAAGGACTTGACAGGCTCAGAAAAGTCAAAAATAGTGAGACATCTTGCAGAGGGATGCAGCACTCTTAAAATTGCAAAGCTTCTGAAGCGTGATCATCGAACAATCAAGCAGTTCATTCAAAATAGTCAACAGGGTCGCAAGAAGCGTGTGGAAAAACCAAGGCGCAAAATAACTGCCCATGAACTGAGAAAAGTCAAGCGTGCAGCTGCCAAGATGCCACTTGCCACCAGTTTGGCCATATTTCAGAGCTGCAACATCACTGGAGTGCCCAAAAGCACAAGGTGTGCAATACTCAGAGACATGGCCAAGGTAAGAAAGGCTGAAAGACGACCACCACTGAACAAGACACACAAGCTGAAACGTCAAGACTGGGCCAAGAAATATCTCAAGACTGATTTTTCTAAGGTTTTATGGACTGATGAAAGGAGAGTGAGTCTTGATGGGCCAGATGGATGGGCCCGTGGCTGGATTGGTAAAGGGCAGAGAGCTCCAGTCCGACTCAGACGCCAGCAAGGTGGAGGTGGAGTACTGGTTTGGGCTGGTATCATCAAAGATGAGCTTGTGGGGCCTTTTCGGGTTGAGGATGGAGTCAAGCTCAACTCCCAGTCCTACTGCCAGTTTCTGGAAGACACCTTCTTCAAGCAGTGGTACAGGAAGAAGTCTGCATCCTTCAAGAAAAACATGATTTTCATGCAGGACAATGCTCCATCACACGCGTCCACGTACTCCACAGCGTGGCTGGCAAGAAAGGGTATAAAAGAAGAAAATCTAATGACATGGCCTCCTTGTTCACCTGATCTGATCCCATTGAGAACCTGTGGTCCATCATCAAATGTGAGATTTACAAGGAGGGAAAACAGTACACCTCTCTGAACAGTGTCTGGGAGGCTGTGGTTGCTGCTGCACGCAATGTTGATGGTGAACAGATCAAAACACTGACAGAATCCATGGATGGCAGGCTTTTGAGTGTTCTTGCAAAGAAAGGTGGCTATATTGGTCACTGATTTGTTTTTGTTTTGTTTTTGAATGTCAGAAATGTATATTTGTGAATGTTGAGATGTTATATTGGTTTCACTGGTAAAAATAAATAATTGAAATGGGTATATATTAGTTTTTTTTTAAGTTGCCTAATAATTATGCACAGTAATAGTCACCTGCACACACAGATATCCCCCTAAAATAGCTAAAACTAAAAACAAACTAAAAACTACTTCCAAAAATATTCAGCTTTGATATTAATGAGTTTTTTGGGTTCATTGAGAACATGGTTGTTGTTCAATAATAAAATTAATCCTCAAAAATACAACTTGCCTAATAATTATGCACTCCCTGTACATATAGATGATAAATATGTACATAAGTACCATCTATAATTGTAATTGTATCTATGACTGAATACCGTACACCACTACCACTCCAAGCATTGCATGTTCAGTAAGCAGATTTGAAAAATGGTTGTTTGAAATTAAAATCTTCTACTTGAAGTTTAAAAATGAAGAAACATGGAAAACTATTAATTATGGGTGGCCTTAGAACAAGGGCAGTGCACTGAAGTAATCCAATCATGTCCCTGCTGAACTTAATGCACTCAGATGTGGATTGCACTAGTGCAGGTCTTGTGGGTTTTCTATAGGATTGTCTGAACCACGCCTCAATTGACTGCTCTTAAGTCTGTAGGAGAACAATACTGGTGCGGACTCCTGATGGGCTGAAGGTTAGCAGTAGTCTTCTGATGAGACATTATTCAGACATGTCCAAGAATAGGATGTGTATTAGTGTTGTGTGTTAGGACTTCACTGGAGTGTGTCTGGTTTAGAGATTTATACTAGATCAGTCTCCAAAAACATCAAAGTAAAAAGAGGAATATCCACAACCTGTGGATATTTTTGTAAGCAACCTCTACTCTGTGCATTCCAAAGGTAGATGAGGTACAACTAAATATATAGTCTACAGAATAATGCTCAGAGCATTGTAATGAGTTGTATTCCTAAGCAAACATTGAAGAGCCTAAGGTCATATGTATTATTACATCCAATCCCAGTAGCAGTACCACACATCTCTGTTATCACACATTGCCATTGTGGCCACTATCACCCGAGACTTTATCAGACACCTTCAAACCTCTAATGAACACATTTTTTCCAGATCCTAATTGTTGGTCGAGAAAAGCAATTTAAGGTACTTTGAAGCATAACTAAAGGATATGGTTTTGGCAGGGTGGCTAACTTGATTATTTCTAATTTTCTGCACAACCTATCTAAAAATCACAGACAAATTGGAAAACCATATATATCATATAAAGATTACTAGTCAAAAATATAGATGAATAAACACTGACATGTAAACTGAAAATGACTATCATAATAACCAGCACAAACTCCTCAAACTTTAGTAAAATAATGGACTTATCACATTTTTCTTATGGACATTGAAAATAATTTTTTCCCAGGAATTTACAGATGGTAGGCAACTGTAGGATTTGGTAACTTGGCCATAACATGCCATTGACTATCACTCCCCAATATTACAATATCATATGGTTATGGTGTTATTTGGAGTTCATAGCTGATTAATTACAGGATATATCTGATTGGGTGACATACTACATCAAATATGTAGTATGTATAATATATTGTTATTATTGGGGACCAATGGTAGCTAAAATTGGATATGACTGCAAATGGCTGCACTACTATACTTGTGGATCATTCCTACCGCAAAACACGGATCCTCAAAAAATACGGATAACGTCCATGTGACATCTGTATTGCATCCAGTTTTTTTTTGTGCAGATCCATTGTAACAATGCCTATCGTTGTCCGCAAAAGGACAAGAATAGGCCATGTTCTATCTTTTTTTGTGGAACGGCCATATGGACATAGAATGCACACAGAATCATTAACTTTTTTTGAGGACCCATTAAAGTGAATGGTTCTGTATAGGGCCCACACAAAAAAAATGTAACGGACATGGAAAAAAATACGTTTGTGTGCATGAGCCCTCATAAGGACACACAGAAATGACTGTGTGCTATCCTTAGATTTTGCAGTCCAACATAAATGAATGGTTCTGCATCTGATCCGCAAAAATGCAGAACGGATGCGGAGAGAAAAATACTGTCGTGTGAATGGGCCCTAAGACAATCATCATTGCTGTGGATTGTCATTCACTTAGAATGTCAGAGGAGAGGAGTTTTAAAGTTGAAAAAATTGGAATGAGTCAAGCTTGCCAATTCGAATGTTGTAGTGACCTTCTGTACTACTTTTTATGGCAGATGGATTTTGGGACGTTTTCACCAACATGCTTGAAAAACGACAGATGTGAACATATTGTGCATCTATAAAATGGCAAAGAACTTGCAATTTATGGAAAGAAGATAAAATAGATATTTTGTCTTCTTTCCATAAATGGCAAGTTCTTTGCCATTTTATAGATGCACAATATGTTCACATCTGTAGTTTTTCCAGTCGGCTGTGGTTCTGGTAATTTTGACATATAGTGCGATCTGAAGTGCTATCTTTGTTGTAAGAAATACCAGAACCTGGAATGAAAATGTTCTAAATCAATGGAGTCTGTCAGAATTTGTTGGTATCTACTTGTGAACCTTTCCAGCTCAGCTGTCATGAGCTGTGAACAGAGATGAACACACATCTACCGTAAATTGGCTTATAAAAGCAATATATTCAAAGAAGGCACCAACTCATGATACATCTCCATTGACTGATATGCTTCTAAGACAGGGTTAACATAAGTATCAATGAAATGATTAGCATTTTTTTAGACTTTGTATGTGCAATATTGGTACATAAAACCATCAGTAATAGCATCTAACATGTCCACATTACAATATTCAGACATGGCTTCAAATCATGTAACTAAACAATTACTAACTGTGCCGTTACTTACGTAGCGTAACATGAAACGTAAGAAATCTAGATCTAGAGTTTAAAGGGAGACGTAAATTGAGAAGTCAAGCTTACTTTTAGCTGCAAGGCTCCTGATAATATCAGATTGTAGACTGGATGAAAAGCCATGTAGTACCGATGATGTCAGGTCTACGTTATGTCTGGACTCCAGGCGATGAAAGCTTTGGTAGAGGCTGAGCATGAAGATGGGCAGATGTGGTGAGCCACCATCCTTACTGTCTTTTCTCTCAGTCCTGTTGACATATTCTTGTAGGGTGCCAGAATCTGGCCTAAGGTAACTTTTCCTTGAATAACAGATTGCTCCAGATATGAGCAGTAACAGGAGAATACAATAGGGGTGGACAGCCATTGTTACCCTCTATGTGTGTGTGTGTGAGTGCTAGTGTTCTCTGACAGCATACAATGTGCCCTGGCTTTTTATTAGGCTTCACTTGAATGGCTAATGCATATTCACAAGCCATTCTGTCTAAGCCTATTGGAAACTAAGGAAAGACTAACACCTTAGTCTAGGCTTTTTGTGTGTGTGTATATGTGGATTAGAGAGGATAATAGACGTGATATATATATATATATATATATATATATATATATATATATAACACGTAAATAAAATGGGGGACATTTATGAAATCTGGTATGCCAGTGCTTGTTCACATGACTTTTTGCTAAAAATTTTGGCTTCCTGAGGCACTTTAAAATTTGTAGATTAGTTCACTTTTAAGTCTCATTTATCTTCTGCAACATACATAAAGATCTTAAAAATGTCACAACTACATGCCAGGCAAGCACCAGGTGTACTTTAAATGATAGGTATAGGTGTAAGTCACATCGCACTTGCGCCAAATACATTTTTATTTAAATTTTATTTTTACAGTGCGCCATTTCATAAAATAGGTGCATTGGCAGAAACCTAAGACAAAACTGACACAAAAAAACACTACAAATAATAAATTCCCCCTATGTGTTTACAGTGTCCAAAGCTGCGTTTGAACAGATGCCCTTATTCATGGGACAATAACAAAATGGTGGCTGCTTTGGAACATATTATGATGAATTGGGACATTTTCTAATGAGCTTTGGCAACCTGCATGACAAACTGAGTCATATCTGGTGAGAAGAACATGTCTGCTTTCTTCTGGAGACAGCACTACACTTGGCCTGTCTGGTATTGCAGCTGAGTTCCATGAACTTGTAGGTGGCTGAGCTGCAATACAACACGTGGAACTTTCTGTAGAAGAAAGCAGACCGTTTTTTTCTAATCCTGGACAAGCCATTTAAGGTCTGAAGTCTATCCGTACAGTATTAAAATATCTGGGCTCTGATGAGCCGAAGTTAGTTGTTTGCAAAGTCACGCGTGAATTTGTTTAATAATAGTGATGAGCGGGAGGTGCCATATTCGATTTCGCGATATTTCGCGATTATTCGATTAAATATTCGTCTTATATTCATCATTATTCTATTTATCGCGAATAATATGCAATTAAATTATTTGCATATTGCGATTTTCTTTTAACTGTATAAGGCAACTTCCCTATTGGTTGGCTATGGCTATGGCTAATATGTGTATTTTATGAATATTCGCTATATTGCTATATATTCTTGTTTTAGAATATGAGGAATATTCTAAAAAATTAAGTTATAGCAATATAGCGAATATTCATAAAATACACATATAGACTGTAATTTAGCTAATATAGTGCTATAATCTTTTTTTTATAGTCTAATTTTTTTTGTCTCTTCTGAACTTCAGTTTTGGAAAAAATTGACATTATAAAAAAAAAATACTATAGCACTATATTAGCTAAATTACAGTCTATATGTGTATTTTACGAATATTCGCTCTATTGCTATAACTTCGTTTTTTAGAATATTATGAATATTCTAAAAAACAAAGTTATAGCAATATAGTGAATATTCGTAAAATACACATATAGACTGTAATTTAGCTAATATAGTGCTATAATTATTTTTTTTATAGTCTAATTTTTTGGGGTCTTCTGAACTTCAGTTTTGGGAAAAATTTACACTACAAAAAAAAATACTATTGCACTATATAATCGAAATTGCAGTCTATATGTGTATTTTACGAATATTCGCTATATTGCTATATATTCTTGTTTTAGAATATGACGAATATGACAAATATTCTAAAAAACAAAGTTTTAGCAATATAGCGAATATATTCGTTATTTAGAATATTCGTCTTTTTTTTTTATCAATCTGTACTGTTATTCCACTTTGGCATACTGCTCCCCGACGAGCGTCCCCGTCACCATGGGAACGCCTGTGGGTTAGAATATACCATCGGATCTGAGTTTTCACAATCTCAGGGAAAACTCAGATCCGATGGTATTTTCTAACCCACAGGCGTTCCGATAGTGACGGGGACGCTTGTCGGGGAGGAGTATGCGAACAACTGTACAGATAGGAAAAAAATATGTGAATATTCTAAATAATGAATATTCGTAATTTTTTTCCATATGAAAACATGATTCCTTCCTGCTTAAGTTGCTTGTGGGCCAATGACTCATTGACCCACAAGAAAGAAGCAGGGAGGAATCATGTTTTCAGATATAAAAAAATGACGAATATTCGATATAGCGAATATATAGCACTATATTCGAAATATTCACGAATTAGCGAAGTTGCGATATTCACGATTAATATTCGCTATTCGAATATTCGAGCTCAACACTATTGAATAACTTCAGTAATTGATTTTAAAGTGGAAAACCACTTTAAAACTTGAAACCAAACTCGGCTTCGGTTCCTAGGTACCAGTTGGAACTGAAGCAGAGTTCGGTTACAAGTTTTAAAGGGATGTTCCAAAGTAAAAATCAATTAACTAAGTTGTTCAAAGAAGTCACACGTGACTTTGCAAATAACTACGTTTGGCTCATCAGAGCCCATACTCTTTAATACTGTACAGAGACGGATCTCTGTACAGTATTAATCCGAAGTTTTGAACGAAGCGACTTTGGATGTAGCATCCAAAGGTCGCTTCGCTCACCTATAGTCTGGGTCATTATAATTCTAAAGACAACATATAAACCAGTTGAACGTGGATTTAAAGCTACCAATGAGCAGCAGCTTGTCGGGAAGGAAGCACTCCTTTCTGACAGTCAGTTGCTCGTTCAGTGTAGGTGAAGCACTGCATTTACATGCTGCAATCTCCTCCACAGTATAATTATGAGGGGTCGCTATTGTGATCGCTAGTCCTCATACAGCTGCATTGTTTCTGGGCAGCGTATCGCTGTTTAGACAGCACGATCGGCAGCCCATAAACCATCATTTAGGTGCCTTTAAACATGCAGACTGAGCAGGCAAATATCAGGCAGGAACTGTTCTTCACGATAATTGCGTGCTCATCAAGGGGGTAAAAAGCGGCATTTACATGCAGGAATCACCTCCACTGTATGGGGGCGAGCGATGGCTACTGCAATCGTTTTTCCTCATACTGATTCTGGACAGCAGATTGCTGTTTACACGCCACAATCTGCATCCCAGTAATGATGATTTAGGTGTCTGCATCAACATTGCTTTCACCCAACGAACAAGCATTTTGCTATTTCATCGGGTGATCTTCAGCACCTCCACATGAGCCAATTATCCGTGAAAATCTGCCTTAACTGCCAGACATTTGCCATTATTTCAAGTGGCAAGTACAAGTGCAATCTGTCAATTAGCAGTCATCTACATGTGGATCCTAAGGTCAAACGGCACCATGTACGGGCACTCTTAGCCAGTTTCCAGAATCAAAGGGATAGCTTGGTAATTCATTGTTTGGATGAAGGTCTGAATTTGCTCAGAGAGGAATACAAATTATGGGAATTCCCTTCCACTCATTGTTTACATGCTATTATGGTAGTTATTTTGGCAACTGGATTGGAAAGATGTCAGAAATCAAAACTGAAGTAAAAAGTATGGTCTCAGAGCTATGCTGGGTTCTCATTAGGTACTCACTGCTGGGTCACATCGCCACCAGTCATTGGCTCTCTTCACTGGACTTCTGATCCCCGTCTGTCAGCTTCGATACTGACCGGGACCGGAAGCCCAGTGAAGAGAGCCCAGGAGCCATAGAGCTGGAACAGAGTGGCAGGGAACAGGAAAGTCATGATTTGTCCACAGCAACCAGAGGGTCAATTTAAAATAAAAAACATGGACAACCCCTTAAAGAGGCTCTTTCACCCGGATCAAGCCTACCGTACGAGGCATATAGCCTGGTAAGGCTGATGACACTGACAACATACCTTTCTTTCTCATGTGTGCGGTCCGGTGTTTAGTGACAGCGCATGCGCAGTAGACATATTCACAAGCCGGGAAGGAAGGAAAAGATCCTGTGCGCACGCACTGTTATGGAGGCGAGTGTGCAGGCGCTGGATCTCAGCGCTAGACTGGAAGGTCTAGCGCTGTCAATCAAAAGGTATGGGGGAGTGATTAAGTGAAGAAGGCCAGCATTAGGAAGGAACAGGGGCGTCGTTGAAACAGTGCTCGGACGACATAAGCCCGCCTCCGAGTGCTCAAATGCATTAGTTGCATTTTTTTCAAAGTTTATTTTTCTTCAACATTGGACCGCAGACATGAGAAAGAAAGGTATGGCTTTTGTCAGCGTCATCAGCCCTACCAGACTATATGCCTAGTACGGTAGGCTTGATCCGGGTGACAGAGTCTCTTTAAAGGGGTTCTCCAGGAATTAAGAACATGAAAACACTTAACTATTACTTTATTATAAATACATTCCCAAATACCTTTCATTAGTTATAATGGCTCTATTTATCTGAGGAGCAGTCATCAGGGGATATAAAATGGCCGCCGTCCTATTAGTACACACAAAACCTGTCCTAATCACACAGCAGGACAAGTTACTTCAGAACATTGAGCTAAAAAGAAGCTTCATCCTCCTCTCTGCTCTGCTTGTCAGGGATTATGATCCTGAATATGATCTTCAGCTGAATTTCTGTAGGAATGGTGTTCATGAGGAGACATGAAGTACAGAGAGGAGGTTGAGGATGTGGCTGATGAGCAGCAGCACTTGTATGCAGTTTCCATTACCACGGCCCCACATTACCACAGAGTCTCCTACAGAGACTCAGCTAAAGTTCTTATCAGCTGTATTCAGGCTCATAATCCCTAATAAGTAGAAGAGGAGGCTGAGGCAGCTCTTTAGATCAGTGTTGTGAAGTAACTTGTCCTGCTGTATGATTAGGACAGGTTTTGTGTGTACTAATAGGACGGCGGTCATTTTATTTCTCCTAATGATTGCTCCATAGGCCAAAAGAGCCATTATTACTAATGAAAAGTATTTGGTAATATATTTATAATAAAGTAATATTTAAGTATTTTCATTTTCTTAATTACCAGAAAACCCCATTAAGAACATTTTTATTCCTGTGGTTTGTATAAAGAATTTACAGGTTTTTCTTATTTGTTGGCAAGGTAGTATTTTGTAAAAAAATTTAAAGTATTAGGAATATTAAAAGAAAAGGTTCTCTGCTTCCTTCTATATATACTTTGAAACCCCTGTAGGGGTTGTCCACTCCTTTACTATTGATGGCCAATCCTCATCAATATCTGATCAGTGGGTGTCCAACACCACGCGCACTCGCTGATCAGCTGTTTCAGAGTAGCTCCAATACCGGAAGTTGGTGTCGAAATTAGACAGCTCCATTCATTGTGCCGTGGATGGAGCTGGTAACTGCAGTGCTGCTTCCCTTTCACTGCCCTAAAACAGCTGATTGGCAAGATTGTTGGGTGTTGGACACCCACCAATCAGATATTGATGGCCTATCCTGAGGATAGACCATCAATAATGAAGGAGCGGACTTTAAGCTACTACTATAGAACAAAACTCATGAGCCACTAGTTTGCTCACAAGAGCTGCATTTACATGCAGTGCTCACGTCAACTATATGGGGGCGAGAGATCGCTACTGACATTGTGTGTCCTCATACAGAGTCATTGTTTCGGGGCAGCAGAGTTCTGTTTAGACAGCATGATCTACTGCCCACAAACGATGATTTAGGTGTCTGCACAGACGATTGTTTCACCCTATGAACAAGCATTTCACTCTTTCATTGGGTGATTGGCAGCACCTTTACACGGGGAGATTATCGGGAAAGAGAGTTCATATGAACGTTTGTCTTCGATAATCTGCCTGACAATCGGGCCGTGTAAAAAGGCCCTCAATTCATGAGCCACTGATTTCTGTTTGCTCACTAATTGCACTGTACAGTGGCTCCATTGACAAAATACACTGGGCTCCTCACACCTAATCGGTCAATTTGTCATTTCCTGTATTGTTATTTTGTCTTAATTGCAGAGCATACATTGATCCTAGTTGTAAAGCTGTAAATTAATGATATGGGACGTTTAAGGGTAGAGCCAGCTATGGGTTTGGGCAGACACATGTCTCCTTAAGGTAATTACTCCCTGCAGGGTAAATGTTCAGTTCAATTTAGGCTACTTTCACACTAGCGTTCGGAGCGGATCCGTCTGATGTTTCATCAGACGGATCCGCTCCTATAATGCAGATGTTCGCATCCGTTCAGAACGGATCCGTCTGCATTATTACTTAGAAAATTTTCTAAGTCTGAAAGTAGCCTGAGCGGATCCGTTCAGACTTTACATTGAAAGTCAATGGGGGACGGATCCGCTTGAAGATTGAGCCATATGGTGTCATCTTCAAGCGGATCCGTCCCCATTGACTTCCATTATAAGTCTGGACGGATCCGCTCGCCTCCGCACGGCCAGGCGGACACCCGAACGCTGCAAGCAGCGTTCAGGTGTCCGCTCACTGAGCGGAGCGGAGGCTGAACGCTGCCAGACGGATGCATTCTCAGTGGATCCGCCTCCACTGAGAATGCATTAGGGCCGGACGGCTGCGTTCAGGACCGCTTGTAAGCCCCTTCAAACGGAGCTCACGAGCGGACACCTGAACGCAGGTGTGAAAGTAGCCTTATATGTGAGACACCAGACAAGGTATTATAAGGGTGCTGCCCTATGTCATGGCAGCGCTGTATTTTAGATGCAGCAAAAAAAAAAAAAGCAGATCATAAAAACATGTCCGTTGCTGGAATGAAACATTGCATAAATACAGATATGTTGCTGCAAAAACCGCAAGCGTTTTGATGCCGAGGCAAAATTCCGGCGGCAGCCACGCGGTGTCTGCGTCCCATTGTTTTAAATGGGTGGCAGCGCTGCAGTTCACATACTGGCAGTTAAGAGCCATGACCATGCCAAGAAAGGGTCATTCAATGGAGCTAAGCCATGAGCAGGTCTGCATCATCCAAGCTGATCAACCGCAGTGGTTTCTGCCAGTGGTATACGCAGCAGTGGCAGATCCGGGGAGGGGGGGGGGGGGCAACGGGGCAATTGCCCCCCCCCCCCCGAGCTGGCGGCGGTGGCGGGGCACAGGGAGATGAGCGCTTATCTCCAGTCATCTGTATCGCCGTCCTCAGGACAGCGATACAGATGTCTATGCTGTGGCAGGGGAGGGAGAGGCGTGTCCTTTTCCCTTCCTCTGATAGGCTGCAGGCACTAGGCAGGCAGCCTATCAGAGACCGGCGCAGGCGGCGCGATGACGTCATCGCGCCGCCTGAGCCATACAGCGTGGGACACAGGCCGGAAGAGGCCTGCATCGCATCGCTGACATGGAGATAAGTATGTGTTTTTTTTGTTTTTTTTATATATACAATACTATTACTGGCACAGGGGGGCTGTTATTACTGGCACCGAGGGGCTGTTATTACTGGCACAGGGAGGGGGTCTGTTATTGCTGGCACGGGGGGGGGGGGGCTGTTATTGCTGGCACATGGGGGGGGCTGTTATTACTGGCACATGGGGGGGCTGTTATTACTGGCACATGGGGGGGCTGTTATTAATACTGGCACATCGGGGGGCTGTTATTAATACTGGCACATGGGGGGCTGTTATTAATACTGGCACATGGGGGGCTGTTATTACTGGCACCGAGGGGCTGTTATTACTGGCACAGGGAGGGGGACTGTTATTGCTGGCACGGGGGGGGGGGCTGTTATTGCTGGCACATGGGGGGGCTGTTATTAATACTGGCACATGGGGGGCTGTTATTAATACTGGCACATGGGGGGCTGTTATTAATACTGGAACATGGGGAGCTGTTAATACTGGCACATGATTGGGGGCACTATAGGGGCATCTACTGAGGCCACAAAGAAGGGGTATTTTATATGGGCGCTCTGTACAGTACAATTTTATACTGGGACACATTATGGTGGGTACTAAGGGGAAGGGGGGAGAGGAGTACTATGGGGTCATCTACGGGGGGCACTAAGAAGGGGTATTTTATACTTTCAAATGATGGGGGACACGGAGGGCATTTACTGGAGCATTTTATACTGGTACATTATGGGGGGCACTAGGAGGAAGGAGGGTGTGGAGGACTATGGGGGCATTTTTTAGGGGCACTATATAGGGGTATTTTATACTGGCACATTATGGGGGCACTATGGGGACATTAGCTCAACTGGGGGCATTACAAGGGGGTATTTTTTGCACTGTCACATTATAATGAAAATTATTTCTACTGGGGGGACATTATGGTGGGCTTTATTACTCCCCATGGTATAACCCCCTAGTAGCACCAGCCTCTCCCTGCTCTGCTATCCCTCTGCCCCTTCTCCAAATCCTTATTATGAAATCTTTCTCATTAGAATGAAACACATCAGCTCCACCGAGCCCCCGGCCAAGTGTTGAAGTGGTGTCCGAGATCCCCAAGGGCCAAGCCAAGTAATTGTAAGTTTTCATGTGAAATATGTTTGTTATACACATATAGCATACACTGTGCCACACAATATACATGATGGGGGTATTGGTCATATTTTGCTCGCCCCTACTACAACTAACTGTTCTTACCTGTTCCGCCCCCACCATATACCAACATACCCAACCATCCCAAAAAGACTCAGACACCTGTTGGAATATATTGGCCACAGCAGCCGTTTATTAATATAAATACAACATAACATAAACCATAACAATGACTCCTCCTAACGGGGGAGGTCCTTAGAGCCCCACAAACCCCCCAGCTGCTGATCCGGGGTGAGCCATTTTGCCTCCAGCCGTGACCCCCAGCTCGGAAGCACCACAGAATGGCCCCCCCCTCAACAGCTGGGCCACCATGGGAGTCCAGCCCCAACCGTGGGGGCCCTCCCAATGTCCTCCAGCTCCACCGTAACCAACTCCAAGGACCCCCCACCGCCAACGCCACTGTGACAAGACCGATCCCATCTCCCCATGCACACATCGCCTCGCCCCCCCCCCCCATCCAAACTTAAAAGGGAGGGTGGGAGGGAGCTTTCTCAGGTAACCAAAATGGCTACCGTCCACTGTCCCCCTACTCTATTTAACCCCTACGCTCCAACCCTCCTGCTCAAACCCACCAATACGACCCCCCTGCATCCACCCCATCCCCTGCTACCCCAATCCTAATCTCCCTGGGGCTCACTAACCAAACCCCCCGTCATGTGGGCCTACCCTTAGGGGCCCCCCTTTCTCCCCCCTTCCAGTCCGGCCATTTCCGTATACCGCTACACTGTGCCACATAATATACAGTATACCGCTACACTGTGTAGTCTGTTCTATAAGCACCATTGTTTTGTGGCGGCGGACAGAAAATAATCTGAAAGTGCCCCTCCCGAGACCAGGCTCTGGATCCGCCACTGATACGCAGTGGATTTTGACAACATCATAATCCACCGCGTGAACTGACCGTAAGTCATTTCAGAATCACCAAGCAATTCAATATAATCGAGAGCTGGTCTGTTGTTATCTCTTATATATATAAAAATGAGTCTCTGTCTGTCTGGACGTTCTTTATGTGCGACCAAACGAATGGACCGATCTTCACCAAATTTGGCACACAGGTACTTCAGGTGTCGGGAAGGTTTTAGACCGGGTCTCGGCTCTCTAGGACGTACCGTTCCTGGAATATTCCCAAAAAATGACCTGCATTAGCCAATAGAAGCCTGCAAGTCTTTCTCTTCATTTCCCAACTGCCATACACACGGTCACATGTCCATTATCAGCCAATAGAAGCTCGCCAGGTTTCCATAACATCCCGGCCATTTTTCTTCACTGCTGTAGGTCAGCTTTAGACTAGGGCTACAGGACGACATGCACAGCTCAGCAGACAGTATAGCACAATAGACTTAGATATAAGGCAGACAGTATCACACATGACAGGATTAGATACACAGCTCAGCAGGCAGTATCACACAGGATAGGATTAGATACACAGCTCAGCAGACAGTATCACACAGGATAGGATTAGATACACAGCTCAGCAAGGATTAAATACACAGCTCAGCAGACAGTATCAAACAGAATATGATTAGATACATAGCTCTGCAGACAGTATCACACAGGATAGGATTAGATACACAGATCAGCAGACAGTATCACACAGGATAGGATTAGATACACAGCTCAGCAGACAGTATCACACAGGATAGGATTAGATACACAGCTCAGCAAACAGTATCGCATATGATAGGATTAGATACACAGATCAGCAGACAGTATCACACAGGATAGGGTTAGATACACAGCTCAGCAGACAGTGTCACACAGGATAGGATTAGATACATAACTCTGCAGACAGTATCACACAGCATAGGAATAGATACAAAGATCAGAAGACAGTATCACACAGGATAGGGTTAGATACACAGCTCAGCAGACAGTGTCACACAGAATAGGGTTAGATACACAGCTCAGAAAGGATTAGATACACAGCTCAGCAGACAGTATCACATACGATAGGATTAGATACACAGCTCAACAGATAGTATCACATAGGGTCGGATTAGATACACAGATTAGCAGACAGTATCACACAGGATAGGATTAGATACTTAGATCATAAGACAGTATCACTCAGGCTAGGATTAGATACACATCTCAGCAGACAGTATCACACAGGATAGGATTAGATACACAGCTCAGCAGACAGTATCACACAGAATATGATTAGATACACAGCTCAGCAGACAGTATCACACAGGATAGGATTAGATACACAGCTCAGCACACAGTATCACACAGGATAGGATTAGATACACAGCTCAGCAGACAGTATTACACAGGATATGATTAGATATATAGCTTACTGGACAGTATCACATAGGATAGGATTAGATACACAGCTCAGCAGACAGTATTACACAGGATAGGATTAGATCCACAGCTCAGCAGACAGTATCACAAAGGATAGGATTAGATACACAGCTCAGCAGACAGTATCACACAGGATAGAATTGGATTTACAGCTTAGCAGACAGTATCACACAGGATAGGATTAGATACACAGCTCAGCAAGGATTAGATACACAGCTCAGTAGACAGTATCACACAGGATAGGATTGGATACACAGCTCAGCAGACAGTATCACACAGGATAGGATTGGATACACAGCTCAGCAGACAGTACAACACAGGATAGGATTAGATACACAGCTCAGCAGACAGTATCACACAGGATAGGATTAGATACACAGCTCAGCAGACAGTATCACACAGGATAGGATATTAGATACATAGCTCAGCAGACAGTATCACACAGGATAGGATTAGAAACACAGCTCAGCAGACAGTATCACACAGGATAGGATTAGATACACAGCTCAGCAGACAGTATCACACAGGATAGGATTAGATACATAGTTCAGCAAGGATTAGATACACAGCTCAGCAAACAGTATCACTTAGGATAGGATTAGATACACAGCTCAGCAGACAGTATCAGACAGGAAAGAAGTAGATTCACTGCTCAGCAGACAGTATCACACAGGATAGGATTAGATACACAGCTCAGCAGACAGTACATCACAGGATAGGATTAGATACACAGTTTAGCAGACAGTGTCACACAGAATAGGGTTAGATACACAGCTCAGAAAGGATTAGATACACAGCTCAGCAGACAGTATCACATACGATAGGATTAGATACACAGCTCAACAGATAGTATCACATAGGGTCGGATTAGATACACAGATTAGCAGACAGTATCACACAGGATAGGATTAGATACTTAGATCATAAGACAGTATCACTCAGGCTAGGATTAGATACACATCTCAGCAGACAGTATCACACAGGATAGGATTAGATACACAGCTCAGCAGACAGTATCACACAGAATATGATTAGATACACAGCTCAGCAGACAGTATCACACAGGATAGGATTAGATACACAGCTCAGCACACAGTATCACACAGGATAGGATTAGATACACAGCTCAGCAGACAGTATTACACAGGATATGATTAGATATATAGCTTACTGGACAGTATCACATAGGATAGGATTAGATACACAGCTCAGCAGACAGTATTACACAGGATAGGATTAGATCCACAGCTCAGCAGACAGTATCACAAAGGATAGGATTAGATACACAGCTCAGCAGACAGTATCACACAGGATAGAATTGGATTTACAGCTTAGCAGACAGTATCACACAGGATAGGATTAGATACACAGCTCAGCAAGGATTAGATACACAGCTCAGTAGACAGTATCACACAGGATAGGATTGGATACACAGCTCAGCAGACAGTATCACACAGGATAGGATTGGATACACAGCTCAGCAGACAGTACAACACAGGATAGGATTAGATACACAGCTCAGCAGACAGTATCACACAGGATAGGATTAGATACACAGCTCAGCAGACAGTATCACACAGGATAGGATATTAGATACATAGCTCAGCAGACAGTATCACACAGGATAGGATTAGAAACACAGCTCAGCAGACAGTATCACACAGGATAGGATTAGATACACAGCTCAGCAGACAGTATCACACAGGATAGGATTAGATACATAGTTCAGCAAGGATTAGATACACAGCTCAGCAAACAGTATCACTTAGGATAGGATTAGATACACAGCTCAGCAGACAGTATCAGACAGGAAAGAAGTAGATTCACTGCTCAGCAGACAGTATCACACAGGATAGGATTAGATACACAGATCAGCAGACAGTATCACACAGGATAGGGTTAGATACATAGCTCAGCAAGGATTAGATACACAGCTCAGCAGACAGTATCACATTGGATAGGATTAGATACACAGCTCAGCAGACAGTATCACACAGGATAGGCTTAGATACACAGCTCAGCAGACAGTATCACACAGGATAGGATTAGATACACAGCTCAGCAAACAGAATCGCATATGATAGGATTAGATACAAAGATCAGCAGACAGTATCACACAGGATAGGATTAGATACACAGCTCAGAAGACAATATTACACAGAATAGGATTAGATATACAGCTCAGCAGACAGTATCACACAGGATAGGATTAGATACACAGATCAGCAGACTATCACACAGGAAAAGATTGGATACACAGATAAGCAGACAGTATCACACAGGAAAGGATTAGATACACTGCTCAGCAGAAAATATCACATAGGATAGGATTAGATACACAGCTCAGCAGACAGTATCTCGCATGACAGAATTAGATACACAGCTCAGTAGACAGTATCATACAGGATAGGATTAGATACACAGCTCAGCAGACAGTATCACACAGGATAGGATTAGATACACAGCTCAGCAGACAGTGTCACACATGATAGGATTAGATACACAGCTTAGCAGACAGTATCACACAGAATATGAATAGATACACAGCTCAGCAAGGATTAGATACACAGCTCAGCAGACAGTCTCACACAGGATAGGATTAGATACACAGCTCAGCAAACAGTATCACAAAGGATAGGATTAGATCCATAGCTCAGCAGACTGTATCACACAGGATATAATTAGATATATAGCTTACTGGACAGTATCACACAGGATAGAATTGGATTCACAGCTCAGCAAAGATTAGATACACAGCTCAGTAGACAGTATCACATAGGATAGGATTAGATACACAGCTCAACAGATAGTATCACATAGGGTCGGATTAGATACACAGATCAGCAGACAGTATCACACAGGATAGGTTTAGATACACAGCTCAACAGACAGTATCACACAGGATGTGGTTAGATACACAGCTCAGCAAGGATTAGATACACAGCTCAGCAGACAGTATCACATAGGATAGGATTAGATACACAGCTCAACAGATAGTATCACATAGGGTCGGATTAGATACACAGATCAGCAGACAGTATCACACAGGATAGGATTAGATACTTAGATCATAAGACAGTATCACTCAGGCTAGGATTAGATACACATCTCAGCAGACAGTATCACACAGGATAGGATTAGACACACAGATCAGCAGACAGTATCACACAGGATAGGATTAGATACATAGCTCAGCAAGGATTAGATACACAGTTTAGCAGACAGTATCACACAGGATAGAATTAGATACACAGCACATCAGACAGTATCACACAGAATAGGGTTAGATACATAGCTCAGCAAGGATTAGATACACAGTTTAGCAGACAGTATCACACAGGATAGGATTAGATACACAGCACAGCAGACAGTATCACACAGAATATGATTAGATACACAGCTCAGCAGACAGTATCACACAGGATAGAATTAGATACACAGCTCAGCATACAGTATCACACAGGATAGGATTAGATACACAGCTTAGCAGACAGTATTACACAGGATAGGATTAGATACACAGCTCAGCAGACAGTATCATACAGGAAAGGATTCGATACACAGCTCAGCAGGCAGTATCACACAGGACAGGATTGGATACACTGCTCAGCAGACGGTATCACACAGGATAGGATTAGATACATAGCTCAGCAGAAAGTATCACACATGACATGATTAGATACACAGCTCGGCAAGCAATATCTCACAGGATAGGATTAGATACACAGCTCAGCAGACAGTATCACACAGGATAGGATTAGATACACAGCTCAGCAGACAGTACCACACAGGATAGGATTAGATACACAGCTCAGCAAACAGTATCACACAGGATAGGATTAGATACATAGTTCAGCAAGGATTAGATACACAGCTCAGCAGACAGTATCACTTAGGATAGGATTAGATACACAGCTCAGCAGACAGTATCACATAGGATAGGATTAGATACACAGCTCAGCAGACAGTATCTCATAGGATAGGATTAGATACACAGCTCAGCAGACAGTATCTCACAGAATATGATTAGATACACAGCTCAGCAGACAGTATCACACAGGATAGGATTAGATTCACTGCTCAGCAGACAGTATCACACAGGATAGGATTAGATACACAGGTCGGCAGATAGTATCACACAGGCTAGGATTAGATACACAGCTCAGCATACAGTATCAGACAGGATAGGATTAGATTCACTGCTCAGCAGACAGTATCACACAGGATAGGATTAGATACATAGTTCAGCAGACAGTATCACACAGGATAGGATTAGATACACAGCTCAGCAGACAGTATAGCACAATAGACTTAGATACACAGCAGACAGTATCACACATGACAGGATTAGATACACAGCTCAGCAGACAGTATAGCACAGGATAGGATTAGATACACAGGTCAGCAGACAGTATCACACAGGATAGGATTAGATACATAGCTCAGCAGACAGTATCACACAGGACAGGACTGGATACACTGCTCAGCAGACGGTATCACACAGGATAGGATTAGATACATAGTTCAGCAAACAGTATCACACAGTATAGGGTTAGATACACAGGTCAGCAGACAGTATCATACAGGATAGGATTAGATACATAGTTCAGAAGACAGTATCACACAGGATAGGATTAGATACACAGCTCAGCAAGGATTAGATACACAGCTCAGCAGACAGTTTCACTTAGGATAGGATTAGATACACAGCTCAGCAGACAGTAGCACACAGGATAGGATTAGATACACAGATCAGCAGACAGTATCACACAGGATAGGATTAGATACACAGCTCAGCGGACAGTATCACAAAGGATAGGATTAGATACACAGCTCAGCAGACAGTATCACACAGGATAGGATTAGATACATAGCTCAGCAGACAGTACAACACAGGATAGGATTAGATACACAGCTCAACAAACAGTATCGCATATGATAGGATTAGATACACAGCTCAGCAGACAGTATCACACATGACAGGATTAGATACACAGCTCAGCAGACAGTATCACACAGGATAGGATTAGATACACAGATCAGCAGACAGTATCACACAGGATAGGATTAGATACACAGCTCAGCAAACAGTATCGCATATGATAGGATTAGATACACAGCTCAGCAGACAGTATCACACATGACAGGATTAGATACACAGATCAGCAGACTATCACACAGGAAAAGATTAGATACACAAATAAGCAGACAGTATCACACAGGATAGGATTAGATACACAGCTCAGCAGACAGTATTATACAGGAAAGGATTAGATACACAGCTCAGCAGAAAGTATCACACAGGATAGGATTAGATACACAGCTCAGCAGACAGTATCACACAGGATAGGATTAGATATACAGCTTAGCAGACAGTATCACACAGAATATGATTAGATACACAGCTCAGCAGACAGTATCACACAGGATAGGATTAGATACACAGCTCAGCAAACAGTATCGCATATGATAGGATTAGATACACAGATCAGCAGACAGTATCACACAGGATAGGATTAGATACACAGATCAGCAGACAGTATCACACAGGATAGGGTTAGATACATAGCTCAGCAAGGATTAGATACTTAGATCATAAGACAGTATCACACAGGATAGGATTAGATACACAGCTCAGCAGACAGTGTCACACAGGATAGTATTAGATACACAGCTCAGCAGACAGTATCACAAAGGATAGGATTAGATACACAGCTCAGCAGACAGTATCACACAGGATAGGATTAGATACACAGATCAGCAGACAGTATCACACAGGATAGGGTTAGATACATAGCTCAGCAAGGATTAGATACTTAGATCATAAGACAGTATCACACAGGATAGGATTAGATACACAGCTCAGCAGACAGTGTCACACAGGATAGGGTTAGATACACAGCTCAGCAAGGATTAGATATAAAGCTCAGCAGACAGTATCACATAGGATAGGATTGGATACACAGCTCAGCAGACAGTACATCACAGGATAGGATTAGATACACAGTTTAGCAGACAGTATCACACAGGATAGGGTTAGATACACAGCTCAGCAAGGATTAGATACACAGCTCAGCAGACAGTATCACATAGGATAGGATTAGATACACAGCTCAACAGATAGTATCACATAGGGACGGATTAGATACACAGATTAGCAGACAGTATCACACAGAATATGATTAGATACTTAGATCATAAGAAAATATCACTCAGGCTAGGATTAGATACACATCTCAGCAGACAGTATCACACAGGATAGGATTAGATACACAGCTCAGCAAGGATTAGATACACAGCTCCGCAGACAGGCTCACTTAGGATAGGATTAGATACACAGCTCAGCAGACAGTATCACATAGGATAGGATTAGATACACAGCTCAGCAGACAGTATCATACAGGATAGGATTAGATACACAGCTCAGTAGACAGTATCATACAGGATAGGATTAGATACACAGCTCAGCAGACAGTATCACACAGGATAGGATTAGATACACAGCTCAGCAGACAGTATCACACAGGATAGGATTAGATACACAGCTCAGCAGACAGTATCACACAGAATATGATTAGATACACAGCTCAGCAAGGATTAGATACACAGCTCAGCAGACAGTTTCACTTAGGATAGGATTAGATACACAGCTCAGCAGACAGTATCACACAGGATAGGATTAGATACACAGCTCAGCAGACAGTATCACAAAGGATAGGATTAGATCCACAGCTCAGCAGACAGTATCACAAAGGATAGGATTAGATACACAGCTCAGCAGACAGTATCACATAGGATAGGATTAGATACACAGCTCAGCAAGGATTAGATACACAGCTCAGTAGACAGTATCACACAGGATAGGATTGGATACACAGCTCAGCAGACAGTATCACACAGGATAGGATTGGATACACAGCTCAGCAGACAGTACAACACAGGATAGGATTAGATACACAGCTCAGCAGACAGTATCACACAGGATATGATTAGATACACAGCTCAGCAGACAATATTACGCAGAAAAGGAATAGATATACAGCTCAGCAGACAGTATCACACATGACAGGATTAGATACACAGATCAGCAGACAGTATCACACAGGAAAAGATTAGATACACAGATAAGCAGGCAGTATCACACAGGATAGGATTAGATACACAGCTCAGCAGACAGTATTACACAGGATAGGATTAGATACACAGCTCAGCAGACAGTATCATACAGGAAAGGATTAGATACACAGCTCAGCAGAAAGTATCACATAGGATAGGATTAGATACACAGCTCAGCAGACAGTATCACACAGGATAGGATTAGATACACAGCTCAGTAGACAGTATCATACAGGATAGGATTAGATACACAGCTCAGCAGACAGTATCACACAGGATAGGATTAGATACACAGCTCAGCAGACAGTATCACACAGGATAGGATTAGATACACATCTTAGCAGACAGTATCACACAGAATAAGATTAGATACACAGCTCAGCAAGGATTAGATACACAGCTCAGCAGACAGTTTCACTTAGGATAGGATTAGATACACAGCTCAGCATACAGTATCACACAGGATAGTATTAGATACACAGCTCAGCAGACAGTATCACACAGGATAGGATTAGATACGCAGCTCAGCAGACAGTATAACAAAGGATAGGATTAGATCCACAGCTCAGCAGACAGTATCACACAGGATAGGATTGGATACACAGCTCAGCAGACAGTATCACACAGGATAGGATTAGATACACAGCTCAGCAGACAGTATCACACAGGATAGGATTAGATACATAGCTCAGCAGACAGTATCACACAGGATAGGATTAGAAACACAGCTCAGCAGACAGTATCACACAGGATAGGATTAGATACACAGCTCAGAAGGGATTAAAAACACAGCTCAGCAGACAGTACAACACAGGATAGGATTAGATACACAGCTCAGCAGACAGTATCACACAGGATAGGATTAGATACACAGCTCAGCAGACAGTATCACACAGGATAGGATTAGATACATAGCTCAACAGACAGTATCACACAGGATAGGATTAGAAACACAGCTCAGCAGACAGTATCACACAGGATAGGATTAGATACATAGTTCAGCAAGGATTAGATACACAGCTCAGCAGACAGTATCACTTAGGATAGGATGAGATACATAGTTCAGCAGGAAGTATCACACAGAATAGGGTTAGATACACAGCTCAGCAAGGATTAGATACACAGCTCAGCAGACAGTATCACATAGGATAGGATTGTACACACAGCTCATCAGACAGTATCATAGGATAGGATTAGATACACAGCTCAGCAGACAGTATAACACAGGATAGGATTAGATACACAGATCAGCAGACAGTATCACACAGGATAGGGTTAGATACATAGCTCAGCAAGGATTAGATACACAGCTCAGCAGACAGTATCACATTGGATAGGATTAGATACACAGCTCAGCAGACAGTATCACACAGAATAGGGTTAGATACACCGCTCAGCAAGGATTAGATACACAGCTCAGCAGACAGTATCACATAGGATAGGATTGTACACACAGCTCATCAGACAGTACATCACAGGATAGGATTAGATACACAGCTTAGCAGACAGTATCACACAGGATAGGGTTAGATACACAGCTCAGCAAGGATTAGATACACAGCTCAGCAGACAGTATCACACAGTATAGGGTCAGATACACAGGTCAGCAGACAGTATCACACTGGATAAAATTAGATACACAGCTCAGCAAGGATTAGATACACAGCTCCGCAGACAGGCTCACTTAGGATAGGATTAGATACACAGCTCAGCAGACAGTATCACAAAGGATAGGATTAGATACACAGCTCAGCAGACAGTATCACACAGGATAGGATTAGATACACAGATCAGCAGACAGTATCACACAGGATAGGATTAGATACACAGATCAGCAGACAGTATCACACAGGATAGGATTGGATGCACAGCTCAGCAGACAGTACAACACAGGATAGGATTAGATACACAGCTCAGCAGACAGTATCACACAGGATAGGCTTAGATACACAGCTCAGCAAACAGTTTCGCATATGATAGGATTAGATACACAGATCAGCAGACAGTATCACACAGGATAGGATTAGATACACAGCTCAGCAAACAGAATCGCATATGATAGGATTAGATACAAAGATCAACAGACAGTATCACACAGGATAGGATTAGATATACAGCTCAGCAGACAGTATCACACAGGATAGGATTAGATACTCAGATCAGCAGACTATCACACAGGAAAAGATTAGTTTCACTGATAAGCAGACAGTATCACACAGGAAAGGATTAGATACACTGCTCAGCAGAAAATATCACATAGGATAGGATTAGATACACAGCTCAGCAGACAGTATCTCGCATGACAGAATTAGATACACAGCTCAGTAGACAGTATCATACAGGATAGGATTAGATACACAGCTCAGCAGACAGTATCATACAGGATAGGATTAGATACACAGCTCAGCAGACAGTATCACACAGAATAGGATTTGATACACAGCTCAGCAGACAGTATCACACAGGATAGGATTAGATACACAGCTTAGCAGACAGTATCACATAGAATATGAATAGATACACAGCTCAGCAAGGATTAGATACACAGCTCAGCAAACAGTATCACAAAGGATAGGATTAGATCCACAGCTCAGCAGACAGTATCACATAGGGTCGGATTAGATACACAGATCAGCAGACAGTATCACACAGGATAGGTTTAGATACACAGCTCAACAGACAGTATCACACAGGATGTGGTTAGATACACAGCTCAGCAAGGATTAGATACACAGCTCAGCAGACAGTATCACATAGGATAGGATTAGATACACAGCTCAACAGATAGTATCACATAGGGTCGGATTAGATACACAGATCAGCAGACAGTATCACACAGGATAGGATTAGATACTTAGATCATAAGACAGTATCACTCAGGCTAGGATTAGATACACATCTCAGCAGACAGTATCACACAGGATAGGATTAGATACACATCTCAGCAGACAGTATCACACAGAATAGGGTTAGATACATAGCTCTGCAGACAGTATCACAAAGGATAGGATTAGATACACAGCACAGCAGACAGTATCACACAGAATAGGGTTAGATAGATAGCTCAGCAAGGATTAGATACACAGTTTAGCAGACAGTATCACACAGGATAGGATTAGATACACAGCTCAGCAGACAGTATCACACAGAATATGATTAGATACACAGCTCAGCAGACAGTATCACACAGGATAGGATTAGATACACAGCTCAGCATTCAGTATCACACAGGATAGGATTAGATACACAGCTCAGCAGACAGTATTACACAGGATAGGATTAGATACACAGCTCAGCAGACGGTATCACACAGGATAGGATTAGATACATAGCTCAGCAAGGATTAGATACAAAGCTCAGCAGAAAGTATCACATAGGATAGGATTAGATACACAGCTCAGCATTCAGTATCACACAGGATAGGATTAGATACACAGCTCAGCAGACAGTATTACACAGGATAGGATTAGAAACACAGTTCAGCAGACAGTACCACACAGGATAGGATTAGATACATAGTTCAGCAAGGATTAGATACACAGCTCAGCAGACAGAATCACTTAGGATAGGATTAGATACACAGCTCAGCAGACAGTATCACACAGGAAAGAAGTAGATACACAGCTCAGCAGACAGTATCACACAGGATAGGGTTAGATACACAGCTCAGCAAGGATTAGATACACAGCTCAGCAGACAGTATCACATAGGATAGGATTAGATACACAGCTCAGCAGACAGTATCACACAGAATATGATTAGATACACAGCTCAGCAGACAGTATCACACAGGATAGGATTAGATACACAGCTCAGCATACAGTATCACACAGGATAGGATTAGATACACAGCTCAGCAGACAGTATCACTTAGGATAGGATTAGATACATAGCTCAGCAGAAAGTATCACATAGGATAGGATTATATCCACAGCTCAGCAGGCAGTATCACATAGGATAGGATTGGATACACTGCTCAGAAAGCAATATCTCACAGGATAGGATTAGATACACAGCTCAGCAGACAGTATCTCACAGGATAGGATTAGATACACAGCTCAGCAAACAGTACAACACAGGATAGAATTAGAAACACAGATCAGCAGACAGTATCACACAGGATAGGATTAGATACACAGCTCAGCAGACAGTATCACACAGGATAGGATTAGATACACAGCTCAGCAGACAGTATCACTTACGATAGGATTAGATACATAGTTCAGCAGGCAGTATCACACAGGAAAAAAGGAGATACACAGCTCAGCAGACAGTATAACACAGGATAGGATTAGATACACAGCTCAGCAGACAGTATCACACAGGATAGGATTAGATACACAGCTCAGCAGACAGTATCACACAAGATAGAATATTAGATACACAGCTCAGCAGACAGTATCACACAGGATAGGACTAGATACACAGCTCAGCATGCAGTATCACACAGGATAGGATTAGATTCACAGCTCAGCAGACAGTATCACACAGGATAGGATTAGATACACAGCTCAGCAAGGATTAGATACACAGCTCCGCAGACAGGCTCACTTAGGATAGGATTAGATACACAGCTCAGCAGACAGTATCACAAAGGATAGGATTAGATACACAGCTCAGCAGACAGTATCACACAGGATAGGATTAGATACACAGATCAGCAGACAGTATCACACAGGATAGGATTAGATACACAGATCAGCAGACAGTATCACACAGGATAGGATTGGATACACAGCTCAGCAGACAGTACAACACAGGATAGGATTAGATACACAGCTCAGCAGACAGTATCACACAGGATAGGCTTAGATACACAGCTCAGCAAACAGTTTCGCATATGATAGGATTAGATACACAGATCAGCAGACAGTATCACACAGGATAGGATTAGATACACAGCTCAGCAAACAGAATCGCATATGATAGGATTAGATACACAGCTCAGTAGACAGTATCACCCAGGATAGGATTAGATACTTAAATCATAAGACAGTATCACATAGGATAGGATTAGATACACAGCTCAGCAGACAGTATCACACGGGATAGGATGAGATACACAGATCAGCAGAAAGTATCACACAGGATAGGATTAGATACACAGTTCAGCAGAAAGTATCACACAAAATAGGATTAGATTCACATCTCAGCAGACAGTATCACACAGGATAGGCTTAGATACACAGCTCAGCAAGGATTAGATAGACAGCTCAGCAAACAGTTTCGCATATGATAGGATTAGATACACAGATCAGCAGACAGTATCACACAGGATAGGATTAGATACACAGCTCAGAAGACAATATTACACAGGATAGGATTAGATACACAGATCAGCAGACTATCACACAGGAAAAGATTAGATACACAGATAAGCAGACAGTATCACACAGGAAAGGATTAGATACACAGCTCAGCAGAAAATATCACATAGGATAGGATTAGATACATAGCTCAGCAGACAGTATCTCGCATGACAGAATTAGATACACAGCTCAGTAGACAGTATCACACAGGATAGGATTAGATACACAGCTCAGCAGACAGTATCACACAGGATAGGATAGATACACAGCTCAGCAAGGATTAGATACACAGCTCAGCAGACAGTATCACATAGGATATGATTAGATACACAGCTCAACAGATAGTATCACATAGGGTCGGATTAGATACACAGATCAGCAGACAGTATCACACAGGATAGGTTTAGATACACAGCTCAACAGACAGTATCACACAGGATGTGGTTAGATACACAGCTCAGCAAGGATTAGATACACAGCTCAGCAGACAGTATCACATAGGATAGGATTAGATACACAGATCAGCAGACAGTATCACACAGGATAGGATTAGATACTTAGATCATAAGACAGTATCACTCAGGCTAGGATTAGATACACAGATTAGCAGACAGTATCACACAGGATAGGATTAGATACATAGCTCAGCAAGGATTAGATACACAGTTTAGCAGACAGTATCACACAGAATAGGGTTAGATACATAGCTCAGCAAGGATTAGATACACAGTTTAGCAGACAGTATCACACAGGATAGGATTAGATACACAGCACAGCAGACAGTATCACACAGAATATGATTAGATACACAGCTCAGCAGACAGTATCACACAGGATAGGATTAGATACACAGCTCAGCATACGGTATCACACAGGATAGGATTAGATACACAGCTCAGCAGACAGTATTACACAGGATAGGATTAGATACACAGCTCAGCAGACAGTATCACACAGGACAGGATTAGATACATAGCTCAGCAAGGATTAGATACACAGCTCAGCAGACAGTATCACTTAGGATAGAATTAGATACATAGTTCAGCAGGCAGTATCACACAGGAAAGAAGTAGATACACAGCTCAGCAGACAGTATCACACAGGATAGGGTTAGATACACAGCTCAGCAAGGATTAGATACACAGCTCAGCAGACAGTATCACATAGGATAGGATTAGATACACAGCTCAGCAGACAGTATCACACAGAATATGATTAGATACACAGCTCAGCAGACAGTATCACACAGGATAGGATTAGATACACATCTCAGCATACAGTATCACACAGGATAGGATTAGATACACAGCTCAGCAGACAGTATCACATAGGATAGGATTAGATACATAGCTCAGCAGAAAGTATCACATAGGATAGGATTAGATACACAGCTCAGCAGGCAGTATCACACAGGATAGGATTGGATGCACTGCTCAGCAAACGGTATCACACAGGATAGGATTAGATACACAGCTCAGCAAGGATTAGATACACAGCTCAGCAGAAAGTATCACACATGACATGATTAGATTCACAGCTCAGCAGACAGTATCACACAGGATAGGGTTAGATACATAGCTCAGCAAGGATTAGATACACAGTTTAGCAAACAGTATCACACAGTATAGGATGAGATACACAGCTTAGCAGACAGTATCACACAGGATAGGATTAGATACACAGCTCAGCAGACAGTATCACATAGGATATGATTAGATACACAGCTCAACAGATAGTATCACATAGGGTCGGATTAGATACACAGATCAGCAGACAGTATCACACAGGATAGGTTTAGATACACAGCTCAACAGACAGTATCACATAGGGTCGGATTAGATACACAGATCAGCAGACGGTATCACACAGGATAGGTTTAGATACACAGCTCAACAGACAGTATCACACAGGATGTGGTTAGATACACAGCTCAGCAAGGATTAGATACACAGCTCAGCAGACATTGTCACATAGGATAGGATTAGATACACAGATCAGCAGACAGTATCACACAGGATAGGATTAGATACTTAGATCATAAGACAGTATCACTCAGGCTAGGATTAGATACACATCTCAGCAGACAGTATCGCACAGTATAGGATTAGATACACAGCTCAGCAGACATTATCGCACAGAATAGGATTAGATACACAGCTCAGCAGACAGTATCACACAGGATAGGATTAGATACATAGCTCAGCAATGATTAGATACACAGTTTAGCAGACAGTATCACACAGGATAGGATTAGATACACAGCTCAGCATACAGTATCACACAGGATAGGATTAGATACACAGCTCAGCAGACAGTATTACACAGGATAGGATTAGATACACAGCTCAGCAGACAGTATCACACAGGACAGGATTAGATACACTGCTCAGCAGACGGTATCACACAGGATAGGATTAGATACATAGCTCAGCAAGGATTAGATACACAGCTCAGCAGAAAGTATCACACATGACATGATTAGATACACAGCTCGGCAAGCAATATCTCACAGGATAGGATTAGATACACAGCTCAGCAGACAGTATCACACAGGATAGGATTAGAAACACAGTACAGCAGACAGTACCATACAGGATAGGATTAGATACACAGCTCAGCAACCAGTATCACACAGGATAGGATTAGATACATAGTTCAGCAAGGATTAGATACACAGCTCAGCAGACAGTATCACTTAGGATAGGATTAGATACATAGTTCAGCAGGCAGTATCACACAGGAAAGAAGTAGATACACAGCTCAGCAGACAGTATCACACAGGATAGGGTTAGATACACAGCTCAGCAAGGATTAGATACACAGCTCAGCAGACAGTATCACATAGGATAGGATTAGATACACAGCTCAGCAGACAGTATTACACAGAATATGATTAGATACACAGCTCAGCAGACAGTATCACACAGGATAGGATTAGATACACATCTCTGCAGACAGTATCACATAGGATAGGATTAGATACATAGCTCAGCAGAAAGTATCACATAGGATAGGATTAGATACACAGCTCAGCAGGCAGTATCACACAGGATAGGATTGGATACACTGCTCAGCAAGGATTAGATACACAGCTCAGCAGAAAGTATCACACATGACATGATTAGATACACAGCTCAGCAAGCAATATCTCACAGGATAGGATATTAGATACACAGCTCAGCAGACAGTATCACACAGGATAGGATTAGATACACAGCTCAGCAGACAGTATCACTTAGGATAGGATTAGATACATAGTTCAGCAGGCAGTATCACACAGGAAAGAAGGAGATACACAGCTCAGCAGACAGTATCACACAGGATAGGATTAGATACACAGCTCAGCAGACAGTATAACATAGGATAGGATTAGATACACAGCTCAGCAGACAGTATCACACAAGATAGAATATTAGATACACAGCTCAGCAGGCAGTATCACACAGGATAGGATAAAATTCACAGCTCAGCAAGGATTAGATACACAGCTCAGCAGACAGTATCACTTAGGATAGGATTAGATACATAGTTCAGCAGACAGTATCACATAGGATAGGATTAGATACACAGCTCAGCAGACAGTATAACACAGGATAGGATTAGATACACAGCTCAGCAGACAGTATCACACAGGATATGATTAGATACATAGCTCAGCAGACAGTATCACACAGGGTCGGATTAGATACACATATCAGCAGACAGTATCACACAGGATAGGATTAGATACTTAGATCATAAGACAGTATCACATAGGATAGGATTAGATACACAGCTCAGCAGACAGTATCACACGGGATAGGATGAGATACACAGATCAGCAGACAGTATCACACAGGATAGGATTAGATACACAGTTCAGCAGAAAGTATCACACAAAATAGGATTAGATTCACATCTCAGCAGACAGTATCACACAGGATAGGATTAGATACACAGCTTAGCAGACAGTATCACACAGGATCGGATGAGATACACAGTTCAGTTGGAAGTCTCACACAGGATAGGATTGGATACACAGCTCAGCAGACAGTATCACACAGGATAGGATTAGATACTTAGATCATAAGACAGTACCACATAGGATGGGATTAGATACACATCTTAGCAAGGATTAGATACACAGCACAGCAGACAGTCTCACTTAGGATAGGATTAGATACACAGCTCAGCAGAAAGTATCACACAGGATCGGATTAGATACACAGTTCAGCAGAAAGTATCACACAGGATCGGATTAGATACACAGCTCAGCAAGGATTAGATACACAGCTCAGCAGACAGTATCAGACAGGATAAGATTAGATACACAGCTCAGCAGACAGTATCACACAGGATAGGATTAGATACACAGCTCAGCAGACAGTATCACACAGGATAGGATTAGATACACAGCTCAGCAGACAGTATCACACAGGATAGGGTTAGATACATAGCTCAGCAAGGATTAGATACACAGTTTAGCAGACAGTATCACACAGTATAGGATGAGATACACCGCTCAGCAGACAGTATCATACTGGGTCAGATTAGATACACAGCTCAGCAGACAGTATCACACAGAATATGATTAGATACACAGCTCAGCAGACAGTATCACACAGGATAGGATTAGATACACAGCTCAGCATACAGTATCACACAGGATAGGATTAGATACACAGCTCAGCAGACAGTATCACACAGGATAGGATTAGATACACAACTCAGCAGACAGTATCACACAGAATATGATTAGATACACAGTTCAGCAGACAGTATCACATAGGATATGATTAGATACATAGCTCAGCAGACAGTATCACACAGGATAGGATTAGATACACAGCTCAGCAAGCAATATCACACAGGATAGGATTAGATACACAGCTCAGCAGAAAGTATCACACAGGATAGGATTAGATACACAGCTCAGCAGACAGTATCACACAGGATAGGATTAGATACACATCTCAGCAGACAGTATCACACAGGATAGGATTAGATTCACAGTTTAGCAAGGATTAGATACACATCTCAGCAGACAGTATCACACAGGATCGGATTAGATACATAGTTCAGCAAACAGTATCACACAGGAAAGTAGTAGATACACATCTCAGCAGACAGTATCACACAGGATAGGATTAGATACACAGCTCAGCAGGCAGTATCACACAGGATAGGATTAGATACACAGCTCAGCAGACAGTATAACACAGGATAGGATTAGATACACAGCTCAGCAGACAGTATCACACAGGATAGGATTAGATTCACAGCTCAGCAAGGATTAGATACACAGCTCAGCAGACAGTATCACTTAGGATAGGATTAGATACATAGTTCAGCAGACAGTATCACATAGGATAGGATTAGATACACAGCTCAGCAGACAGTATCACACAGGATATGATTAGATATATAGCTTACTGGACAGTATCACACAGGATAGGATTAGATACACAGCTCAGCAGAGATTGGGGCGGGGTTCTGTAGAGGTCACTGTTATGGCGATTACTGTCGATATCTTTTAACGACACACAGAAACATTAAATTAATTAGATGAAATATACAGTGCGAAGCCGGGTCCTTCTGCTAGTAATAATATAATTATCACAAATTCACATTAGCCTTTTTCTATATTATATCTGAAGAAGAGATTATTGTAAAAGCCCCACCCCCAATTACACATACAGTCGTGGCCAAAAGTTTTGAGAATGACACAAATATTAGTTTTCACAAAGTTTGCTGCTAAACTGCCTTTAGATCTTTGTTTCAGTTGTTTCTGTGATGTAGTGAAATATAATGACACGCACTTCATACGTTTCAAAGGCTTTTATCGACAATTACATGACATTTATGCAAAGAGTCAGTATTTGCAGTGTTGGCCCTTCTTTTTCAGGAGCTCTGCAATTCGACTGGGCATGCTCTCAATCAACTTCTGGGCCAATTCCTGACTGATAGCAACCCATTCTTTCATAATCACTTCTTGGAGTTTGTCAGAATTAGTGGGTTTTTGTTTGTCCACCCGCCTCTTGAGGATTGACCACAAGTTCTCAATGGGATTAAGATCTGGGGAGTTTCCAGGCCATGGACCCAAAATGTCAAAGTTTTGGTCCCCGAGCCACTTAGTTATCACTTTTGACTTATGGCACGGTGTTCCATCGTGCTGGAAAATGCATTGTTCTTCACCAAACTGTTGTTGGATTGTTGGAAGAAGTTGCTGTTGGAGGGTGTTTTGGTACCATTCTTTATTCATGGCTGTGTTTTTGGGCAAAATTGTGAGTGAGCCCACTCCCTTGGATGAGAAGCAACCCCACACATGAATGGTCTCAGGATGCTTTACTGTTGGCATGACACAGGACTGATGGTAGCGCTCACCTTTTCTTCTCCGAAAAAGCCTTTTTCCAGATGCCCTAAACAATCGGAAAGAGGCTTCATCGGAGAATATGACTTTGCCCCAGTCCTCAGCAGTCCATTCACCATACTTTCTGCAGAAGATCAATCTGTCCCTGATGGGTTTTTTTGGAGAGAAGTGGCTTATTTGCTGGCCTTCTTGACACCAGGCCATCTTCCAAAAGTCTTCACCTCACTGTGCGTGCAGATGCGCTCACACCTGCCTGCTGCCATTCCTGAGCAAGCTCTGCACTGGTGGCACTCCGATCCCACAGCTGAATCCTCTTTAGGAGACGATCCTGGCGCTTGCTGGACTTTCTTGGACGCCCTGAAGCCTTCTTAACAAGAATTGAACCTCTTTCCTTGAAGTTCTTGATGATCCTATAAATTGTTGATTGAGGTGCAATCTTAGTAGCCACAATATCCTTGCCTGTGAAGCCATTTTTATGCAACGCAATGATGGTTGCATGCGTTTCTTTGCAGGTCACCATGGTTAACAATGGAAGAACAATGATTTCAAGCATCACCCTCCTTTTAACATGTCAAGTCTGCCATTTTAACCCAATCAGCCTGACATAATGATCTCCAGCCTTGTGCTCGTCAACAGTCTCACCTGAGTTAACAAGACGATTACTGAAATGATCTCAGCAGGTCCTTTAATGACAGCAATGAAATGCAGTGGAAAGTTTTTTTTGGGATTAAGTTCATTTTCATGGCAAAGAAGGACTATGCAATTCATCTGATCACTCTTCATAACATTCTGGAGTATATGCAAATTGCTATTATAAAAACTTAAGCAGCAACTTTTCCAATTTCCAATATTTATGTAATTCTCAAATGTTTTGGCCAAGACTGTACATAGCTAGCTGTGAAAACCTAGCTAGCTGTGCAGAAGGACCTGCAATGATGTCATCAGCATGTGATCAGTTCAGCCATATAGAGTAAGTAGGACAACTGAAGGACCTGTAATAATGTAATTGTCATGTGACCAGGGCAGGGAGATGGAGATCAGCAGTGGATAGGAAAATGTGGTAAAACTACATGGGGAAACACTTCTGTGTGTGCCTGGAGAATAGGTGAGTGGAGTCCTGGGATTGCCCATAACATCCTAATATTAGGAGTTGTAGTTTTGTCCTACTGTATCCTTTTCCATTTAATGCTCACTGATGCCCTACAATAACACTCTGGGCATGCTGGGAGTTGTAGCTCTCTCCTCTTATAATTTCCACTGATGCTGTATAGTAACAGTCTGGTAATGCTGGGGGTTGTAGTTCTCTCCTCTTGTACTATCTCACTGTAATGTCAACTTGTGTTCCATAATAACAGCCCGGACATGCTGGGAGTTGTACTTCTCTCCTCTTTAACCCTCCATGTATAACCTACTAATTTTCACCTCTTTTACACTGTTCTGGCAGAGAACAGCCTGCCAGAGCTCTCTGGATCCGGCATTGCCAGAGGTTATCGGAGTGCCCGCCGGTCCTATTGCATCCAGAAAGCTCCGACAATCTGTGCTCTGCTGGAACAGTTTGCTGGATCTACTGCCGACAGTGTGAAACAGGCCTAAACTAGTCATGATGAGACTTGTAGTTCTCTTATCACTATTATGATGTACTGCAGAAGCTGAGGTGTATATTAGGCTATGTTCACATCTGCACTAGCGACATTCGCTGTTCTCCTCTGTCATAGGAGCACAACAACGAAAATTAAGGTAGTGCTGGATCTGATGCATCCGGACAGGGAGGCTCAATTCAGATTCTTGCTATGGGGCCCGGTGATTTTTATGTACGCCCCTGATTAGATAGCTGAAATAAGGGGCGATTAGCAGACATTCATCTAAAGATCTACCTTTAAGCTGGAAATACACTTTCTATGTATTTTGGCCATGGATCTAATGTGCATGGGTTCTCAAGACTCCCGTGCCTGAAGGTGGATGTTGGAGGAAAGAAGGATCATGCCAATCCATTTGTGCTCAGGGAGATAATCCTCCCACCAGGGTAAGCATGAGATGTATATGGCCAGATTTAATCTGTAAAGGAACACTGAAAGGGGTTTTCAGAGTCGTTATGTTCTAGACCTAACCTGACGACAGGGCTGTTTTAACTCATTGTTGACCCGGTGCAAAAATTTGCCATTGGTCTGATATGAATCCCAAAAGTCTTGGATTCGTTGAAAACTGTCGTTTTAGGAAAATTTATAATGTATTTGATTAGTTTAAAATTGATTTGCTCATCTCTACTCCAAACCTTTCACCAGATGTTATACATACATAACAGTTATATACTGTGATATTCAAGTTTAATGCACACATATTGTACTGTGTAACAACAACTCTCTCCCATCTGGAAACAATCATAAACCTTTTCAACAAAGCCAAGTAGACATTTAAAAAAAATCTGCCATAGTAAGGCAAAAAGAGGCTATATATAAATATACAGCGTTACTAGAGACAAAGTAGAATGATTGAAATTCTCCTTATGTTTCTTATTTCATATGTGAAGAATGACACCTTCTTGTACAGTATACACTTATATTTCTATGTTATGTTGGACATGGTCAAGGAAAATTTTTGGCTTCTGGACGTAACAAAGAGTAGAAATATCTTGTGATAAAAACACAGTTAGGGCTCATTCAGACGGCCGTATGCTGTCCGCAAAAATACTGAATGCTATCCGTTTTTTTGCGGATCCGCAAAAAAACGGATCTGCAAAAAAACGGATAGCATTCAGTATTTTTGCGGACCCATAGACTTCAATGGGGCCATGTCCTGATTTTCACGGACAAGTATAGGACATGTTTCATTTTTTTTGCGGATCCGCAAAAAAACGGATAGCATTCAGTATTTTTGCGGACAGCATACGGCCGTCTGAATGAGCCCTTACCCAACTGAAGATGGGAATCACCTTTGATCTTGCTATGGTCATGGACCACGGCAATCTCAGTGTTAAATGCCAGGATCATAGATTCCTCTGATCCAGGTCAGACCAAAAAGGCTGCTCTAAGAATTAGATCTGATAGTAATCACCTCCTAATAAATTGTTGACATTTTCCTCCACCAGGTTTCTGCTAAGACTGGCATGTGAAACACCAGTCTTTAGTAAATGAGCCCCAGGAGAGGAGTAGACGCGATATCCATAACTAAGGCAATGATAAATGAAATAGCGGATTAGGTCCTTCCATGCACCACCCACAGCAGGCGGCTCCCTTGCTCCAAGTTTGGCAACTATATGTGCATCCAGAGGACACAAGCATAGCTGAAAAAGATGCTGCTGCTAGGGGGTCAGCTGCTAGGGTTGCACATGCACTGGGCATATAGTTAAAGCAGAAGATCATTTATAAATCAGCAAAACAGTTCTTCAAGCTTTCTAAAGATATAAGTAATCAGTCCCCAAATCTGCAGAGATCACTGGAGTGCTGCAACCCTTCCATTATTTATAAAGGCAAATGAATGTGATTATAGACTCTAGTACTGACCTCCATTCCCAAAACCTGGATATCTTCATTAAAGGGGTTTTGCCAGATTTTCTTACTGATGACCTATCCTCAGGATAGGTCATCAGTACCTGATGGATGGGATTCCACTCCCCGGACTCTCGCCAATCAGCTGTTTGAGAAGGCAGTGGCCTTCTCTTTGCTTTTCCTAGGCCAGTGACGAATTCATATATCACGTGGCCTTGGAGCAGCTCAGCCCCATTCAGATAAATGGAGCTCAGTGCAATACCAAGCAAAGCCGCTGTACAATGTATGCCGCCGTGCTTGGTAAGTTGCAAGAAGCTCTCAAAACAGCTAATTGGTGGGGTCCCGGGTGTCAGACCCCCACCGATCAGACACTGATGACTAGGGTTGAGCGAACCCGAACTGCAAAGTTTGGGTACGTACCAAACGTTGCGAGCTCGGGTACCCGGACCCGAACCCGGACTTTTTCACAGAAATTTGTGTTCGGGTTCGGTGTTCGGGTGATTTTATTATTTTCCATAATAACATGGTTATAACAGAAAATAATAGCATTCTTAAGACAGAATGCTAAATAAAATGGCCATTGAGGGGTTAAAAATAATTAAAAAGAACTCACCTCATCCACTTGATCACGCAGCCTGTATCCTCTTCTTTCTTCTTTCTGAAGGACCTGCAAAAGGACCTGCGATGACGTCACCGCTCTCATCACGTGGTGAGTGTGGTGACGTCATCGCAGGTCCTGCTAAATGAAGATAGAAGGACCTGTGGTGACGTCACTGCGCTCACCACGTGGTGAGCGCGGTGACATCATCGCAGGTCCTTTTGCAGGTCCTGCAGAAAGAAGAGGATACCGGATGAGCGATCAAGTGGATGAGGTGAGTTTTTTTAAAATTATTTTTAACCCCTCAATGGCCATTTTATTTAGCATTCTGTCTTAAGGATGCTATTATTTTCCGTTATAACATGTAAAATAATAAAGTGGAGTTCGGGTCCCCATTGACTTTAATGGGGTCTGGGTTCGGTGTCAAGTTTGAACCCAGCGAACCAGAACTTCCACGGGTTCGCTCATCCCTACTGATGACCTATCTAGAGGATAGGTCATCAGTAAAAAAAACAAAAAACTGGAAAACCCTTTTAAGCATGTTTCTTCTTTTGATTGACATATTTAAGCCAAAACTAACAAGAGGATTCTTAATTTTACTACTTGTTACTATTCTGGACTAAAATTGCCCCATGTCGTTAGATTCCATTATCTAGTTTTGTCCCTTGCTGGAACGATGTGTTTTGGAAGTACTTGTTATAAATGCACTTTCTGATTCACTTTTATTTTAAATATTAAGTCGTCACAAAATGTAAATTCCCATGTGTCTCCTCTAAGAAAAACTGGATGTTAGCATCCTGGATAGATTCCATTGCCAGGAAATTAATGACACTGGAGCTCTTTTACTTCCGTAATGTATATATTTATAAGACTGAACACAGCCCTCGTCACTCTTTTGTTTAGATCTTTCCTTACACTTGGCTCCAGACATATTCCAGCAGTGCATCAATTTCTTACATATGTATATTCTTGAAAAACACATGAGATGTGCAAAATTCAATTTCTAAGAAACAATGGAACAAAAGCTGAAAATACTTGTGTTGTACAGTGGAGTTTATTAAAGGGGTTATTCAGGAATTTCATATCCTAAGGATAGGCCATCAATATGAGATTGTTGGGGGTCGACTCCCAGGTGTTTGAAGAGACCACAGTGCTGATATTAGTGTTACAATGTCTTCACTTTATACCTGCTCGCCGTCAGCATAACAGCGGCTAGCAGGTTTTATTACAGCTCCTCCATCCCCATTCACTTGAATGGGAAGAAACAGTTGTAGTTACAATTACCCTGCAGGTACACAGTGAAGAGAATGCAGTGCTCATACAAGCGCAGATGAACGGCGGGGTGATGGGACCCTCACACATCTGATATTGATGACCTGACTTCCAGTATTGGAAAATGGACAACCTTGTTAAAGAGCATCCACACATGTGGCCAAAATTGTTGGTACCCTTCCATTAAAGAAAGAAAAACCCACAATGGTCACTGAAATAGCTTGAACCTAACAAAAATTTACTGAAAATCAGCTAATGAAAATCAGGCATCAGAATTGTGATTGAAATGAATAATTTATAAAACAAACCAATGGATCTGGCCTGGACAAAAATAATGGCACCCTTAACTTAATATTTTGTTGCACAACCTTTTGATGCAATCAAGTGATTTCTGTAACTATCAATGAGACTTTAGCACCTGTCCACAGGTAGTTTGGCCCACTCCTCGTAAGTTCTCCATCTGTCCCAGGTTTGAAGTGTGTCTTCTCCAGACTGCATACTTCAGCAGATGTTCAGTTGGATTTAGATCAGGGCTCATAAAAGGCCACTTCAGAATAGTCCAATGCTACGCTCTTAGCCATTCTTAGATGTTTATAGCTGTGTGTTTTGGGTCATTATCCTGTTGGAGGACCCATGACCTGTGACTGAGACCAGGCTTTCTGACACTGAGCAGCACATGTCCATGATACCTAACAGCACAGTTACTACTTTAACCCTCTAAATAGGCAGACTGACTGATTACAAGTTTGATGACACCTGTGATTCTAATTACAGGACACACTTTGGTTTAACATGTCCCTATGGTCAAATTATTTTCACTCTTTTCTTGGGGTACCATCAGTTTCATAGGTACAAATCTGCTGACGGATGCCCTTTAAGGCTATATACAACATTATAACTTGACTGATAGTCCTGTTTCTCTTTTTTGTAAACACATAGCTTTAGTTATCAGAATCTTATGTCGTCAGTAGAATAATGCATGGATGTTAGCATCCTGTATTGTTTTAAATGTCATAAGCACATACTAAAATTGACGGTTATGGATAAATTTTTTGATGCAGCAGATAAAGGGGGCAACATTGTGGTCATGGACTCTGTGCAGTACAAGGGTATGTGTATGCGTCTTCTCTCTGATAGGGCCACCTATGAGATTCTAGACAGAGACCCCACGGACGTCTATAGGCGCGAACTCAAATTTATACTCGACGAGGCCAAGGGTTCCAATATCATCTCTTCGGAAGAGTATTCATTTCTGCTACCTCCTTTCCCCCGTAGGTCCACATTCTACTGTCTCCCTAAGGTCCACAAGGGGACCTCGCCACTGAAAGGGAGGCCGATAGTATCAGGGGTGAACAACCTCAATCAGAATTTGGGGATTTACATTGACCGTGTTCTTTCTCCTTTTGTGACCACACTCCCATCCCATCTCAAGGATACTACGGACCTCCTCAAACAATTGGAGGGTCTTACCCTTGAGAACGGATGCCTATTGTCAAGCATAGACGTAGAGGCTTTATACTCCTCCATACCTCACCAGCTGGGTTTGGCGGCAGTTGAATTTTTTCTTAAATCCAGGGGCTGTCAATATCGCGCCCACAGCCAGTTCATCGTCCGGATCCTCGAGTTTACCCTGAACAGGAACTTCTTCACTTTTGACAACAAGATCTACCACCAGCTCAGGGGTACCGCCGCGATGGGGAGTCCTTGTGCCCCGTCGTATGCTAATCTATTCCTGGGCTGGTGGGAGGAGACCCTGGTATTTGGGGATGGGGGTCCGGACGATGTATCCAGAATTGGACTGTGGGCGCGATATATAGATGATATCTTCATCACCTGGAACGGGAGCCCCTCCCAATTTGAGTCGTTTGTATCCCGTTTAAACCAGAACGAGATCGGCATGAGGTTTACATACGAGACCCACCCAACCAGCCTATCATTTCTGGATATCACAATCTCCAGGAATGATAGGAGCGAAGTGGACACCTCGATTCATAGAAAACCTAACGCGACAAATTCTCTCCTGAGATGGGAGAGCAGTCACCCTCTCCCACTCAGGAGGGGAATACCTAGAGGGCAGTACCTTCGCCTGCGCAGAAATTGTTCGGACAAAAAGGACTTTGTAGCACAAGCAGCTGACCTAAGGGTCAGATTTGCAGAAAGGGGGTACCCGGACTATATCCTAAGAGCAGCCTACAAGGTGGCCCTTGCACGGCAGAGATCTTCTCTACTGATTAAGAAACAGCCAGACACGCCCACTATCAAACTGTCCCGCATTATCACTACCTTTGACAGAGGGTCAAGCCAGGTCAGGGACATCCTACGACGCCATTGGGGGATCCTGAAAATGGACCCCGACCTTCTGGATTTAGTGGGGGACAGCCCGCAGATAACATACAGACGTGGTGCGAATTTGCGTGACAAACTCGTACACAGTGATTTTTCATCTGTTAGCAAAAACTCATCATGGCTGCGGTGCAATTTGGTAGGTAGCCATAGATGTGGCAGGTGTGTTGCCTGCAAACACATTTTGACTACCAAATCTTTCACCAGTACGGTCACTGGCAAAGCGTATTCCATCCCGCATTTTATTAATTGCAAATCCAGAGGAGTGGTGTACCGCATCCTCTGTGAATGCGGGCTGGAGTACGTTGGCAAGACCATACGGGAATTTCGGAGGAGGATCGGTGAGCACATGGGGGACGTGACACACAAAAGGGACACCCCGGTGTCTAAACATGTGCACACCGACCATAATGGCAAAGCCCGGTTGAAATTCATGGGCATCGATCTCGTGAAACCCCCTCCAAGAGGGGGGGACTGGGATAAGAGCCTCCTCCAACGTGAGGCGCGTTGGATCTTCAATCTTAAAACAGCGGCACCCCTGGGCATGAACGAGAGATTGAACTACTCCTGCTTCCTCTGAAAAATCAAGTGGCAGGGAAACCGGGGGGTAATTGCCGCCACAATGCCGCTGCTTGATTGATGATCTATGGCTCTGTATATATGTATAATTGTTCATCTATTCATGAGCTGCTGTCTTCATTCTCTGTCATGCTGCTGCCGCTGTGGCCCGGATGTTACATCAAGGGCAACATGCACGTTAATCAACAATTAGGGCCTTCTGCCTTAGCCTGCGCCTGCGTACCCTTCATGCACATTGCCCTTATATTTTTCTGCGCATACGGTTAGGCTGGTATACACCTTGCTGCACATGGATCCATGCTGGCCTACACCGCTACGAACATGGGGTCCCTGTGGCGGCAAAAGCAGATGCACAACCTGATTGCACCTGCCTTCTCCATGCGCGCTCCTAATCTGTAGAGCGCCTTTTTAATACCAGCAACTGTTCCCGATTGCAGGGTTATCCGTGTTATCGGGACAGATATAAAAGCTTTGATCTCATGTCACTCTGCCGGGGGTTGCACACCCCCTCCCCCCCCCCCCCCCCCCCCCCGGCAGCAATTCGCTGCATTGATCACCTGTCTGCCTATGACTCCTGCACCAAATGCCATTAGCCGTTTCTAGGCTTTACTACTTTGTTTACCATCAATGGTGACGCATACCCTGTGCGTCCCACATGATCATCAGACCATTTGACCATTGGCTGTATGATCCCGGACTCCGCCCATCTCCCATCGCGCTCCCGCCCATCTCACGTGATGTTGCCGACGTGTGACGTCACTGACGGCGTCTGCCTCTTGCCCTGTGGATGTTGCCTCGGCGCAGGCTCTCTGACGCTGGGGTCACGTGACCGGGTAGGAGCGGCGCTTCAGGTAGGCGTGACACTGCGATGACGCAACTGAGAGGGAGGGGCGAAGGACCTGGGGCGCGATTATTTAAAACCCATTACTAGGGTACATCACTGCGGCTGGTTCATTGCATTGCTACCCCCAACCAGAAGGGTCTCATTTGCCTGGGACCATTGTGTCTCCCGGACCGTCCAGCACTGGACTACCCCTCCAGTGTAATACTGCATCCTACACCAGGATAGCAGCACACAAGCTTCCCAGCTTGTCTCTCTTTCTCCAGTGTGCTATTGAGCCCCAGGCCAGATACCTGTGGCTCGCTACCCCCCTGTCTTCCTGCAGTCTTTCCCTGAAGAGTCACGGACAGAAACGTGCCACGTCGGGAGACCTTTGGAAGCACCTTTATCAACAATCCACTGGCATAACTTCTGTAGTTTGTAGGGTAAGGTCCACCTTAGGGACAGGCTACCGGACGGGGTCGTCTTTTTCAAGGCGAGTGCTCCGTATAGATAGGTAGCAGTATAATAGCCCCCTTCACCTTAGGCAGGGCTTGCTTAGGAATCCTCCTAGTGCTCCACTGCACGGTTCCATTGTTACAGCACCCATTCCCGAACGGCTTGGTCATCACGTTTCCTGTCTCCTTTATCCGAGGACCTCTCCCACTACCTACAAAGGGTCTGGTAAGACTGTTCACGTCTCCCCGGACGGAACAGTATTTTGTCTTTACCAGCCGGGTACCATTCCTTTGGTCCCTATGTGTATGTATGTCTTATTTATGTAGTGAGTTTTATTAATCTGACATTTTTGACCTTATTAAAAGTTACATTTTAAATAACGATACTCCCCCCTCTTGCAATAGGGGCCCATTGTCTGTTCTCGCCTTGGAGTGTTTACATAGCCTGAATTGCATCAGTGCTCTGAACAATTTATTGATGCAGAAGATAACTATTTATTTTTTCTTTTTAGGGTCCATTCACACGTCCGTAAGTGTTTTGCGAATCCACGGATCCGCAAAACACGGACACCGCCAATGTGGTTCCGCATTTTGCGGACTGCACATCGCCGGTACTTAATAGAAAATGCCTATTCTTGTCCGCAATTGTGGACAAGAATAGGACATGTTCTGATTTTTTCGGGAAAGGAATTGCGGACCCGGAAGTGCGGGTCTGCAATTCCGGATACGGGCAGCACATAGTGCGGCCCAATAGAAATGAATGGGTCCGCAATTCCATTCCGCAAAATGCGGAACAGAATTGAGGAGCTGTGAATGGAGCCTTACAACAACTACAACCTAATGATCGGAGATGGGCCTCTGCACAAAGCTCAGAAGCACACTGAGCTCTAAAGACAGCGAATGAAGAAAGACAGACCCACTTCCTTCAGTCAGTCTATGCTGCTAAGGACGGATTCACCTAGTATCAGTGAGTGAAGCAAAATTGCTATAAGGGAGACCCATAGTGGCAGAAATTTCAAAAGTCTTTTTAGGATGGATAACATGAAATTTTTTAAAGAATGTGATATACAGATTAGATCAGGATCACCTAAAGTGACCTGTGAGAAGAAGTTGTTTGAAAAGTTAATGATCATTTAAGTTTCACAAGCAATGTTCTCATTCCTGGGAAGAACTTAAAGGGAACCTGTCACCTGGATTTTGGGTACCTAGCTGAGGACATGGGCTGCTGGATCGCCGCTAGCATATCCGCAATACCCAGTCCCCATAGCTCTCTGTGCTTTTATTGTGTCAAAAAAACTATTTTATATATATGTAAATGAGGCTACTAACGTTTCCGGAGCCCAGCCACGCCCACTGTGAAGGAGCCCAGCACCGCCCTGCATACTCCGTGCTACCCGACGTCACAAAGCTAGAGCGCCGTAATCTCACGATGCGTGAGCTAGCGCATGCGCAGTGTCGGCATAGTGTTCCTTCCCTGTGCTGTCATCAGCCTCAGGGAACGAACTGCGCATGCGCTAGCTCACGCATCGCGAGATTACAGCGCTCTAGCTTTGTGACGTCGGGGCGCAAGAAGGAGATTCGGAGGACGCGGGGCGGTGCTGGGCTCCTTCACAGTGGCCGTGGCTGGGCTCAGAGTCAGAGAACGCTGGACTCATCTCTGAAGCATGGAGGAGACAGGACTCATCTAAGGTTCATTTACATATATATATAAAATAGTTTTTTTTACACAATAAAAGCACACAGAGCTATGGGGACTGGATATTGCGGATGTGCTAGCGGCCATCTAGCAGCCCATGTCCTCAGCTCTATACCCAAAATCCAGGTGACAGGTTCCCTTTAAAAGGTTTGTGCATGTTTGGAAGGGGGCAGGGGTTGGAAAACCTCCCCTTCCTGAGCAGACCTGCAAAAGGAAGCATTCTTATCTGCTTCCCAATGCTGGCTCTTGCGCTGTCCAGCCTACTCTACACTGCTTGGGTCCCTGGATGTAAAAAGCAAATGGTTACGTGACGCAGGGGGCAGAAGGTCACCACCGCAGCCAGCAATTAGCTGCAGCGGCGTTTAACCAGAAGTTTAAATCCATGGACCCGTGTGGAGCAGCGAAGACTGGAGAATGCATTAGGAAGTAGGTAAGTATGCTTCCTTTCGCAGGTCCTGCCAACCCCCCCCCTACCTCAAACGTGCACAACCCCTTTAAGCAGGCCCTAGCACTTGAGACTTTATGCTGTATTCTTTCCAAACTAGAAGAAGCCAATTTCTTTTCCTGCATTCTATGAAACCATTGTCTCCTTCTATCAACTACATTCCTTTTCTTAGGTCATATCTATTTTATGATTATGTATATCAACATTTAATGGTGGTCATTTACTATCCAGAAATATGCCTATATTAGGTGTATTTTTGGTGCAGATTCTGGCCACACCAGGTCTAAAAAAAGGTGGAGTGGCGTGCGCGGGGAAGGATACAGGCTGGCAGCCAGTGGATAACAATTTTACTGTAGGCCAGTACAGGCCCCAAAAATTAGGCATTCACCTGACAGAAAAGAACTAGTGATTATGTGTCTGGAGGTACATTAGGCGGTCACTGGATAAAATTTTTACTGTAGGCCAGTGGAGTACAGGCTCCAAAAATTAGGCATTCACCTGACAGAAAAGAACTAGTGATTATGTGTCTGGAGGTACATTAGGTACATTAGGCGGTCACTGGATAAAATTTTTACTGTAGGCCACTGGAGTAGAGGCCCCAAAAAATAGGCATTCACCTGAAAGAAAAAGCCTTTTATGCCGCTTTATTATACATAAGACAAGGACCATTCTTTGTTCTGGGTGGTGGCGGATATGTGTGGGCTGGCATGAGCCAATTCAATTACAAGTGATCATCACAGGTGTTGAATTCCTCCGAGATCCTTGCCTCATTTATTTTTAGAAATATGAGGTAGCCCACACTGTCGTGAGCTAGGCGAATGCGCTTATCGGTCACTATCCCCCCTGCTGCGCTAAACGTCCTTTCGGAAAGGACACTCGACAAGGGGCAAGTCAAGAGTTCCATGGCAAATTGTACCAGCTCTGGCCACAGGTCAAGCCTGCACACCCAGTAATCCAGGGGTTCCTCGCTTCTCAGAGCATCCACATTGGCCGTTAACCTGATGTAGTCGGAAGCCTATCGGTCTAGGCATTCCCTGAGGCTAGATCCAGAGGGTGGCACTCGATGGGTTGGCTTCAAGAATGATCTCATACCCGAAGTGACCAACACATCTTCAAACCGCCCTCTTCTTGCAGGCGCAGTGGATTGGTACCCGCACCTGTTTCTCTGTGGGTGGAAATTCCTCTGCCAGCGCCCGCAACAGCAGAATGCAGCATCTCTCACAGCAAGGCCTGGAAATGCTGCATTCTGACAGCCTTCTGTGATGCTTGTAACATGTCCACCATTTTGTGTTTGTACCGGGGGTCTAAGTACATTGCCACCCAGTACTGGTCCTTGCCCTTTATGATTTTTATACGGGGGTCCCTAATCAAACACTGGAGCATTAAGGCCCACATTTGTACTAAATTGGAAGTGGTATAGTGCCCTGGCTCCTACTCATTGCCTAGGAGAATGTCGTCCTTGGTCTCCTCCCCCCAGCCACGGACAACACCAGGGATCCCCGAAAAGTTTAAAGGCAGGTGGTGTCGCCGCTGAACGTCAGCAAGGCGAGCCATGGCCGTGTGAGATCTTCTACAATGTCCAGAGATTGTCCAGAGATTTTCCTGGCCTGCCACAAAACATCCTGGATGCCAGGGTATTTGGCAACGAATCACTGCACGACCAAGTTCAGGACGTGTGCCATACACGGCACGTGTGTTATTTTGCCCTGTTTTAGCGCGCTCAGCAGATTGGCACTGTTGTCGCACACCACTTTACCAACTGTCAAATTGAATGGGGTTAGTCACTGATGGACCTGTGACCGCAGAGCTGAAAGCAGTGCAGGACCGGTGTGGCTCTTGGCTTCCAGCCACAACAGCCGCAGCACAGCATGGCAATGTCTCACCTGGCGCGTTGAATAGGTTCTGGGGAGCCTGGGGGGTGCATCCGAAGAGGCGATAGCAGTGGAAAAGGAGGAGTCAGTCGAGGAGGAGACGGAGGATGGAGTAGGAGGAGGAGAAGAAGAGGCAGACTTGCATGCAATCCGTGGCTGTAACACCAAATCCACACGGGTGCCACAGGTTACATGCTTGACGGCCGTCAGAAGGTTCAACCAGTGGGCAGTAAAAGTTATGTACCTTCCCTGCCCATGTTTGCTAGATCACGTGTCTGTGGTCAGATGTATCTTGGCACCAACACTGTGTGCCAGAGATATATTCAATTGCCGCTGAACGTGGCCATATAGCTCTGGGATGCCCTTCTGGGAGAAATATTTCCTTCCGGGTACCTTCCATTGCGGTGTGCAAATGGCCACAAATTTTCTAAAAGGCCTCCGAGTCCACCAGTTTATATGGCAGTAGTTGGCGGGCTAGCAGTTCCAACAAGCCAGCGGTCAGCCGTTGGGCAAGAGGGTTATCCGGCGAGGTTTATGCTCAAACATTTGAGCCACGGAAGCCTGCCTTCTGCCAGATGAACGCGACGACAGCACGGTGGAAGGTGGAGTGGAGGACAAATGGGAGGAGAGAGGAGAAGGAGAAGAGGCAGGACGTGGAGCGCCGGGAGTGTGGCTTTGTGGGTTCTGACGGCGTTGCTCCCACTGGACTCGATGATGGGAGGCTAGGTGCCCTCTTAAGGCGGTCGTCCTTAGGTGAGTGTTGGGCTTACCGCGACTTATGCGTTGACAGCACAGGCTGCAGATGGCAACACTATTGTCAGCAGCGGACACGTTAAGAAAAGCCCACACTGCGGAACCATGTGCCGGGGTCCTAGGAGCACAAGATGTGACTGTGCATGGTGGATGGCTCGCTACAGATACATTTGCAGTCTGCTTTTTGCCTCCTGTGCACTGCGAGTTCTGCCTGCTTCTCCTCCCTATCTGCTGCTCCGTCTCTCCCTCTGAACTCCCCTCCTATTCCTCTCTTGTGGGCACCCACGTGACGTCCATCGACACGTCATCATCGTCACCTTCACCACCACTGACATTAGAGATCTCGGAGTAGGCAGCAACAGCGGGGACCACCCTCCTTGGGCTGATCTGGGTATTGTCATGAGACCACTGGGTGGCGGCCATTGCTACCTCCTTTTCCTCATCCGATGCCAAGAATGTCTGCGCATCGGTAAGGTCTAGGAATGGATGGGAAAATAATTCCTCTGACTCGAGTGGAGGGGCTATGGTGGTGATGGTGGTGTTTTTGGGGGTGTACACAGCAGAGAGTGAGGAGGGTGCCTATACAGAGGATGAGGAGGGTTCAGAAGGCTGAGTGAGCCACTCAACCAACTCTGGTGCATCCTTTGACGTAATCGTACGCACCTTCTCCAACTTCCCACTTAGGCTCCGGCCTGGTGCACCTGCCCGACCCCTACCACCTCTGCGGAACGGCCTGCCTCTTCCTCTGCCTGTAATTTAAAAAAAAGTATTTTGTGGAAGCAGGTATATCAAACCCCTCAATCAGTATTTTGTGGAAGCAGGTATATAGAACCACTTAATCAGTATTTTGTTGAAACAGGTATATAGAACCCCTAAATCAATATTTTGTAGAAGCAGGTATATCGCACCCCTCAATCAGTATTTTGTGGAAGCCGGTGTATCGTAGGCCTCAATCAATATTTGGTGGAAACTGGTACATCGCACCCCTCAATCAGTATTTTGTGGAGACAGGTATATAAAACCCCATAATCAATATTTGGTGGAAGCAGGTATATCGCACCCCTTAGGCCTCTTTCACACTTGCGTTGTCCGGATCCGGCGTGTACTCCACTTGCCGGAATTACACGCCGGATCCGGAAAAACGCAAGTGTACTGAAAGCATTTGAAGACGGAACCGTCTTCCAAATGCGTTCAGTGTTACTATGGCACCCAGGACGCTATTAAAGTCCTGGTTGCCATAGTAGGAGCGGGGAGCGGGGGAGCAGTATACTTACAGTCCGTGCAGCTCCCGGGGCGCTCCAGAGTGACGTCAGAGCGCCCCATGCGCATGGATGACGTGATCCATGTGATCACATGATCCATGCGCTTGGGGCGCCCTGACGTCACTCTGGAGCGCCCGGGGAGCCGCACGGACGGTAAGTATACTGCTCCCCCGCTCCCCACTACACTTTACCATGGCTGCCAGGACTTTAGCGTCCCGGCAGCCATGGTAACCACTCTGAAAAAGCTAAATGTCGGCTCCGGCAATGCGCCGAAACGACGTTTAGCTTAAGGCCGGATCCGGATCAATGCCTTTCAATGGGCATTAATTCCGGATCCGGCCTTGCGGCAAGTGTTCCGGATTTTTGGCCGGAGCAAAAAGCGCAGCATGCTGCAGTATTTTCTCCGGCCAAAAAACGTTCCGTTCCGGAACTGAAGACATCCTGATGCATCCTGAACGGATTTCTCTCCATTCAGAATGCATTAGGATAATCCTGATCAGGATTCTTCCGGCATAGAGCCCCGACGACGGAACTCTATGCCGGAAGACAAGAACGCAAGTGTGAAAGAGCCCTTAATCAATATTTTGTGGAAGCAGGTATATCCTACCCTTTAATCAGTTTTTTGGGGGCAACAGGTATATCACACCCGTTGAAAGTTGTTCCAATAATGCTTGTCCCTCTGTATACCTGCGATATCGCAGCAGAACTGCACACAACTGCTGCACAATACAAATGCACTATAATATACTTTCTATGTTAGAAAATATATTATAGGTATATCACACCCCTCAATCAGTTTTTTTGGGGGCAACAGGTATATCACACCAGTTGCAATTAGTTATTCCAATAGCGTTTGTCCCTCTATATAGCTGCGGTATTGCAGCAGAACCGCACACAACTGCTGCACAATACAAATGCACTATAATATACTTTCTATGTTAGAAAGTATATCTAATATATAAAGCTGAGTGTATGTGTGTGTGTGTGTGTATGTCCACTAAAGGAATCCGTACCGTCGCATTTACAATCACGAAATTTGGCACACAGGTACATCTGGTGTCCGGGAAGATTTTAGACCAGGTCTCAGCTCTCTAGGATGTAACATTCCTGAGATATTCCCAAAAAATGCATTAGCCAATAGAAGCTTGGTCACATGACCCTTATCAACCAATAGAAGCTTGCAGGTCCTCCAGCCTCCACATACACAGTTTTACTCCAGGTTTTTATAACAAGCCAGCCATTTTTCTTCACTGCTGTAGGAGAGCTTCAAAGGAAATCTGTCACAAGTATAATTGCTATTGAAGTAAAGCCATGGACTAATAGCACTTAGTACCTTATTTCAAAATGTGCCTTTTTTACCAGCAATAGATGTTTTTATCCTCTGAAAATCCAGTTTATTTGGTATGCAAATTAGCCAATAAGGTGCCCAGAGTGGCGTCACTCTTGCAGGAAGGAGTCTAGACATGCCCCCTGCCACAATGTGTCCACCCTCAAAAGACTTAAAACCCCGCCTCTAGGTCCCTCTAAGCCATGCCCCTGATCTGGTTAGGCTATGCCCCCTCCCACTCCTGAGCCAAAAGGGATTGAAAAAATGAAGTTAAAAATCAACTTCTAGGTCCCACTAAGCCACTCCCAGATCTGGTTAGACCACTTCCCCTCCAACTCCTGAGCCGACGGGGATTGAAAAAATGAAGGTAAAACTCAACTTCTGTCAGCTGCAGGGGGGGGAGGGAGGGTGACTTTCTTCCTGCAGCTTACACTCAGACAGCACAGTGCTGCTGTATTAGAGTGAGCTCTTCAAAAGGACAATCCCCTGATCCGGTTAAAAATCAACTTCTAGGTCGCGCTAAGCCATGCCCCGATCTGGTTAGGCCATGCCCGCCCCACTCCTCAGCCGACAGGGATTGAAAAAATGAAGGTAAAAATTAACTTCTGTCTGCTGCAGAGGTGGGAGGGAGGGTGACTTTCTCCCTGCAGCTCACACTCAGACAGTATAGTGCTGCTGTCTTAGAGTGAGTGTCATGCCCCACTCTGACGATGTGCGGAGGTCAGCCAGGATTGCAGCACGAGTTGAGTTTTTGTTTTGATGCCGTGCTGGCTCTTCCTCGCATCAGGTGCACTGGGTGGAGTCATTAGTTTAAATGGTCTCCAGCTAAGTGCTCTGAGTGGATTATACTGTTCATTTTGGTCTGGGAAGTTTGGAGGGAAGGTTGGCTGTCAGTTCCTGCTCTCAGCAGATAAGTGTCATTTCTTGTTTGGTTGTTTATGTCATCTATCCCATCCAGGTTCTGTGCGAGCAGGCTGCTCCTTTCTCCCCACTTCACCATCTCAGGGAGTTCAGGGTTCTGTCAGTACAGGCTGGAGGACACAGCAAACCTACCTTTAAGGTCTGTCTGTGGGCTAAGCAGTGCAGGGAAAGAGGTCAGGGATAAACTAGGAGGTGACCCTTCCCCTGTCTCTCGTCCAGAGCCTGGTTGGTGTGTTATCTGTTATACTGTGCACGTCTGCCGTGACATTATAATCCGTCATACTATGACTGCCATTGCTCAGCGTTTATGTGATGGTGTCAATTGATGCACTGGTTGACCGCATGCAGGGTTTGTCCCTGGAGGTTGCGGATCTGCGTAGTACGGTCACACAGTGTCAGAGGGTGTTGGCATCAGGTACAGGCCAAATTGTTGGGGAGCCTAAAGTCGCTCTTCCTGAGAAATTTGCAAGGGGTACTGATGATCTTTTCCATTTCAAAGAGTCATGTAATTTGTACTATCGATTGTGCCCATTTTCATCAGGTAATGAGGATCAGAGGGTGGGTATCATCATGTCTTTGCTGAAAGGGGACACGCAATCCTGGGCTTTTTCCCTGCCGCCCAATTCTCTGGCACTCCGGACGGTGGAGGAATTTTTTAAAGCCCTGGGATTGATTTACGATGACCCAGATCGAGTTTCGATGGCAGAGTCAAAATTACGTAACTTACTACAGGGTAAACATACTGCTGAGGTTTACTGCACAGAGTTTAGGAGTTGGGCTACTGAGTCGGGGTGGAACGACCCCGCGTTACGTAGCCAGTTTTGTCAGGGGTTATCTGAAAGGTTGAAAGATGCTCTGGCTTTTCATGAATACCCAGATACTTTGGAAAACGCAATGTCTTTGGCGATACGTTTGGATAGACGTATCAGAGAGAGGTGTAAGGGTCCCTCTGTGCAGGGGATTCCTCCCGCGTGTGGTTTTGTTTCAACAGCTTCCCAGGGTGATATTGCTTGTTACTCTGGGGTAGGGGAGGAACCCATGCAGTTAGGTCAGATATATTTCCATTCGGATAGTAGAGACTTTCGAAAATTTCACAATTTATGTTTCTATTGTGGGAAGAGGGGTCATTTTGTTTTTTCTTGTCTGTATTTTGAACCACAGGGGGAAGTGATAAAGAAAAAAGAAAAAGAAAAAAAAACTCCCCTCACACTTGGTAGTATGAATGGTGTGGTGAAGCAGACTGGTATGCAAGTTCCCTGCAGTTCCCATTTTCTCCTTTCAGCTATAGTGGCGCTAGAGTCTAGAAATGTGTTTGTTGATGTTTTTCTTGATTGTGGTGCTGGGGTAAATTTAATTGACTTTCTGTTTCTTGAGGGTTTGGGACTAAGTATTTGCACGTTAGAGAACGAGATTCGTGTTTTTGCTATTGATTCTTCCCCTCTTTCTCAAGGGAGCCTTACTCACGTTGTTCATGGTATTCATTTAAGGGTGGGTGATTCACATGCTGAGATTATTTCCTGTTTCGTCATGAAGGATTTGCCAGCTCCAATAGTTTTGGGGTTGCCATGGTTGTCTAAACATAACCCAATTATAGACTGGCAAGTGAGACAAATCATTGGTTGGAGCAAGTTTTGTTCGGCTAATTGTCTTGTCACATCTATTTCTGAAGTGTCCGTTACGGCCTTGCCTCAGTATCTCTCAGATTTATTGGATGTTTTTTCGGAGGGTGGGGCTCAGGAATTGCCCCCTCATCGTGACTATGATTGTCCTGTGAATCTCATTCCGGGGGCTAAGTTGCCTAAGTCTCGGCTCTACAACCTCTCTCAACCTGAGAGAGAGGTCATGCGAAAGTATATCGCTGAGAGTTTGGCAAAGGGTCATATTAGACCATCTAAGTCTCCAGTGGCTGTAGGTTTGTTCTTCGTGAAGAACAAAGATGGATCACTGAGATCGTGTTTGGATTTCCGGGAGCTGAACCGTATTACAGTCCGGGATCCATATCCCCTGCCTTTGATCTCTGATCTTTTTGATCAGATTGTTGGAGCCAAGGTGTTCTCCAAGTTGGATTTGAGGGGAGCATACAATCTGATCAGGATCAAGGAGGGGGATGAGTGGAAAACAGCCTTCAATACGCACGAGGGTCATTTTGAGAACCTGGTAATGCCTCTTGGGTTGACGAATGCGCCAGCGGTATTTCAGCGATTCGTCAATGATATTTTTCATCATTTGGTGGGGAGGTTCGTAGTAGTCTACCTAGATGACATTTTAATTTATTCTCCTGATCTGAAGACCCATCAGGATCATGTGAGACAGGTTTTGACGATCCTTCAGGAGAATAAGTTATACGCCAAATTGGAGAAATGTTTGTTTGCGGTGCAAGAGCTTCCATTCTTGGGATACATGCTTTCTGATTCTGGTTTTCGTATGGACCCCGAAAAGGTCCGGGCGGTTCTGTAGTGGGACCAACCGGAGAATCAGAAAGCTTTGATGCGATTTTGATGCGATTTTTGGGGTTTACGAATTATTATAGAAAATTTATTTTGAATTATTCCACGCTAGTCAAACCTCTTACTGATATGACCAAGAAGGGCGCTGATGTCTCTGTCTGGTCGGATGAGGCATTGCAGGCCTTTTTGGCTATTAAGGAGCGTTTTGCGTCTGCTCCCATTCTGGTGCAGCCGGATGTATCTCAACCATTTGTGGTCGAGGTTGATGCATCAGAGGTGGGGGTTGGGGCGGTGCTTTCGCAGGGTCCTTCTCCTGGCAAGTGGGTCCCGTGTGCCTTCTTCTCCAGGAAGCTCTCGGTCGCCGAGAGGAATTATGATGTTGGAGATAGGGAGTTGTTGGCGATCAAGTTGGCCTTTGAAGAATGGCGTCACTGGTTAGAGGGGGCTTCTCACCCCGTTACTGTGTATACAGACCATAAGAATTTGGCTTACCTGCAATCTGCGTCTGAACCCTAGACAGGCCAGATGGTCATTGTTTTTTACCAGGTTCAATTTCGTGGTTACCTTTCGCCCAGGGGTCAAGAACGTCAAGGCAGATGCCTTGTCTCGCAGCTTTCCTGGGGGAGGTGATTCAGAAGATCCAGCGCCGATTTTGGCGGATGGAGTGGTGGTCTCCGCTCTGTACCCTGAATTGGAGATGGAGGTGTTGGGAGCTCAGGAGGGGGCTCCTGGTTCGTGTCCCCCAGGGAGGTTGTTTGTTCCTGAGGGCCTATGATACAAGGTTTTAAAGGAACATCACAATACTGTTCTCGCTGGACATCCTGGAGGTAAGTCCACCTGTGATCTGGTGTCCCGGAGGTTCTGGTGGCCAGGGTTGCGTAAGAGTATTGAGAATTACGTGACAGCTTGTGAAACCTGTGCTCGGTCTAAGGTTGCTCATACTCGACCGCCTGGTTCACTTCTTCCATTGTCTATTCCATCTCGTCCTTGGACGCATTTGTCCATGGACTTTATTACGGACCTACCGAGTTCCTCCGGGAGAACAGTGATTTTGGTGGTAGTCGATCGTTTCAGTAAAATGGCTCACTTTATACCACTAACAAGTCTGCCTAACGCTAAGACTCTTGCGCAGATTTTTGTGGATAATATTGTGAAATTGCATGGTATTCCTTCGGATGTGGTCTCTGATAGGGGCATGCAGTTTGTCTCCAGGTTTTGGAGGGCGTTCTGCTCTCGACTTGGCATTCAACTTTCTTTCTCATTGGCTTTTCATCCACAGTCGAATGGTCAGACGGAGAGTACCAATCAAAACCTGGAGACCTACTTGAGGTGCTTTGTGGCTGAGAATCAGGAGGACTGGTCCTCATTCTTGTCCTTAGCAGAATTTGCATTGAATAACCGTAGGCAGGAGTCCACGGGTAAGTCGCCATTTTTTGGCGCATACGGTTTCCATCCTCAGTTTGGTACCTTTTCTGGGTCTGGTTCCTCCGGGATGCCAGAGGAGGAGAGATTCTCTTCTGCCTTGTCCTCTATCTGGCGGAGGATTCAAGGGAATTTTGAGAGGATGGGTGAGAGGTATAAACAAATGGCTGACAGGAGACGTGTGGCTGGTCCGGACCTGTGTGTGGGTGATCTGGTGTGGTTGTCCACTAGGAATATCAAGTTGAGAGTGCCATCTTGGAAACTGGGTCCAAGATTTGTTGGTCCGTATAAAATTTCTGCGGTGATCAACCCTGTGGCGTTTCGACTGGATCTGCCGCAGACTTGGAGGATCCATGATGTCTTCCACAAGTCTTTACTAAAAAAATATGTTAAACCGGTGGTACCATCGCCATTGCCTCCTCCTCCTGTTCTAGTCGAGGGAAACTTGGAGTTCGAGATCTCCAGGATTCTCGACTCGAGAGTTCTGCGGGGTTCCCTCCAGTACCTGGTGCACTGGAGGGGATACGGTCCTGAGGAGAGCATGTGGGTTCCGGCGTCAGATGTCAACGCCAGCTGACTGGTGAGGGCCTTTCATAGGTCCCATCCGGATAAGGTTGGTCCAGGGTGTCCGTAGGTCACCCGTAAAAGGGGGGGTACTGTCATGCCCCACTCTGACGATGTGCGGAGGTCAGCCAGGATTGCAGCACGAGTTGAGTTTTTGTTTTGATGCCGTGCTGGATCCGCCTCGCATCAGGTGCACTGGGTGGAGTCATTCGTTTAAATGGTCTCCAGCTAAGTGCTCTCAGCGGATTATACTGTTCATTTTGGTCTGGGAAGTTTGGAGGGAAGGTTGGCTGTCAGTTCCTGCTCTCAGCAGATAAGTGTCATTTCTTGTTTGGTTGTTTATGTCATCTATCCCATCCAGGTTCTGTGCGAGCAGGCTGCTCCTTTCTCCCCACTTCACCATCTCAGGGAGTTCAGGGTTCTGTCAGTACAGGCTGGAGGACACAGCAAACCTACCTTTAAGGTCTGTCTGTGGGCTGAGCAGTGCAGGGAAAGAGGTCAGGGATAAACTAGGAGGTGACCCTTCCCCTGTCTCTCGTCCAGAGCCTGGTTGGTGTGTTATCTGTTATACTGTGCACGTCCGCCGTGACAGTGAGCTGTTCAAAAGGACACGCCCCCGATCCAGTAAAGGCCACTGTTAAGGGGGCGGGCCCCTGTGGAGGTCACTCTCAAGGGGTTGGTATGCTGTGAAAGTCACTGTTAAAGGGGGAGGCTGCTGTAATGGTCAACGTTAAGGGGGTGGGCTTCTGTGGAGGTCCAATTTTAATGGACGGACACTGTGGGGGGGGGGCAGTGTTAAGGGCTGGGGGGCTGTGGAGGTCACTGTTTTGGGGGCGGGGTGCTGTAGATGTCACTGTTATAGTGGATAGTGTTGATATCTTTTAACGACACACACAAACATTAAATGAAATAGATTAAATATACCTGAGCGAAGCCGGGTCCTTCAGCTAGTTATAAGTATATCACACCCATCAGTATATCACACCTATCGATAGCACACCTATACCAGTCCTTAAAAGGACTTTTGTGGCCCTATTAGCTAGCGTTAGGTCTCCCTAACAATCTGTCCCTGCTTCACAAAGCAACCTCTCCCTACACTGGCAAAACACAGAATGTAAAATCGCTGCCAGATCGGGTTCTTTTATAGGGTGGGGGTGTGTCCATTTGCTGAAACATCTCAATTGATTGTCCTGTCCCACCTGATGGATGTGTCATGGGTCAAAGTTCGGTGCAATGCATAAGAATATGGCGCATGCGAACATCGACATAGTTCGCCGCAAAACGACCACCGGGAGAACCGCATGGCCATCTCTAATCCCAATGTCTTCTTTGTTATTATCTAGATAGATGTGACACACGTATATGGACAGCACATGGGTTTTTTGCGGACCCCATAGAAATTAATCGGTCCATGTGTCTCTCCATAAATTTGGTGCATTTTTTTCCAACATGCTTTAGGCTTTTTTTTATATGCAGTTGATGTAGAAAAATATTGGCTTGCTCCGTCAGATGTAATCATATGGAACACAAAAAGTATCGGTACTGAACAACTATATGGAAACAAGCAGAAATAAAGCACACTACCAGGAAGAGCTTCAGTAGTGTAGGGACCATTTAGGTCAGATTTACAAATAGGCACTGTACATGATTACATAGTACAGCTGAAAAAAAAAACATAAGTCCTTCAAGTTCAACCAAGGGATGGGTGGGGATGGGAATTAAGGGAAGGGGAGTAAGAATCAAACTCAGGTAATTTCTGTGATATCACAAATGTATATCATCAAGGTAATCTACTATAACATGACAAATGTATATCATTCAGGTAACCTACTGTGACTTCACAAATGCATATCATTCAGGTAATTACTGTTAATTCACAAATGTATATCACCCAGGTGATTACTGTGACATCACAAATGTATATCACTAAGCTAAGCTACTGTGACATCACAAATGTATATCACCCAGGTAATTACTGTGACATCACAAATGTATATCACTCAGATAAGCTACTGTGACATCACAAATATATATCACCCAGGTAATTACTGTGACATCACAAATGTATATCTCTCAGGTAATTACTATGACATCACAAATATATATCACTCAGGTAATTACTGTGACATCACAAATGTATATCACCCAGGTAATTACTGTGACATCCCAAATGTATATCATTCAGGTAATTACTGTGACATCACAAATGTATATCACTAAGGTAATTACTGTGACATTACAAATGTATGTCACTCAGGTAAATTACTGTGACACCACAAATGTATATCACCCAGGTAATTACTGTGACATCACAAATGTATATCACCCAGGTAATTATTATGACATCACAAATGTATATCACCCAGATAATGACTGTGATATTACAAATGTATATCACTCAGGTTTTTACTGTGACATCACAAATGCATGTCACTGAGGTAATTACTGTGACATCATAAATCTATATCACTCAGGTGAGCTAATGTAACTTCACAAAAGTATATCACACAGGTAACATAGTAACATAGTATATAGGGCCGAAAAAGACATTTGTTCATCCAGTTCGGCCTGTTATCCTGCAAGTTGATCCAGAGGAAGGCAAAAAAAAAACATCACAAATGTATATCACTCAGGTAACTACTGTCACATCACAATTAGGCTTCAGTCAGTGAGTTTTAGTCAGATAAGCTGGTGTGACATCAAAATGTCTATGACATCATAACTAGTTTTAGTCATCTGGTAAGCTCTGTGACATCACAACTAGTTTTAGTCAGGTAAGTTATTGGCATATGTCCTCCACATAGGTAAGCTGCAGTGACATCATAAAAGTATCATAAAAGTATATCACTCAGGTAATTACTGACATCACAAATGTATGCCACCGAGGTAATTACTGTGACATCACAAATGTATATCACTCAGGTAAGCTACTGTGACTTCACAAATATATATCACCCAGGTAATTACTGTGACATCACAAATGTATATCACTCAGGTAAAATATGACATCATAAATGTGTATCACTCAGGTAATTACTGTGACATCACAAATGTATAGTCACAAATGTATTGTCAGTCAGAGTTTTAGTCAGATAAGCTGGTGTGACATCAAAATGTCTTTTTGTCAGATAAACCACTGTGACATCACAAATGTATATCAGTCAGATAAGGTGCTATGACATGATAACTAGTTTTAGTCGTCTGGTAAGCTCTGTGACATCACAACTAGTTTTACTCAGGTAATTTATTGGCATATGTCCTCCACATGCATATTGTCGGGTCAGTGGGGTATTGTAGCAGTGAGGAATGGCTCGAGTGAATGACTCTAATGCAACCTAGTTGCACCCTGTGTACACACTTCAGACCATGTTTTACATCTTACTGTTCATGAAAACTTGAGCATTTACCTAGTTAAGGGCAGTGGTCCTCTTTTCTATAAGGTAGACAATTTTCAAGCTGAAGGGAGACTTAGGTGGTTTGAAGCTAGAGAAGGAATGTGAAATGCTGTAAATACAGGGCTGTAAAGTACACATTTATTTCACACAGTCACTTTATCATATTATTTACTCATGTTCTGGCTAACACCCCAGGCCCTCCATCCAAACGCATTCAGTATAGCAGTTCTTATAAACATGAATTACTTAATGTCCCTGTATTTGGGTAACAGTGGTTTAAAATGTGCAATAACTGGCGGCATGTTCCGATTGTTATCTTTGTGAACATTAAGACAGGATCAGTCATAGTCCTCTCCAAAAAAGGATGAAAATTAAGTAAACATCCCTTTTTTGTTCTTGCCTTGCACTTGCTTTACCAAATGTGACAGGGGTAACTAAGTAAGGTTACGTTCACATAGGTGGCACAAACACCAGTAGTCCATCTGGCATAGCCAGACACAACCACATACCGCCAATCTCCATTGACTGGAGAACCAATCTTGTTAAATTCTGCTTATAAAATTGTGATCTTCTTATACTATACATGGCCTTTTAATGATGTGATTGTGAGGACAAGAAAAATACACTTTCCGCTCTCCGTTGTGTTGTCACAGGAATAGGGTTCTCGAAATAGTCAAACTAATAATTATAACTACACTAAGAGAAATATTCTCTTCATGTACTGTTCAAATTACAATCTATTATTCCTGGTTATCAGCCATTGCTGGGGAAAGGCCAACTGTAATTTTCTTTAATAATGTTACTGAAAGGAAGTCCAAGAAAACATCTGCCCCATAAATACCACTTTATCTCACTTATCTTCCATTCTGAAAACCTCCATAAATATATACATTCATATCTGCCAGTGATATTAGCGACTCTTCTATACACCATGGATATTCTGTATTTAACATACACTGGTAAATGTGTGGAATTATCAAACCCCTCAGATCCCGCATTCAACTCTGATCGCGGCATCTGTGACTCACATTAAGCCTTTCAGGGGTTATTCCAGGGTTAAGAAAAAATAAAATACCTTTTTTTTTGCCCCATAAGATGCAGTTTTTTCCCACCAAAAGTGGGGGGAAAATGCCTCAGCGTCTTATAGGGCGAATACTAATAATGGAAGCGCTCATTAGTACTGGAAGACTGGGAAGCGGTGAAGTCTCTGTACTCACCGCTTCCTGGTCCTCGACTGTCGGCTGTGCAGTGGCACGCTGTGCGCCCCCGGTTCACAGCCGACAGCAGGAGGAAAAAGATCGCAGGCGGTGAGGAGCGGGGACGTCCGGGAGCAGCAGAGGTAAGTGGCTTATTTATTTTATAAAGCATGAGGCTGCTGGGGGCTGATCTGAGGCAATGCGGCTGATATGGGGGTGATGAGAGGCATATGGGCTAATATGGAGGCTTATGACGAGAGGCACGGGGGCTGATCTGAGGCAATGGGGGCTGCTGGGGGGTTATCTGAGGCAATGGGGCTGATATGGGGGTGATGAGAGGCATAGGGGTTGATAAGAGGCATGGGGGCTGATATGGGGGTGATGAGAGGCATGGGGCCAATATGGGGGTTATGAGAGGCAGGGCCGATCCTACACGGGGTGCAGTGGGTGCCCCGCACCCCAGCGCTGCGGCCCTGGTGACAAGTGGGGGCGGCCGCGGCCGGCGGCAGGGCAGAGCAGGAGATGAGCGCCTCCATTGCGGAAGCGCTCATCTCCATAGTCATCTGTATTGCCGTCCTCAGGACGGCAATACAGATGCCTGTCTGTGCTGCGGCAGAGGAGGGAGAGGTGTGTCCCCTCCTGTTCCTCTGATAGGCTGCCGGCTTAGTGCTGGCAGCCTATCAGAGGCCGGTGATGGCGCGATGACGTCATCGCGTCGCCTGAGCCGTATAGCGAGGGACACAGACGGAAGAGGTGGCCTGCATCGCATCGCATTGCTGGCTGGAGGTAAGTATAAGTGTATTATTTTTTTTTATTTTTTTATATAGGTACAATACTGGGCTGGCACATGATAAGGGGGGCTACTGGGCTGGCACATAAGGGGGGCTACTGGGCTGGCACATAAGGGGGGACTACTGGGCTGGCTGGGCTGGCACATGATAAGGGGGGCTACTGGGCTGGCACATGATAAGGGGGGACTACTGGGCTGGCACATGATAAGGGGGGACTACTGGGCTGGCACATAAGGGGGGACTACTGGGCTGGGCTGGCACATGATAAGGGGGGCTACTGGGCTGGCACATGATAAGGGGGGACTACTGGGCTGGCACATGATAAGGGGGGACTACTGGGCTGGCACATGATAAGGGGGGCTACTGGCACATGATATGGGGGGCTACTGGCACATGATATGGGGGCACTCTGGCTACTGGCACATGATATGGGGGCACTCTACTGGCACATGATAATGGGGGGGATCTGGCTACTGGCACATGATATGGGGGGGGCTCTGGCTACTGGCACATGATAAGGGGGGGGCTCTGGCTACTGGCACATGATATGGGGGGCTACTGGCACATGATAAGGGGGGCTACTGGCACATGATAAGGGGGCTACTGGCACATGATAAGGGGGTCTACTGGCACATGATAAGGGGGGCTACTGGCACATAGGGGGGCTACTGGCACATAAGGGGGGCTACTGGCACATGATATGGGGGGCTCTGGCTACTGGCACATGATATGGGGGGGCTCTGGCTACTGGCACATGATGGTGGGGGGGCTCTTATTTCTGGCACATGATTGGGGGCACTCTGGCTACTGGCACATGATATGGGGGGCTCTGGCTACTGACACATGATATGGGGGGGCTCTGGCTACTGACACATGATATGGGGGGGGCTCTGGCTACTGGCACATGATGGTGGGGGGGGGGGGCTCTGGCTACTGGCACATGATATGGGGGGGGGGGGCTCTGGCTACTGGCACATGATATGGGGGGCTACTGGCACATGATAAGGGGGGCTACTGGCACATGATAAGGGGGCTACTGGCACATGATAAGGGGGGCTACTGGCACATGATAAGGAGGGCTACTGGCACATAGGGGGGCTACTGGCACATAAGGGGGGCTACTGGCACATGATATGGGGGGGCTCTGGCTACTGGCATATGATATGGGGGGCTCTGGCTACTGGCACATGATGGTGGGGGGGCTCTTATTTCTGGCACATGATTGGGGGCACTCTGGCTACTGGCACATGATATGGGGGGCTCTGGCTACTGACACATGATATGGGGGGGCTCTGGCTACTGACATGATATGGGGGGGCTCTGGCTACTGGCACATGATGGTGGGGGGGCTCTTATTACTGGCACATGATTGGGGGCATCTATGGGGGCACATCTTACTGCAGATTATTGGGGGGCACTATAGGGGCATCTACTGAGGCTAAAAAAGAAGATATTTTATATGGGGGCTCTGTATAGGGGCATTTTATACTGGGACACATTATGGTGGGTACTATGGGGAAGGGGGGGGCACTATGGGGGTCATCTACGGGGGCACTGAGAAGGGGTATTTTATATTGGCACATTATGGGAACATTAGCTCAACTGGGGGCATTACAAATGTTTTGCATATTATAAGGAGAATTATTACTACTGGGGGGGCATTATGGTGGGCTTTATTACTCCCCCATGGTATGACCCCCTAGTAGCAGCACCAGCCTCTCCCTGCTCTGCTATCCCTCTGCCCTTTCTCCAAATCCTTATTATGAAATCTTTCTCATTAGGTTAAAGCACAACATCAGCTCCGCTGAGCCCCCGGCCAAAGTGTTGAAGTGGCGTCCGAGATCCCCAAGGGCCAAGTCAAGTAACTGTAAGTTTTTATGGGGGTTCTACAAAAGAGCTATCGTGGGGCAAAGTTCATATTCGTGTTTACACACGTGTTTTAAAATGAATGCTTTCTCCTATTATAAACAAGTAAATAATGACGCAATGCTGTGGGGCTGGTGTGCAACTTTTTCCAGGGCTGGTTTTTATCCCCAGTCCGGCCCTGGCCGAGCGAGCCGCCGGGACTTTTTTTTTTTTGACTTTTTTTTTTTTTTAAGCCGAGCAGCCGAGCCGCCGATTCGTGGGGCTGAAGTTGTTGCCATAGAAACATTGTAAAGGGGAGGAGTTAGTAAGATAACCACGCCCATGTGGGGGCGCCAGAAATATTTCTGCACCCAGGCGCCTGTGACCCTAGGATCGGCCCTGATGAGAGGCATATGTGGGCTGATATGGGGGCTGATGAGAGGCATGGGGGTTGATATGAGGCAATGGGGGCTGATGAGAGGCATATGGGGCTGTTGAGAGGCACAGGGGTCTTATCTGAGGTCTGATTGGGGGTCATTCACATTGGAGTCTGAGCTGAGGTCTGATTGGGGGTCTGATCTGAGGTCTTATTGGGGTCTTATTAACATTGGGGGTCTGATTAGGGCTGTCAGCTGAGGTCTCATTAACATTGGGGGTCTAGTTGGTGGTCTGACCTGAGGTCTAATGAAAAATATTTTTTACTTATTGTCCTCCTCTAAAACCTAGGTGAGTTATTATGGGCCGGTGCGTCCTTTAGGGCGAAAAATACGGTAATAATCACCTCATCCACTTGATTGCAGAGAGGCCATTTGCTCCTGTCTTGATTGAAGAAAACCTGCCAATGGACCTGTGGCGAGTGTAATGACGTCAACACATGATCACGCTGGCACACTCAGTGATGATGTCATCATGCTCGCCGCAGATCCTTTGGCGAGTTTTCTTTAATCAAGATGGAGCGGACAGCCTCTCCATGATCAAAAAGATGAGTATAATTTTTTTACTTTCAGCCACCATTTTAGCAAAAATTTATTTGTTACCACAAGGTGTCCTGAAATTTGTCTTCGTGGCAAATAAATTTTTTAATGAAATTCGGATCAAAGTCCACTTTGGATACTTCAATTCGCTCAACACTAATCATCACAATCAGTGTTGCTGCTGAGCTGTGCCTCAGGGAGGTTACTATGACAGCCTTGGGAAGTCTCAGCAGGCCCTAGGCTGTCATGGTAACCAATTGGAGCCCTGCAATTTTACTGCGGCGGCTCCAAGGATGGCAGAGGGAGCCACATCCCTCTGCTTTACCTCACAGATGCTGCGATCGCTGTTGATCGCAACATCTGAGGGATTAAATGACGGGGTTAGACGCGATCACCGTTCCCCGTCATTGATGCCGAGTGCTTGCTGTATTATACAGCTTACAACCACCACATATGGAGTGGGCTCATGACAGCAGCACACTCTAAATAATTGTGGGCGCATAATGCATTACATGTACAGCATTATGTGTTAAGGGGTTAAAGGCTATGTACACCTTTGGGAGCAATTGTTTTGTTGTTATTATTGCATTGTACTAATTTTGAGCTAAAAATCATTTTTTCAGTTGGTCTTTATTGAACCACTGTCTTTGTGCAGCCTTGAGTTTATCTAATTCACAATCTGAATTTTCACTCTGTTCTGTCAGGCAGCTCAGCTGATGGACTTCTTATCTCTGATCTCTGACCTTTATGTTACTGATACGAATGTGGCCTAAATAAGTGTTTATGACAGTTTAGTAATTTATGGATAAGGTTTATGCCCCAAAGGTGTACATAGCCTTTAAAGCAGTTCTATTGTCATACTATGCAGATCCTCTCTACTATTCGGGCAGGACTAGCTCAGATAAACAGGATGACCAGCGCTTGTTTGCACTGTCTTATTAAACGATGCAAAGTCAATGGGGGAGGAATGATTACTACCGCTATATGTTGATTATTAGTAGGATTTCCCTGATTACACAGGGAGATGTCCTGCCAATAATCATACATCTTTTATCCTAATGAAAGATGCAAATTTGCTGACAAAGAGCATTCATTTGTTTATCAGCTGATCGGTGGCACAATTATACAGGCCAATTATCAGGAACGAGCATTCCTATGAAAGCTTGTTCTGATAATTACCCCAAAAATCATTTTGGCTAATAGGGCCTTTAGACTGTTATCAGGCAAATTGCAGCTAACAAAGAATATAGTGAATTCATAGGAATTGTCCCCAAGTTTGGACTGGCCCACAGGGGAACACGTAAATCCCCCAGGGGCCCTGAGCAAGGTGGGATCTAGTCCTTCAACCGTTTTACAAGTGGACCATGGCATAGTAGACTTACTGCACTAGAGATATATAGGTAGCATAGAGCGTCTCAATCAGCCTATGTTGATATTAAAACTTGGGCACATTATTTAACAAAGTACCCAGTTTATTATTATAGACACATTAGGTGGCTGAGATGAGTTTTAGGTATAGAGTCAGGCTAGCCATGTCCTCTTTCCCCAGGACCTACCTTCTCAAAGTTACTGCATGGGTCCCCATATGCATATTGTAGTGTCTTACTGCTGCTGCCACTGTATGGGTGGTCAGTATTCGCATTTAGCTTTATAGTGAGCCCCCAAAATTAATTTTACTGGTGGGCCCTAGGCACCCCAGTCGGACACTGATTGTCACTAGCAGTAAATAATAGAATTCAAATTAGCTTTAACCCTTAGGCTCCCAGTGCCGTACATGTATGGTGCTGGGAGGTTCTTTAAACATGGCACCCACTCATGCGTGAAGCAGGTGCCATAGCCGGCGGGTCTATGCTGTTTCAAACAGCAGAAGGCCATGAAAAATGTCTGCAACTGCCAATAATGCCAATCACAGATATTTAACCCTTTAGATGCCGTGGTCAAGCATGATAACGGTATCTAAATCGGAAAAAAAAGGGAAGCGCATGCTTCTGGGTTAAGACCGGCTCCACTGTGTGGCAAAAAAATTAATAATCTAAATGCCCAATTTACCATTTTTTATCGCTTCACTTACCCCAAAAAATTGAATAAAATGTGATCAAAAAGTTACATACACTCCGAAATTATATTAATAAAAACTATAGGTCATCCCACAAAAAAATCCCACACACAGCTCAGTAAACATAACTATAAAAAAGTTAGGGGGGTCAGAATATGGCGGAGTTTTTCTTTTTTTTTAGTAATAAAAAAATATCTACACATATGTGGTATTGTTGTAATTGTACTGACCCAGAGAATGCAGGGCACAGGTCAGTTTTGCAACATAGGTAGGGACAAAACCCATAAAACTGTGGCAAAATTGCTTTTTTTTCCAATTCTACCCCATTTGAATTTTTTTTGCATTGTATGCCGTATTAAATGGTGGCATTAGAAAGTACAACTTGTCCTGCAAAAAATAACATACTGCTATGTGAACGGAAAAATAAAAAAAGTTATTGCTCTGGGAATACAAGGAAGAAAAACAAAAAAAAACTCTGGTATCCAAGGGGTTAATTTGCCCTATCACTTTTGGGTCCTTTATGGTCAAAAATGGAACTCTAGTCAGTACTCTAGTTGGCTAGTCTGACCCTATTTAAAGACTCTTTTACATGGGCCGAGGATTGAAGCAATTTTTGGGAACGAGTGTTCATTGTCAATAATTGTGTAAATGTGACACCCAAGAAATAAGAAAAAAAGCATATTCGTTGTCGATCAAATTTTTTCTGTGGCACATAAAATCATTGTTTTGCTGGCAGTACATTGCCTCAGCAAACAATGAGTATGCATGGGGCATGTACAGTCAGGTCCATAAATATTGGGACACCAACACAATTCTAACATTTTTGGCTCTATACACCGCCACAATGGATTTCAAATGAAACGAACAAGATGTGCTTTAACTGCAGACTATCAGCTTTAATTTGAGGGTATTTACATCCAAATCAGGTGAACGGTGTAGGAATTACAACAGTTTGCATATGTGCCTCCCACTTGTTAAGGGACCAAAAGTAATGGGACAGAATAATAATCATAAATCAAACTTTCACTTTTTAATACTTGGCTGCAAATCCTTGGCTGCAGTCAATTAAAGCCTGAAGTCTGGAACGCATAGACATCACCAGACGCTGGGTTTTATCCCTGGTGATGCTCTGCCAGGTCTCTACTGCAACTGTCTTCAGTTCCTGCTTGTTCTTGGGGCATTTTCCCTTCAGTTTTGTCTTCAGCAAGTGAATTGCATGCTCAATCGGATTCAGGTCAGGTGATTGACTTGGCCATTGCATAACATTCCACTTCTTTCCCTTAAAAAACTCTTTGGTTGCTTTTGCAGTATGCTTTGGGTCATTGTCCATCTGCACTGTGAAGCGTCATCCAATGAGTTTTGAAGCATTTGGTTGAATATGAGCAGATAATATTGCCCGAAACACTTCAGAATTCATCCTGCTGCTTTTGTCAGCAGTCACATCATCAATAAATACAAGAGAACCAGTTCCATTGGCAGCCATACATGCCCACGCCATGACACTACTACCACCATGCTTCACTGATGAGGTGGTATGCTTAGGATCATGAGCAGTTCCTTTCCTTCTCCATACTCTTCTCTTCCCTTCTATCGGGTACAAGTTGATTTTGGTCTCATCTGTCCATAGGATGTTGTTCCAGAACTATGAAAGCTTTTTTAGATGTCGTTTGGCAAACTCTAATCTGGCCTTCCTGTTTTTGAGGCTCACCAATGGTTTACATGTTGTGGTGAACCCTCTGTATTCACTCTGGTGAAGTCTTCTCTTGATTGTTGACTTTGATACACATACACCTACCTCCTGGAGAGTGTTCTTGATCTGGCCAACTGTTGTGAAGGGTGTTTTCTTCACCAGGAAAATAATTCTTTGGTCATCCACCACAGTTGTTTTCCGTGGTCTTCCGGGTCCTTTGGTGTTGCTGAGCTCACCGGTGCATTCCTTCTTTTTAAGAATGTTCCAAACTGTTGTTTTGGCAACGCCTAATGTTTTTGCTAGCTCTCTGATGGGTTTGTTTTGTTTTTTCAGCCTAATGATGGCTTGCTTCACTGATAGTGACAACTCTTTGGATCTCATCTTGAGAGGTGACAGCAACAGATTCCAAATGGAAATAGCACACGTGAAATGAACTCTGGACCTCTTATCTGCTCATTGTAATTGGGATAATGAGGGAATAACACACACCTGGCCATGGAACGGCTGAGAAGACAATTGTCCCATTACTTTTGGTCCCTTAATAAGTGGGAGGCACATATGCAAACTGTTGAAATTCCTACACCGTTCACCTGATTTGGATGTAAATACCCTCAAATTAAAGCTGACAGTCTGCAGTTAAAGCCCATCTTGTTCGTTTCATTTCAAATCCATTGTGGTGGTGTATAGAGCCAAAAATTTTAGAATTGTGTAAATGTCCCAATATTTATGGACCTGACTGTAGATGCAGCAGCGACGTGCCTCTTGTGGATATGTCACTGTTGAGGCCAGTCATTGGTTGCAGCGGCGCAACTGACCCTGTCCATGCAGAAGTGGACAGACGTGGACTGGAAGTCCAGTGAAGACAGCCCCGGAGACACCGAGCAGCAAGGGTCAGGTAAGTATAGATTTCTTCACAGGTCCTGCAGGGTGGGATGGACAATCCATTTAAGGCCTCTTGCACACGAATGTATTTTATTTCCGTGTCCGTTCCGTTTTTTTTGCGGACTGTATGCAGAACTTCAATAGGTCCGCAAAAAAAAAATGTTACTACGTTACTACCTGTGCATTCCGTTTCCGTATGTCCGTATTTCCGTTCCGCAAAAAAATAGAACATGTCCTATTATTGTCTGCATTACGGACAAGGATAGTACTGTTCTATAAAGGGCCAGCTTTTACGACTGCTATCCCAACAGCAGTCGTGTCGCACCAGACAGAGAGGAAGGGGGACCCCTATCTACGGATGGGGAATAGAACTGCCACCCCTGACTAACCCTAAGCTGGCACCTGTCTGCCCTGATACCCTAGACGGGGTGTGAACCCGTGCGGCGAGCAGTATGCCTAAACCCTCAGTCACCCTAACAAGACTAGACTGGGGAAAGGCAGATGGGAGCACTAGTCACCATCACTTGTGTCTAGGAGAACAACAGGGGAAGTGTAATGACCGGCGTCACGCACAGGGAGAGAAAAGGGAAAGCCCTGCCCATGGGAGAGGGAAAGGTGGTGACCCCTGACTCACCTTGCGGCTGGCACCTGACTGCCCTGAAGTCCCTAGATGGGTTCCTCACCCGTGCGGCGATCACGTGCCTAAACCCTGGCTTTCCCTAGAATGAGCCCTAGATAGTGAACGGGCCGGTGGGATCGCTAGTCCGCACCACTGACACTAAGAGGGAAACACCAGGGAGAGGACAGACAATACAGACAAACACATACACCCAGGTGGGTGACCACAGCAGACCACAAAGGTCCAACAGGGATCCGGAGGGTAACGTTCTGGACTAACTACCAGAGAACGCTGCAACACAGCTCCAGAGGGTCAGTATAGAAGTCCAGGCAGGAAGCTCTATATCTGGCAACCAGAGAAGTGTGAGAGGGGAATATAAGGAGGTTGGGAGTGCTGGACAAGGAACAGCTGAGGAGAAGGAGCTACGGATCCCTGAGTGAGCCAAAAAGGGTTGCAAAGCAAACCCAGAAAGCTACAATAAGGAAACAGCCCTATCTTACATAGAGCGCGCAGCCAACCGCTGTGACTTCCTGACCCCGGGTATAACGGAGTCAGGCGTGGGTCTTGACACCCTCGTGACAGGAAGACAGCAACAAACAAACAATCTACAGCAGAGATAGACTTATCCAGTCACGAGCAGAGAAGGCGATCCCAAACACGACAGTCCACGCCGGACAAGAGCTCCACAGCAATACCGTCCAACGATCTCCTTCAAAGGTCAGAATAGCACTGGAAGTAAGGACTATATCTGGCAATGACTGCAAGTGAAACTGAAACTAATATAGTAGCTGGGAGTGGCAGACAGGACTCACCTGAGAAGGATGCCCACAAACTCCCAGTCAGGACAAAAAGGTTCACAAGGCAAAACCCTGATGACATACCCTGAACCACGGAGCAAACTCACAAGCTATCGCGAGTAGCAAGTCGCTGCGACCTTCTCCTCCCAGACCTGTCTGGATCAGTCATAGTCGTGACACCAGCTGTTCAGTTCCGCAAAATACGGAATGCACATGGATGTCATCCGTTATTTTTGCGGATACTTTTTTTGCGGACCGCAAAATACATACGGTCGTGTGCAAGAGGCCTAAGGCAGTTGTCTAGTTTGGACAACCTGCAGGTGCTGTAAAGACTAGTAGGTCTCTGCTGGAACCCAAGAAAAAAAATCTGCAATTATAACCCGGGTAATCACAAAGTAATTGCATATTTTCCCTGTTTACAATGAGCCTGTTTCTAAAGCAATACCAGAATACAAAAGATTAGGTGCTGGGCACGTGTCGGGAACCGCATGTAATAAGTCAATGCTCTACAGTAGAATCTTGGAGTGTTGTACAATGGAGCTGACACACGTCTGCATAACAAAAGGTTAGTTATATTGTCAATGGGGTGTGTTGTACACCTTAGTGCTCGACCAACACTAAAAGCCTAATCTGATACTGCGGATACAAAAAATGCAAAAAAGGATTACAATAGTACAATAGTAATTGGTAATTTTCTCTCTTCTTTTGTGTTGGACCGGGACTGACCGGAGAATCAGAAAGCTTTGATGCGGTTTTTGGGGTTTACCAATTATTATAGAAAATGTATCTTGAACTACTCTACCATTGTAAAACCCCTGACCAATATGACTAAGAAAGGCGTCGAGTTCTCTGTCTGGTCGGATGAGGCATTGCAGGCCTTTTTGGCTATTAAGGAATGTTTTGCGTCTGCTCCCATTTTGATGCAGCCCGATGTGTCTCAGCCATTCGTGGTGGAGGTGGATGCATCAGAGGTGGGGGTTGGAGCAGTGTTGTCGCAGGGTTCATCTCCTGGCAAGTGGCGTCTGTGTGCTTTTTTTTTCCAAGAAGCTTTCGGTCGCCGAGAGGAATTATGATGTAGGAGATAGGGAATTGCTGGCCATCAAATTGGCCTTTGAGGAATGGCATCACTGGTTAGAGGGGGCGTCTCATCCCCTTACGGTATATACTGATCATAAGAACTTGGCTTACCTGCAATCTGCCAAGCGTCTGAATCCTAGACAGGCTAGATGGTCACTGTTCTTTACTAGGTTCAACTTTGTGGTTACTTTTCGCCCGGGGGTTAAGAACGTCAAGGCGGATGCATTGTCTCGTAGTTTTCCTGGGGGAGGTGATTCAGAGGATCCTGCTCTGATTTTGGCTGATGGGGTGGTTGTTTCCGCTCTGTACCCCGAGTTGGAGATGGTGTTAGGAACCCAGGAGGAGGCTCCGGATTCTTGTCCCCCAGGTAGGTTGTTTGTTCCTGCTGAATTGCGATACAAGGTATTCAAGGAACATCACGATACTGTCCTTGCGGGACATCCCGGTGGCAAGTCCACCTTTGATCTGATTTCCCGGAGGTTCTGGTGGCCCAATTTAAGTAAGAGTGTTGAGGATTACGTAGCAGCTTGTGAGACCTGGTTCACTTCTTCCTTTGTCTATTCCATCTCGTCCTTGGACGCACTTGTCTATGGACTTTATTACTGATCTGCCGAGTTCCTCTGGGAAAACTGTGATTTTGGTGGTTGTTGACCGTTTCAGTAAAATGGCTCACTGTATCAGTAGCTAGTCTGCCCAATGCTAAGACTCTTGCTCAAGTTTTTGTGGATAACATCGTGAAATTACATAGCATTCCCTCGGATGTGGTTTCTGATAGGGGCACGCAGTTTGTTTCCAGATTTTGGAGGGCGTTCTGCTCTCGTCTTGGTATCCAACTTTCGTTCTCTTCGGCTTTTCATCCGCAGTCGAATGGACAGACAGAGCGTACTAATCAAAACCTGGAGACCTACTTGAGGTGCTTTGTGGCTGAGAACCAGGAGGACTGGTCCTCATTCTTATCACTAGCTGAATTTGCTTTGAATAACCGTAGGCAGGAGTCCACGGGTAAGTCACCATTTTTTGGCGCATACGGTTTTCATCCTCAGTTTGGTACCTTTTCTGAGACTAGTTCCTCTGGGATGCCAGAGGAGGAGAGATTTTCTTCTGCCTTGTCCTCTATCTGGCGGAAGATTCAAGTGAATTTGGAGAGGATGGGTGAGAGGTACAAGCGAATGGCTGACAAGAGACGTTTGACTGGTCCGGACCTGTGTGTGGGTGATCTGGTGTGGTTATCTACTAAAAATATTAAACTGAAAGTACCATCTTGGAAACTGGGTCCAAGGTTTATTGGACCTTACAAAATATCTGCGGTGATCAATCAAGTAGCGTTTCGTCTGGATCTTCCGCAGATCTGGAGGATCCATGATGTGTTCCACAGGTCTTTACTTAAGAAATATGTGAAACCGGTGGAACCATCGCCATTGCCTCCTCCCCCTGTTCTGATTGATGGAAATTTAGAGTTCGAGATCTCTAGGGTTCTCGACTCACATGTTCTTCGGGGTTCCCTTCAGTACCTGGTACACTGGAGGGGATACGGCCCTGAGGAGAGGATGTGGGTTCCGGCTGTGGATGTTAATGCCAGCCGACTGGTGAGGGCTTTTCACAGATCCCACCCGGATAAAGTTGGGCCGGGGTGTCTGGAGGTCACCCGTAGAAGGGGGGGTACTGTCATGCCCTGCTCAGGTTATGTGCGGAGGTCTGCCAGGTTAGCAGCACGTGTGTAGTTTTTTGTTTTTGTTTTGGAGTTGAGCTGTATCCGCCTCCCTTCAGATGCTTTGGGTGGGGTCGTTTGTATGAGTTTAAATCACGCCTCTTCCCAGTGTCCTGTGCGGGTTTTAGCTCCTATCTTGCTCTGTGGAAGGAAGGAAGGATTTGCCATTTCTGCATGTGAATGGATGTGAAAATAATTCCTCTGACTCGAGCAGAGGGGATATGGTGGTAATGATGGTGTCTTTGGGGGTGCACACAGCAGAGAGTGAAGAGGGTGCAGATAGAGAAGATAAGGAGGGTGCAGAAGCGGAAGGCTGTAGCTGAGCTAACGCAGCTAAAACGCAAACAAATGCTGCACTACCCAACTGCACTATATAGAAAGTATTTAATTGGTATATTACACCTCTGCTTAAATCAATTTTTTGGGGGGGCAACTGGTATATCACACCAGTAGAAATTATTTGTTCCAATGTCGTTTGTCACTATCTGTAGCTGAGGTAACGCAGCAAAACCGCAAACAAATGCTGCACTACCCAACTGCATTATATAGAAAGTATATAATTGGTATATAACACCCCTGCTTCAATCAGTTCTTTTTGGGGGGCAACTGGTATATCACACCAGTAGAAATAATTTGTTCAAATGTCGTTTGTCACTATCTGTAGCTGAGGTAACGCAGCAAAACCGCAAACAAATGCTGCACTACCCAACTGCATTATATAGAAAGTATATAATTGGTAAGTAAACACCCCTGCTTCAATCAGTTTTTTGGGGGGCAACTGGTATATCACACCAGTAGAAATTATTTGTTCCAATAGCTTTTGTCACTATCTGTAGCTGCGGTAACGCAGCAAAACCGCAAGCAAATGCTGCACTACCCAAATGCACTATATAGAAAGTATATTATTGGTAGATCACACCCCTGCTTCAATCAGTTTTTTGGAGGGCAACTGGTATATCACCCCAGTAGAAATTATTTGTTCCAATAGCGTTTGTCCCTCTGTATAGCTGCAGTATCGCAGCAGAACCATACACAACTGCTGCACAATACAAATGCACTATAATATACTTTCTATGTTAGAATGTATATTATAAGTATATTACACCCCTCAGTAAGTCACACCTATCGATAGCACACCTATACCAGTCCTTAAAAGGACTTTTGTGACCCTATTAGCTAGCGTTTGGTGTCCCTAACAGTTTGTCCCTGCTCCACACAGCAACCTCTCCCTACACTGGCAAAAGACTGAATGTAAAATGGCGGCCAGATCAGGTTTATTTATAAGGTAGGGGGTATGTTCATGTGCTGAAACGTCTCAATTGGCTGCCCTGTACCACCTGATGGATGTGTCATGGGTCAAAGTTCTTCACAATGTAAAAGAATATGGCGCCGGCGGACATCGCTATATGTTTGCCCGTTCAGCTAACCGCGAACAAGCAAAGTTCACCGCGATACGACCGCCGGGCAAACCGCAAGGCCATCTCTACTGTCAGTATCCCGCTGAATGGCTGCCTTTGACTATGCTATATGATAGATAGCATTCTCATGCAGCAGCAGCAAGATGACTGATGATGGGGGCTCCTGCAGCACGTTGAGTAAGTTGGTCACCGGGTAAAATGTTTTTGGCTGGTGTGTCTCTGTGCCTAGAAGTCACCTCAGCCACCTAATGCTTCTACAATAATAAGCTGGGTTGTTTGTTAAAGGGGTTTTCCTGGATTTAAAAGGGTTATCCCATGAATCATAATCATACATAATCTAGTACTTGACAACCTATTTCTAACACGCTACAACCAGCCCTGGACCTCACATGGATCCAGAGATCTCTCCAGTGGCGTAACTAGAGTGTTATGGGCTGGGGTGTTGCTAGGGTCTCAAAGATCCGGGCCCAAGCCCCGATTTATATGGCCCAATTTTCTAAGTCGACCCTCCCTCCAAACACCTCATTTTGCTGTATTTGCTATACAGCAGCACATACCTCTCACATTCAGTGCCTCCGTCTCATCTGATGTAGATTTTCTCTGTCATCATCTTCTCCATTTGGTCCATACAACTTCTTGTAGCCGTGCCTTGTCCCTGCAGAGTGTGACACACAGACATCTTAGCTTCCTCACTTTTTTATCATTATCCCTCAACTTGGAGTCCCCACAGTATTATCCTGCTGCTCGCTGTGCTCCCCAATACCCCCAAATACTATGCTGAAGAAATAATAGTGCCCCCATATTAATAGTGCTCCCACCAATATTAATGCCCTTCTGGAATGCCCTGATCCCCCACTAATCCCACTTTCTCTAACCAGAATATCCCTTTAACCTCCAAACAGTCCCATTTAATTGGAAAAACCCTCCCAAAAATGTAACTTTTTTATTGTAGATTTTTAATGTATGCCTGCAATAAATCTTGTTCGTGCACATCTCAGGGCTCACTATTGCATTTTTAACCCCTTAGTGACATCATTAATTTTAGCCTTAAGGACCAATAATATTTTCCCCATTTGTGTTCTAGCAGTCATAACTTTAAAAATGTTTCTTCTATATTTTTTTTATTTTAGTTGTAGGTTTTTTTAGAAACCATTTTGGGGTATATATAGTGTAGTGATTAACTTTTATTATTTTATTTTTAGGGGAAAGATAAATAAAACAGCAATTTTTACATTATTTTGTGGAATTTTTTTTTACGCCGTTTACTGTGTGGCAACAATAATATAATTTTATTATGTTGGGTTGTACAGTGATGATAATGGACCATTTCTATATATTTTTTTACATTTTTATCTCCTCCTGTCAGCTCTGTATCTGCTCTCCCTCCTCTAGCTCCTTTAGCCACTCATATCTCTGGTTTAGCAAACTGTTCAGTACAAGAGAAGATATCACTGATAGAAATTGGGATGCAGTGAATGCAGCTGAAAGTGAAAGTAAAAGCAGATTTTACCTGTGATTATTCCCGACTCGATTTCTATCAGTGGAATGCCTGGAATGTCAGCATTCAAACAAGACCAGTTGCGTGCTTCTAGCTGCTACCATTCAGGAGATAACAGCATCTAAAGCAGCCCTCCTCCCTCCACTTTCTGCTGGATCCCAGCTGGGGCAGAACAGTTAGATAGCTAAAAAGGATCTAGAACATAATAAAAAATAACCTACCAACTGAGCCCAGGCAACTTATTTCTGCCTGTTGGTTCCATTGGGACACTGCTTCTGCATGACTGGAAGCTGTTGGGAGTTAGTGACACTGCCTGTCCAGCAGCCTGCTGTGTTACTGATGCCACCACCACTATATTACTGCTGCACTGCCACTGCTGCCATTTTTGGGGTTCCCATCCTATCTGCACTCAGGCTATTGCTGCCTGAGCCTCACTTCCTGTACCTGCCGCCACTACTAATGAGAGGAGCGAGGAGCAACCGAGCCAGCCTGACTTCCTGTGAACCCACAGGAGAACTAGTAAGATAACAAGAGAGGAGGAGCCAGGCCAGCCAATCAGGCTAGAACTTAGAAGATGCACCCATACTACATTAGATGAAGCCAAAAGGGGAAGGCCCACTTTGGTGAGACAAACCCTAGAGGTCGCAGTCATGCAATAGTTTCGGGCCGCACATGAGAGTCCCCAGCGGGTCATTATTTAGATGACACAAACCGGTGGAGGGTAGAGATGTAGTTTCCGTCCATGCATACAGTCAACAATCTTGCTCATTTTACCTATGGTAATAAACTCACTCTCAGGAGATGTTCATAGAAATAAAGAGAAGGTGAAGGACCCAAATATATATTGGTTGAAACTGCCTGCAGAGTCAGAGTCCAAAAACCGAAGATGGACATGCTAGAGAGAACGGGGGGTTGCCAAAAAGGAGGAACCTTGACTATGCATGGAATCGCATCTAAAAAAAAAAAAGTCTCCTGAGGGTGAGTTTATTATTATTAATTGGGTTATTTAAGGTTTGCTTTGTTATATTGTTCACTGCTTGATAAAGACTTCACGTTGAAATGTCGCTGTTTGTTGCCTTCTAAATAAACCACAAGTTTTTGGAATTGACGAGTGCTGTGGACCCCTTCTATGAATCCCTCACAGTAGTTATGGCAGATTATGTGTCCCCCTCACAGTAGTTATGGCAGATTAGGTGCCCCCTCACAGTAGTTATGGCAGATTAGGTGCCCCCTCACAGTAGTTATGGCAGATTAGGCGCCCCCTCATAGTAGTTATGCCAGATTAGGTGCCTCCTCACACTAGTTATGCCAGATTAGGTGTCCCCTCACTGTAGTTATGCCAGATTAGGTGCCCCTCACAGTAGTTATTCCAGATTCGGTGCCCCCTCACAGTAGTTATGCCAGATTAGGTGCCCCTTCAGCAAAGATGCCCACTTTTGTGACCCCTCACTCTAGTTGTGGCCCCCCTTTTGCCTCCAGTGTCCTCTCCAGATTGCAGCTTTATGTAAGAAAAAAACACAAATACTTACCTCCTTTCCTGATGACGCGCTCCCACACTCACATCGTGCTGCTGGCTGTGCAGGAGGCTGGTTCCCGGGCTTTCAGCGCTCCTCCCACATCCAGCAGTGGGATGTGCGGCCTGAGGGGGGAGCGCTGGAGAAGTTCGGGTTCACTCATCCCTACTGGCAGGCTGTTCTTGCCAGGAACAGGCTGCTGGATCCAACACTGCCAGATGTTGCTAAAATGCCACCCCGCCCCATTAACTATAATAGGTTCCAGCGGAGATCTGGCCGCAACCCGAAAAATATGCCAAGAATCAGCCGGACAAATGCCGTTTTTTATCCGGCCGAATCTCGGCAATCTATACTGCAACAGCCCACTGGAAGGCAGTGCCACTAGTGTGAAACTAGCTTCATCAGGACAGAGAAATTTTAAAAAACGCAAACAGCACGTGGTGCTATGCAGATAAATTTCATTAAATAAATAAGTATCTATAATCATTTTTTAATTACATGCAATTACAAAAGCATTCAGATCCAGGTGCTGGTTAGTAAACTGTAGAATATTTTTCATGGGACAACCCTTTTAAATACTAATGACCTTCTGCTTCTGTCCACTGTATAGTTTCCAGCGGCAGCAACTGTCCAAAACAGCTGATTGTGGTGGGTGTGGGTTGTAGGACTCCCACCAATCTGGTATTGATGACCTATGAGCATAAGCATCTAAGTCCTAGAAACCTCTTTAACCAGTTAAGGACAAAACCAATTTCAACCTTAAAGACGCAGCCCCATTTTTCAAATCTGACGAGTCTTTATTAGTGTTGATCGCGAATATTCTAATCGCCAATTTTTATTGCGAATATTCTAGATTTATTCTATTTTTGTCAGTGCTTAGCAACATCCATAGCAACCAATAGGAAAGCTGCCTACCCCTTACTATATAAGAAACTCCCCAGCAGCCATTTTCTGCTGTTTATTTGCAGTTCTGAGAGAGACAGAGCAGTGACATTGCTGTGCTCTGTGCTTTCATCTGGATCCTATTCCTTATCCAATTACATTAGATAGTTAGCTCATATATATAATACAGATAGTTAGTGGGAGATAGTCAGTGTAGGTTATATCCTGATATAGTATAGCTGATAGGTACCAGTGTAGGGTGTTAGGTAGTGTGATAGGTTCTGCTGCCCATACATACATACATGCTACAGACACAGTGCTGTGATGTCACAACAATACATAGTGCACCAATAAGTAATATCTACTCAGACCTGATAAAATGTGATGGTGCATGTATTGCGCAAAAAATATGTGCATCATTAGTGCCGATTTGTGAAATCGCAAAAATAATGACTGGAGATCACGATTTCTAGAATTCGCAAATTTATTGCAAATATTATGTGAAAAATATGCCGCTCATCACTAGTCTTTATAATTGGTAATAACTTTGAAATTAGCAATTTTCATGATTTTAAAATTTATACTTTTAAGACATACCACACAAAAAAGTTAGGGGCACATTTATTAAGACCAGCGTGTCCTTAACACAACAAAGTGCTGCACCTCAGTTGGCCTGTGTGTATGAACTTACCCTAATACTTCAGTAACATTTGGGGGCACATTTACATAAATCCTGTGCAGGATATTCCAAGTTAGTCCTCCTGCACACGAACGTGTGCGCCCCGTGGCCGTGCTGCGGCCCGCAATGCACGAACACCGACCATGGGGCAGCCGCAGCAGATCGCAGACCCATTCACTTTGATGGGTTCGCGATCCGCCCGTTCCGCAAAAAGATAGGAGTTGTTCTATCTTTTTGTGGAACGGAAGTACCGGACGAAACCCCATGGAAGCACTCCGTAGTGCTTCCGTGGGTTTCCGTTCCGTGCTTCCGTTCCGCAACATTACGCATCTCCGGATTTGCGGACCCATTGAAGTGAATAGGTCCGCATCCGTGATGCAGAATGCCAACGGAACGGCGCCCGTATATTGCGGATCCGCAAATGCGGTCCGCAATACGGCAACGGGCAGCACACGTTCGTGTGCAGGAGGCCTTACTCTGATCTCTAACAAGCTTGAAGAAGGTTCAGGTCCTGTAACATGACCACAACTGGATGAGGATCACTGCTTATAAAAATTACTAAAAAAGTCGACATAAGCCTCTTGTATCTAACAGTGGTCTACACAACGGGTTGCATTTCTTCATCCTATTCCCGTCTCGGAATTTCATTCCCACTTTCCCTAAAGAGACAAAATGCAAATCAAGCATATTTTTACAAATGATGTTTGAACTCAGCTACACATTTCACAGATGACCATGACATGTTGGAAGTAAGCTAGACTGCAAAATATTACCTTGATCACCCCCAAATATTTAAGGTACTGAGAACAATTTCCATCCTTTGGTTGCATTTGACGGACGTTTAGCTTTTCTCAGCTCCACTAACTGTAGAATTAGGTAGGACAATGTTGCTGTGTGGCACAGAGCTGCTACTATGTGATGCAGAGAGGATTCCATCAGGATGTCTGGGCATTCATATGGAGAACAAGCTCAGTACTTATGTGGAGTGAGGCTGGATCTCTGTGTATGCCTGGATTCTACTCTTCACCCCCCCACCTCCTAATTCCAGCGTGATGGTGTTCCTGGGAGGAGCGTGTACAGGCAGAAAGCTGCAAGAGGGATCCCGCCTCTCTTTGCACATCTGTATTCAGCTAGTGAAGACAATACCAGAAGAGAGGGGTACCCCACTATTGAAGAGGAGAGAAGCAGCCCCACATCCGTGAGGGAGGAAACCCTTATCCCTCTAGAATCTGCATTTTGTGCAGCTGTGGGTTCATTCCCTCTTGAAATCCCCTGCCTGACCCCTGCATTTACAAGTAACTGTCTCTTACTATTATTTTGGTGTAGTCTTTGTGCCTCCCCCAGTCTGTGTTATCCAAGTGTTCCTGTCTGACCTCTTTCTTCACCACTCAGAAGGTCTCCTGCACTGCTGGCTACCTATGAATGTCTATGTGCTACCTTCTTCGTATGTGTCTGCAGTAACACACAACCTGTTGCTGTGCCCTTCCCCTAACGTCAATCATTTCTATACTAGGGTATCTTTACAATTATCATCAGTTGCGTATACTAAAACCAGGAACGCTACTAGCAACCATGCAGCAATCACAACCACGGTAAGAGAATGCTACAGCTCATTGCTCTATTATTATTTTATGATATATATATCTCTCTCTCTATATATATATATATATATTATTGAGAAATACTGATATATGCTTTATAGATGATTGTTAGCTCTTTGGGTCACAGCTGCCAGTTATTAATGCAGTTATAATGTATAATTAATATATTAATATATTATTGGATTGTACATGTTTTGAAGGCAGGTGAACACAGATATTGATGTGTCATTGCCGCAGTACTTGGTTGGTTGGATTAGGACGGTGGACTACGGTCGTACGACACATAATAATACTCTACTTGTGTATCATCTTCCATATTAGTCCAAGATTGAAACTTAGTGTTCCCAGCTCGTCTAACCTTTACGCCATCCCATTACCGTTGTAAATAATGACCTCCTTTCAATGCTTTGCCAACTCCAAGTTCCTCATCCATTATCTTAAATGCCTTTGCTGACAGTGTTAATAGGGGGATTTCCTCCAGACATTAATTAGGGTGGGAATTCTGGAAGCAAATATTGAAGGCATACTGGTTATGCTCCTGCGTCAGGGATTCTGAAGCATGAGAAAATAGTTTGTCAGATTGGAAGCTCCGAAATAAGTTCAGAACAATAGCACATTGCTTAGCTGGCTCATTGATATTCAAAGCATGGAAAGGAATCTGAATCAAATAAGGGTCCTTACACCTAAGGAGAGAGAAGAGTTGGGTAAACTATGCTAAATTATGCGCTCCATTGTGGGATACATATAGATATGTTATTTGTATCTTGACGCCATTGTTACTTGCTGGTTAAAATAATACTGTTGAGTATGAAGCGTAACCTTTCTCCCCAGAGATGTTGTACCATTACCTCACTCCTTTGGGTTTTTTTTTCCTGTGGCTGTTGGTAATTGGAGAGGCCTCTGAGAAAACTGCACATGCTCAGCAAATCTCAGTATATTTGGGAACGTAACATTTCCTGAAAATATTTTTGGGCAAGAGCTTATGCTTTCCTGAAATGCCGTCCAAGACCATCCGAGCTTTGTGTTAGCTTGTAGATTTCATTTTTAGAAGCAGTTAGATTAATATGGCAAATTCTTCAAGGAAAGATTTACTTTGGAATACAAGGAGGATTCTGGTAGGGAGATTGTAAGATGTGTGTTTGTGGGATAGAGACATGAGAGTGATAGATAGATAGATAGATAGATAGATATATAGATAGATAATAGATAAGATAGATATGAGATGGATGGATAGATAGATAGATATGAGATAGATAGATTAAATAGATATGAGATAGATAGATAAATAAATAGATAGATAGATAGATAGATAGATAGATAGATAGATAGATAGATAGATAGATAGATAGATAGATATGAGATAGATATATACAGGTGAAACTCGAAAAATTAGAATATCGTGCAAAGTTTATTTATTTCAGTAATGCAACTTAAAAGGTGAAACTAACATATGAGATAGACTCATTACATGGAAAGCAAGATATTTCAAGCCTTTATTTGTTATGATTTGGATAATTATGGCTTACAGCTAATGAAACCCCAAAGCCACAATCTCAGGTCCCCTTTGCTCAGGGGGATGGATTGATTAGCTGACTAGAGTGTGACACTTTGAGCCTAGAATATTGAACCTTTTCACAATATTCTAATTTTAAGCTGCATTAATGCAATTCCTTTTAATTTGCATTACTGAAATAAATGGACTTTTGCATGATATTTTCATTTTTCGAGTTTCACCTGTAGATAGACAGATAGAATGACAGACATTTAGATCCATGCTCTGCTGAACCTTTGCTAAAGACATTTGCTACTCTATACAGTTTCATATATCTTCCATTGACTTCCATATAAGAAAAGCCCACATGACACAATATAGCATTTATTCTGCATACAGGTATATTGCAGTCTAGCTGGCTGTGCTTTTCAATGCAGTTAAAACACTGGTTTTCTGATGTATGCGGATTGCTGATCAAACATGTGCCATTACTATTCTTTAAGGCCTCATGCACACGACCGTATTTTTTTGCGGTCTGCAAAACGGGGTTTCGGTTTTTCCGTGATCCGTGACCGTTTTTTCGTCCGTGGGTCTTCCTTGATTTTTGGAGGATCCACGGACATGAAAAAAAAGTCATTTTGGTGTCCGCCTGGCCGTGCGGAGCCACGAATTACAATGCAAGTCAATGGCGACGGATCCGTTTGACGTTGACACAATATGGTGAGCTCCTCCTACTGGTAAGTGACATGACCTGTCACTTACCAGTAGGAGGAGCTCCCGCACAGACCTGTCACTTACCAGTAGGAGGAGCTCCCGGCCGGACGCAGAGATCGCAGCTCGCAGGTAAGTATAATGGTTCTACAAATTGCTAAGTAACCATGGCAACCGGGACTGCAGTAGCGTCCTGGTTGCCATGGTTACCGATCGGAGCCCCAGCGATTAAACTGGGACTCCGATCGGTACACTCCGCTGCCACCAATGATAGGGGGGAGATTTTAATTAGGAGGGGGAGGGAGGGGAGAAGGCCCACTGGCCACCAACGAGTTAACTACATGGGAAGGGAGGGGGGGGCCCACTGCCCACCAACGAGTTAACTACAGGGGAGGGAGGGGGGCCGGCCGCACTGGCCACCAATGAGTTAACTACAGGGGGGGGCCCACTGGCCACCAATGAGTTAACTACAGGGGAGGGGAGGGGCCGCACTGGCCACCAATGTGTTAACTACAGGGGGGGGGGCTGCCCCCTGCTGCCTGGCAGCACCTGCCAGGCAGCAGGGGGCAGTCATGTACACAGTTCTGTTAGTATATTCTAACCTGAAGCGTCCCCATCACCATGGGAACGCCTCTGTGTTAGAATATACTGTCGGATTTGAGTTTTCACGAAGTGAAAACTCATCTCTGAAAAAGCTTTTATGCAGACGGATCTTCGGATCCGTCTGTATAAAAACTAACCTACGGCCACGGATCACGGACACGGATGCCAATCTTGTGTGCATCCGTGTTCTTTCACGGACCCATTGACTTGAATAGATCTGTGAACCGTTGGCCGTAAAAAAAAATAGGACAGGTCATATTTTTTTCACGGCCAGGAAACACGGCTCACGGATGCGGCTGCCAAACGGTGCATTTTCCGATTTTTCAACGGACCCATTGAAAGTCAATGGGTCCGCGAAAAAAAAGGAAAACGGCACAACGGCCACGAATGCACACAACGGTCGTGTGCATGAGGCCTAAGGCATATGCTTCTCAGTGTTAGAAGACCGATGTGCACATTCATTTCCCACTGTTCAATAATTAAAGGGGCTGCCCACAGGATAGGTGATAAATGTCTGATCGCTGCGTCCCCCACTTATCACTAGAATGTGTCCCTAAGAACCCAGTTCCTATTCACTGCATGAGCTCAGTGAGGAGGCGATGGAATTGGGAGGCACATAAATGGTCACAAATTTTTCACACAGCTTTGCATTAATCACTAATACAAGCAACCACTAGAAACTTTGTAATATGTCTTATCAGTGAGAACTCTCTCGTTATTATGTTATCAGCTGTTCATCTCTCCCCCCTTCCTTGCTAATTGATTTTCACTTTGACAAATGTCTTAATGTGATCCAGAACGGAGCAACTCCATAGAAGGATCATATTACACATGTCAATGCAAGTCTATGGAGAGTGAAGGGGAAAGAGTGAGCAGGAGCTGAGGAGACAAACACACACACACACACAAAGAGACTGAACAACTTTAGTTAGTTTATACCTCATAACATGTCTACATGTTATTCCTCATGTACACACGCTGTACTACTGATTAATGCAGAGTTTGATGAAAGGTTAGGTACACTTGCATGCACGGTGCTGCTCCAGGGATGAGAGAATCGACTTCGGATGAAACATCCGAAGTCGATTGGCATAAAGCTTTGTTTAAATACTGTACGGATCAAGCGCTCTGTACAGTATTAGAATGCATTGGCTCCGATGAGACGAAGTTATTACTTTGCGAAGTCTCGCGAGTCTTCGCATAATTACTTCAGAAATTGATTTATACTGTAAAAAAACATTTCCCAAACTCGGGTTCGGTTCCAAGTTACCATACTATATTAGTGGTCCTGTGGGTAGGGGATAAATGTCAACCCCTTTAACCACTAGTTCAGGGTTCCCCTTTGCGTTACACAGGTCTCATGTTTTCATTTTTGTTAGGAAAAATAAGGAACCAAAAGGTTTGTCTCTCTTACCTGCCTAGCACTTGTTTTCAAAGGAAGATGATCTTACTGTATGAGAATTGAAAAAGTGCCTAGTGAACCTGACCTTACAGTACTTTCCTATATTTTTCAGGGACATGCAATATGAATGGTATGCATAGAAGGTTTTGCATTGCATAGAGCTTACAAACGTGTAACCTGGTCTTAACAATGTGATGTTTTTCATTTTGGCAAAAATTCATTCACAGTGACATAATCATGCCCTTTAAATATGAAACAAAACTGGTAGACCGCTGGGGAAATCATCTCCAAAAATGGATGAAGATGATTTTATTAGAACCGTCATTGGACACAAATTTTTGCAGTGCACTGTTGTTTTTCCTTCTTAGGCAGTTACATCTCTACTAAAAATAAAGAGGTGACTTTTCCTGTGTGTGACCATTGGGACCTGTCTTCAGACATTTAATAAACCGGTTGTGTCACATGGCCCGGCGCTGTGCATTTGCTGTACGGTTGTATATTTGGGTATATCTCTCTTGATGCCAACTTGATGGTCCTGAAGAATTGTGACATCATGTAAATTCTACTTTAGTGCCAATGCAAAGATGAAGTACCCATAAACAGCCCTGGCGACCTTAGAATGTTCTACAAGGCAGTTTGGGCTCTTAGCCACTCATCAAGTGTGTTTATGTCTCCTTCTGATGGTTTCTATTTGGTGGTTCAAAAATAAAGCATAAAATCATCTCATTCTCCTGGTCATGTTACACAAAGCAAATAAAATAGATTCACTAATATGTACGTTAGATGAATTGGGAAGTATTAGATTTGTGACATTGCACAGCATAAAACAGTCTAAGCATTGCTTAGAAATGTATGAGGCCAGGGGCGGACTGGGAACTGAAAGTGGCCCTGGAAAAAAACCTAAAAGTGGCCCATATTGTAGTCGGGTTCATATTGACAGGCTGGGGGCAACACAAGTAGGCAGTACAATACCATAGTGCAACACAAAATACTGCCCCAGCAGAACCAAATACCACCACAGTGCAGCTCAAAATACTGCTGCTTTTCCTGCTGAAATACAAGGGATCAGCTTTTGCTTTCCCTTTGAACCAATGCGTTGGTATTATTGCTGGTCCATCAAGAATAAACATGTTGGTCACATCTAGGGTAAAACACAACTTCCTTTATAAACCACCAAGTTTCATACACTTGGCTTTCCCTCTGGACAGCTGGGGTCAGACTTAGGTGACCAGCTAAGAATGGACACTAGACACCAGTCACTCAGTGAGTCATGACAGTTACGTCCTGTGGTTCCAGTAAGACCAGTCATAAACTCTTCTTTGGAAACCTAGAGGAATGAATTATTATACTGGCCATTCTATACTATAACCACCCTTCTATGTGAAATATCTCATAAGCGGCAGTGGAACGAGGTCTTCTTGGCCTGCTCATTACTTCACACTGCCAGGCGCTGATGCCAGGAAGCAAGTGGAGGTCTGTGAGAGCAAGTTGGGTGGGATAGAGGAGATGACTCCATGACTCTGCTCATCAAACAATGTGCCCCAGTGACTCCTTAAGCTCTCTAAATATAAAAAATACTTTTCTGTGCGGTGAACGCTGTAATGGAAAAAAATGAAAAAAACACGCAATTCACCATCTTTTTGGTCACCTTATCCCCCAAAAATTGAATAACATAGTCATGCATACCCCAAAAATGGCACCAACTACAATTCGTTTATCATACAGCTCTGTAGACAGAAATCTAAAAAAGTTATGGCTAAAGGTTTTTATTTTTTTAAAGTAGTAAAAAAAAAAAAAAAATGCAAATTTGGTATTACCATAATTGTTTTGAGCCACAGAATAAGGACATAATGTCATTTTTAGCGCACAGTGAACGCCGTAATATTGAAACCCAAAAAACTTGCCGGAATTGTGTTTTTTTTTTCAATTTCACCCCACAAATAATTTTTTTCCCATTTTCCAATACAAGACATGGTAAATTAAATGGTGCGATTAAAAAATACTACTTATCCCGCAAGAAAGAAGTGCTCATATGGCTATATGAATGGAAAATGTAAAAAGTTATGGCTATTGGAATGTGGGGAGGGAAAAAAATATGAAAATGGGCCCTAAATACTCCATACTATGTCCATATCACAAAAGGAAAACCAGATAATTTGCCATTTGTGACATTTCTAGTTAAACATCTCTGCTGAAAATGAATCATTTTCTACAGATCAGTAAACTGTGGATGATATAAACGTGTGAAGAGCTGATGTGAAGGCACATGAGCCCTCCGTGGCAAGCTGTGTGCCTCGGCAGTTCAGAACAGTTTCCTGTTGGCTTCATGTGTTTCCCTACCACCCCTTCTTTGTTTCTGTGCGCGGTCTTAATGAAGACTTGTCACTACTCCTGACAGATTTGTTTTGGCAAATACTTGAATGTATGTGAAATAGCTCTCTTGGAAATCCGCATCCTGAATTCTGCATTGGGTCATTACTCTGTTATACCTCCTGGAAATGTATGAATGATTGATGGGGAGTTAGATACTGTCCAATGAGGGCTGACAGAGGGCTGTGTAGGGACAAGGGAAATGGTAACACCCAGTTGTCAGTTTAGTCAGTTGGTAACACCCAGTTCCATTTACATGAGGTTTAATAGAGGAAAGTCACACAAAAGCTGCTTGAGAACTGTTATTTCTTGGAGAATACATTATCTAAAAAAAAAAAAAAAAAGACGTCAGCTCCTGACAGATCCTAACTGATGTTAGTCTGCAGCCTTCTGGGTACTGATTATTAGGGTCAGAGCACTGAAATATGAAAACCTAAACTTGAACAAAGTATCTCAGCAGTCGGAGTTTAGGTAGTGGAAAAATTATAGTAGTGATGGTAGGGTCCTCTAAGGGCTCATGCAGATGGCCGTTCTGTGCATTGGGGACTGCAATTTGTACACTGGACAGAATCAGAGGGGCAAATTTACTAAAGTCTCGCCGCCTGTTATCATGAGTAAAAAGCCTGTTTAGGGCTGTCTTATTTTTTAAGTCTCATTTACTAACTGCTTTCGCGCCTGTTTTGGAGGCTTTTGCGCCTTTGCGACTATTTTCAGTTTTCAGACAAATCCTAACTTTTGCGCCTATTTTCCTATTTATGTAGGTGCACCTTATTTTGCACCAGATTTTGTCGTAAAAACAGTCTAATTTCTACGCCACCCCAGGGCTGACGTACTTTTCTGTCTCTGTTTTGAGCATTGAGTTTCGCCACAATTTTACTACTTTCACGGAGATGTGCGCCAAAATTCATCTCACTTGCACCACATTTTCATGCGCATACTAATTAGACCAGTTTAGTGAACTTGAATCTGTCTTACAAGAAAACGACCACTAGATGTCAGACTTAAACCAAAAAAGACAAAACAAATTTATTAAGACATAATAAAAGGCGCAAATTGAAGACTTTGCCTTTACACGTTTTTTTTTTTTACTTGAGCTTAGTAAATGTGCCCCAGAGTGTGTAGGGACCTAAACACAACTGATAATGCCTAATTATCAATTTAATCAGAGCTTTCTAGGAGGAATGACAGAGGAAGATGTTCCAAGATTGTTATTGTTATCAGTGCATTGATTACTGTGATATTCCCTAATCCATTCTTTCATTCCCTGAAGCACATTGGGGCACATTTATCAAGCTCGCCCATTCACTTGAATCAGTCCGCGATCCACAATAGATGGTCTGCACTGTAAAAAAAATATAGTACAAGTCCTATTTTTTTGCGGTGCAGAGGCACAGACCGAAATCCCACGGATGGAGGGAACCGTGGTCGCCTCAGATCCAGTCAGAAAATAAACAGATACACTACAATGTCTGCACACTTAGCTGAAGGAGCTGCAGCAGCAGAGAAGATGGATCCAAAGACAGCTGGCAATATCCGGAGTACTTGCTGCAGCAGAACACAGGTCCAGTGAAATGATAGCTTACAAGTGAAGATACTCAAGCAAGAGCTACAACTCAAATGAGAAATATAATCCACACCCTACAAAAGGAGGAGGGGTGATTTAAAGGCAGGGAAATCAAACGCAGGAGGAACAGCTGGGAGGCAGGAAACAGAAAGTAAAAACCTCATCACAGGGGCGGAGAAACAGAGCAGTGAGAACTCCTCCAAGCTCTAGTAGTGACATCATCACAGGGGTGGAGAAACAGAGCTGTGAGAACGTCTCAAAGCTCTGGTAGTGACACATGAGCCCTTAGTCTGACCTCTGGTGGTTGTTTTTTTAGTTAGACAGGTTCATATTCACTAAGACTGGTCTAATTAGTTTGCGCATGAAAAGTCACATCTGTGTAGAGAAAAATCACATTTGTCCTTTCCTACTCAACACATATGAAGAAAAGTACGCCAGCCCTGGAGTGGAGTAGAAATTAGACTGTTTTTATGACAAACTCACTTGTAAAAATGGCGCACCTACATAAATAGATTGGAAAAAACTACAAAAAGTTAGAAAACTTCTGAATTAGTCTAAAAAATTAAAATAGGCGAAAGAGGCGCAAATGCCTCCAAAGCATGCACATTTTCAGTAGTAAAAGTGACTTAAGCAGGGAGGAATCATGACTTTAGATGGGAAAAATTATGAATATTCTAAAAAACGAATATATAGCACTATATCGAATATATTTGTTTTTTAGAATATTAGTCTTTTTTTTTTCAATCTGTACAGTTGTTCCACTTTGGCATACTCCTCCCCGACAAGCGTCCCCGTCACCATGGGAACGCTTGGGGGTTAGAATATACCATAAGATCCGAGTTTTCACAATCTCACTGAGATCGTGAAAACTCAGATCCGATGGTATATTCTAACCCCTAGGAGTTTCCATGGTGACGGGGACGCTTGTCGGGGAGGAGTATGCCGAAGTGGAACAACTGAACAGATTGAAAAAAAAAAGGCAAATATTCTAAAAAATGAATATATTCGATATAGTGCTATATATTAGTTTTTTGGAATATTCGTAATTTTTACCATCTAAAGTCATGATTCCTCCCTGCTTAAGTTGCTTGTAGGCCAATGACTCATTGGCCCACAAGCAAGAAGCAGGGAGGAATCATGTTTTCTGATGTTAAAAAATGACGAATATTCGATATAGCGAATATATAGCACTATATTCGAAATATTCGCAAATTCTTGAAGTTGCGATATTCGAGATAAATATTCGTAATTTGAATATTCGCGCTCAACACTAGTCATCTTCATTTCAATATGGAAACAAAAGATTTGGGGAAATGTTAGTTGTTGGACAATAGTTGATTCTCATGCTTATCATATATAATCTTTATTGCCGTTGCCTCTAGCTCTACAAGGCTTGAAACGACCATGCTTTACACGCTCACTCATACTTTGAATAGGTTCTGTGTAAGGCTTTGTTCATGTCTGTGTTAGAAGCTCTGTTAGGAGCCTCCATCGCAGATTCTGTCCAAAATGTAAAAAAAATAAAAAAAATACAGTATGATAACCTTATTTTGTCTGGTAAAATGATGGATACCGTGACGGAAACTGACAGACCTCATCATAGTTAACTGAATCCATCGGGCTGCGTTGGTGTCTGTCATATGACAGATCCATCTCTGCTTGCCATCCATTTTCATAGAAAAACGGAATGCCCAACACTAGGGATGACTGAATTGATTCTAACAAATTGATTTGTCTGATCAGCAAGAACTCTTCACCTATGAGCGGCTGTCCCCACAGGTGAAGAAGAACCCACCTGCCTCTTTATTGACAGGGACGGACATCTCGCCCATCCCTGACAATCTCTGTGCCACTGCTCCGGGTATCTGCACAAGCGCAGAGACTCTACTTCCGCTATACTGGAGCAGTATCTGTGCATGTGCTGCTGCACTTCCTGGTATCGGTGCATGAACAGCTGCTGCTCCCAAAGCATAGCCTCTGCGCTTGCGCTGCTACTCGAGGCTTCAGATGGTCAGTGATGGGCGAGATGTCCATCTTGTCAATAAAGTGGCAGGTGGGCTCTTCTTCACCGGTGGGGACAGCCGGTCATAGGTGAAGAATAGGCATAAGCGAACTTCTCGTTTTCAAGTTCGGCGTACAAGGTTCGGGTTATCTAAGAATTCCGTTATGGATTCCGCTACCACGGACCATAACTTAGATAACCCGAACCCGAACCTTGAACGGCGAACTTGAAACCACAAGTTCACTCAACACTAGTGAAGAACTGTTGCTGATCAGGCAAATCATTTTCTTTGACTCGACTCTCTCATCCCTACCAGAGATGTGAACAAAGCCTAATAATACCTTCCCCTTCAGACAACCTGCTTTTGAGAAGGGGGGCTGTCCAGTTGAGACAACCCATTTTGTTACATGACTATAATAACACATTGTGCCCGTGGTTTTGTGTATTTTAATAATTTTCATTTTGTAAAAAATAAAATAACAAAAACTCCAAACTAAACTGATAAGACAGAAGTGTACTGGGGAGATTAGGTTATTTACAGTGCCTGTGGCCTTCCCAGCTGCGCCTTTGTGTTACAGCATATTTCTTGGCTGTAGGACTGGATGTTGAGCAGTGGAAGTGAATCCGTCCAGGTGCAAAGATTAGGATGTGTATACATGACTCATAGCGAAATCCTGGAGCAGTATGAAAGCTCCGCTCTCAGTTACTCCTTCTGCTTTTTATCTCTGCCTATGTAGAGTAATGTAGACCCACACTGAACCATTTATAATACATTGTTTACTATGGACAGAGCGTAACTATAGGCGGTGCGGAGGTAGCACAGCTCCCGTGCCCTGGTGGCTAAGGGGGTCCAAACGCATCTCTACACATAAGAAGACACCAATATTGCAAATGGCAAATGTTAGATGGGGATGGGGGCTGTTATAGGTATATCTAGAGGTGTCAAAGCAAAAAAAGGTAAAGGGTAAAATATGTAGCTCACCATTTGCGTGCGATTTCGGATTAACCCAATCATCCTTAGCCATGGTCATTTAAGGATTTTAAAAAAACAAAAGAAAAAATAGACAGAAAGACACTACAACATCTGTAAAATAACAGGGTAGACTAAAAATGAAAGGAATCGGGGGTAGTTTTAGCACCAGATTTAGGAGGGATTATTATCATGTAAGAAATATTGTCCTGTAGGGAACAAAGATGAAGATCTTCAGCGTATTTTAAAATCTGGATGCCGTTTTGGGCATCAGGGGTCATTTATTAAGGTCGCCAGGCGTAAAAATAGTTGCAAATGCCATTTTTACGACTATTTTAATGCCCATGCCAAAATATTTTGTCTCACGGGTGGTTTTTATGCTAAGGAAAACAGATGTGCAGGAGGGGCGTTGGGGGGGGGGACTTTTTGCGGGATGATCTGTAGTTTTTATTGATACTATTAATATTTTGGAGTGTGTACGACTTTTCAATCACATCTTATTAAATTTTATTAGAGAGGTGAGACGAAGCGACAAAAAAAATATAGTGAATCGGACATTTAGATTTTTTTCATTACACCGTTCGCCATATTGGATACAGATTTTTATACTTTAATAGTACGGGTGTTTTCAGAGGCGGTGATGCCCATGATGTTTAATTTTTTTAATTATTTTTTTTTATTTTAGGGAAGGGGTGGTGATATCAATTTTTCGATTTATTTTATTTTATTATTTTTAGTCACCCTAGGTGATTATAACATGAAATCATTAGATTGCATCTTTTATTCTGTAATGCATATTTATGCATTATATCAGGGTTTGACATCCTCTGGTACTCTAGCTGCTGTCAGACTACAACTCCCAGCATGCATAATTGCTCTTCTCTTCTCAGAACTCCCCTAGAAATGCACAAAGCATGTTTTGGGATTGTCGTTTCACAACAGCTGGAGTGCAGAAGGTAGCTGATCCTTGCATTATAGAATACAATATTAAGTATATTTCAATGCTCCGCTGCCACCTGCAGGCCAGCATTGGAATATACTTGTAATCGGCCTTTTAAGGGAATCTGTCACCTGGTTTGACCATATTAACCTCTCACCATTGCCATGTTTAATAAAATACCTTGTCTCCTGCAGTGGTTTTGTTTCTTATATTCATGCTTTCATTTTGCACATTCCATGGATAAGCATATCTAAAGGCTGACTGCTACCCCAGAACCAACTCTGTTTATACAGACAAGTGTTAGTGTGTCAGAAGAAACAGTGGCTTGTTCTGAACCAGCCTGACAAATTCTCCCTTTTATTCAGGAGAAGCAGCAACAGTACAGTGTGGATGTGGAAAGGGTAAGGTCTAAGGTGTGTAGGGGTAACAGTGGAATGTGGCAGCAGTAGCAGCACAGAATAGAACAGACAAGGCAATAGATGTGTATGCAGCTGTGTTCAGGTAGTAGAGTAGTACTAGTGGTGGCTGTGTATGGGTAATGGTAGTGGAAGTAGGGGTAAAGGAAGTTGCAGTAGGGCAATTAGCAGTGATCACAGTGGCGGTACGGTGGCGGCGGCGGCAGCACCCATATTGTGCGGAACATGATGGTAGGCATGCAGACAGCCTCAGTGGCGTGATTGGGCTGGCAATTAATAGCCTCCATTAGCAATTGCAGATCTATTCATTGGCCTCAGATGGGCCTCCTCTGGATAGGTCATCAGTATCTGATTGTTAGGGTCCGACACCCGGGACCCCCATCAAAAAGCTCTTTGAGAAGGCACTGGTGCTCGCAGTAGCGCCACTGCCTTCTCTTAGCTCACCAAGCACAGCATCGTACATTGTATAGCTGGGTGCTTAGTATCGCAGCACATCCCCATTCACATCAGTGGGGCTGATCTGCTCCTAGGCCACGTGACCTATGAACGTAATGTCACATGCCCTAGGAAAAGCTGTAAGAGGGCCATGGTCCTATTGTGTGCCTTCTCAAACAGCTGGTCGGTGGGCGCCCCTGTGACACAGATACTGATGACCTATCTAGGGGATAGGTCATCAGTTAACATAGCTCAGAAAACTCCTTTAAAATTTCCAATGAGCTTTACTTATTTCCAATGGCCATAGGAAAAATATGCAACTTTTTGACCCATGCAGGGGCCTTTCTCAAACACCCAGATGGATGCTGTCACAGAACACTTTCAGCATGTGTCTGCACGAGTATAGGCACTGTACAGTATACACCTGAAGAAGGGGTTTCGAAAAGTTGTTGTTCCATGAAGCTGGAATACCTGAAGTTGCCAAACCAGGCCTCCACAGACATTTACCAAAGTGTAGTAAAAGTTAGCCTTATCCCATTAGAGATAAATTACTTCTATAACTATTGAATAGAGACTACAGCAGAAACGACCACTGCATGAACCACAATATGGCTCTGCCCCGTGGAGAAGCTATCCTGTCCAGCAGTGCTGCCCATAGGCAAGAGCCTCTTGTGCCTAATCAAGCTTTCTCATTCTCCCTTATCCATTATCCTCTCTCCTGATCGCTCTCCTTCCCTCTCTGTCTCTCTCCCTCCCTCTTTTCCTCGTCTTGTCAGACATTTCAAGGCACTGCATACTGCTCTAGATATATTTTATGTTTTGTATACTGCCAAAATTTACATGGTTAAATCTTGCTGACAGACTGCCGTTTATCTTAACCCATTAATGCTCATTCTCAAATTCTAAGCACCATATGTTATATTAAAGGGTTTCTATCACTTTGTTTCACCTATTTAGCTTTCAGACACTAGCGATCCGCTAGTGTCTGCTTTATCTAACCATCCTAATATAAGAGCTTATTGTCCTGCCGTTTAGCTAAAAAAAGAACTTATATAGATATGCAAATGAGCCTCTAGGTGCTATGGGGGCGTGATTAGCACCTAGAGGCTCCGTCTACCTTAACAAACTGCCGCCGCCCAGCGCGTCCCTCCAGCCCGCCCATCTCCAGCTGAAGCGATCCTCTCCGTGCGCGTCTCTGTTCTGCGCATGCGCAGTGAATGTCTGATGCTTCCCTGCTCAGACATCTCCACTGCGCCTGTTCCTCGGAGCACTATGACGTCATCGGCGCAGGCGCAGTGGAGATGTCTGAGCAGGGAAGCGATCAGACATTCACTGCGCATGCGCCGAATACGAGGCGCATCGCATTCCGGAGGAGATGGGCGGGCTGGAGGGACGCGCTGGGCAGCGGCAGTTTGTTAAGGTAGACGGAGCCTCTAGGTGCTAATCACGCCCCCATAGCACCTAGAGGCTCATTTGCATATCTATATAAGTTCTTTTTTTAGCTAAACGGCAGGACAATAAGCTCTTATATTAGGATGGTTGGGCAGAGCAGACACTAGCGGATCGCTAGTGTCTGAAAGCTAAATAGGTGAAACGAAGTGATAGAAACCCTTTAAGTCAGACGATGGCTGATAACCTTACAAGAATATCATTGCGTCCCGTTATATTGGCTGCCTTTATCCATAGAAATTTTTTTTCATTTTTTTCATGCAGATGACGTTAAAGGAGGTTTCTAGTCACTGTATAACAAAACGTTCTGCAACTTTTTAATATACTTAGTTTTTCAATTTTTTGTTCTTTTCAAGAGCTCAGCATTCTGTCAGTGAATAGCAACACTCATGATTTACATTCAGAAACGGAAGATCAGTAGACACAATAATTCCCACAGCTGAGAGTTTGCTACAAGTTTAGACAGTCCTGTGTGAGTTAGGACTCATGCACACAAACGTATTTTCTTTCCATGTCCGTTTCGTTTTTTTCCGGACCGTATGCGGAACCATTCATTTCAAAGGGTCTGCAAAAAAAACAGAAGTTACTCCATGTGCATTCCGTTTCCGTACGTCCGTATTTCCGTACCGCAAAAAAATAGAATATGTCCAATTATTGTCTGCATTATGTACAAGGATAGTACTGTTCTATCAGGGGCCAGCTGTTCCGTTCCGAAAAATACAGAATGCACACGAACTGCAAAATACATACGGTCATGTGCATGAGCTCTAAAAGGGTTGGTTCACCCTTTAGTAAGAAATGGCCTGTCCTCACTAGCTGATAGGCGGGGGTCTGACACCCTCATCCCTGCAGATCTGCTGTTCGGTGTAGCTCCGTCATCGCAACATTGTATAGGTCCAGTTATGGTTAACCTCCGGCACTCCAGCTGTGGTGAAACTACGACTCCCAGCATGCTCCATTCATTTCGATGGAGTTTTGAGAACAGCCAAGCAAGTGTGCATCTTGGGAGTTGTAGTTTTACCACAGCTGGAGTGCCGGAGGTTAGCCATCACAGGTATAGGAGGAAGTCAATGGGAGCAGCGCTGCAGTAACAAGCATCTTCCATTACACTGTTGATAGTGCTGCCAGAGCTATATAATCAGCTGGTCAGCGGGGTGAGGATGTAGGACTCCCTCAGATCAGCTAGTCATGGTCTATACCTGGTCTACCCCTTAAAATACATCAGCAGCACAGACATCATACTTGATAGTTTGTTACAATGTGTCAGTGCAGGTAAAATATTTAATCTTGGAGTCATCTCAGAGACTTCTCTCTACAATATGATGTTCCAAGTGGCTGCTTTCCTTTGTTTGCGTCTTATACAAGTGTCATTTGTAGGTATTTCTGAATCTTGGACATGTCTAGCTCTACGTGGGTAACTGTTGCTCATAGTAGTAAATTTGCGCTGATCATATTGCCTAAACGCCTGTACAATAACAGAGGTGAACGAAGGACATGTAGAGCTCAGCTATGTTGTTATCTTTCTGCTTGTGTGGCATAGACATGATTTCAGACTTGAGTTTCATTGTCCTTGGATGTTACTGCCTCCTTGTGTGGCCCCTAAAGCCGGTCACATAGGGATATAACATCACGAAGACAAACTGTACGCAAAAAGATTATAAAGCGCATGGAATTATATGAGTGCAGTATAAATGCAGATTGCAATACAGCCAATTAACATAAAGGAATGGAAAAAGTCCAGCACGCCCCCTTGTGGCACTTACTATAATCACAACATATTACAGAATGTGATGTAACTCAGAATATTACTTGTAAAGTTTTATTTTCAGCAATTATGCTAATGAATAATAAAAAGAGTTGTCATACATTTTTTTAAGCGTACTGTCATATTCACAGCTAATAATTGTATTATAGGTGTGTTTTTGTTGCATCTATTTTTTTTTATATATATATATATATCTATAATATATAGGAATATACTGTATGTCATGGACTCTTTCCTATAGTTACAAGTCACCATATAGTGACACTTACAGATTACTCAATTACATGTCTTAAAGGGAACCTGTCATCAACTTTATGCTGCCCAGCAGAATAATCTAGTGACAGGCGAGTGGATTTCAGCGGTCTGTCATTTATAAGTTAAAAGTAAGTGGTTGCCGAGAACCAACATTACAAACCTTGCAGACCGGGTCTGGAAAAGAGTCACGGCCACCTGAGAAGAGTCCTGGTTATCCATGAATTCCTGCTCTCCCTGCCCACCTGCCGATGACTGACAGTCTTCTACCTAGTTTTCTCTCTTTCTCTCTAGGAGAGAACTGCCGACCATCAGCAGGTGGTGGAGAGCAGGAGATTATGAATAACCAGGACTCTTCTCAGGTAGATGTGACTCTTTTCAAGGCCTGGACTGCAATGATTATGATGCTGGTTCTCAGCAACCACTTACGTTTAGCTCATGAGTGACACACCGCTGACATCAGCATTTCTGTCACTAATTTATGCTGCCATCAGTGAGGTCAACATAAAGTCGACGACAGGTTTCCTTTAATGTGGCTTTTTGACATGTAGGAATGGTGGGATCCTGGACATTAGGGAAGGATCCACGTGGGATTAAGGTCATCCCTAGGTGGTTTATGCTATTAGTTTTTGCGGGAATTTTTCCTGCCTTTTTTATTGTTGCCATGTCCAGGCAGATTGCCTGGGATGGCAACATGGTTTTGATTGGGTCGCCACCGTTTGGGCAATTCTGCCCCGGTGTGGCAACCTTTATTTTATTGGCTGATATTTTAGCCAATGGATACCTTTTGTTTATGCTGTCAAGGCTGGGATTGGCTAGTAGGGTTGAGCTGGTGCCGATAAATATGTGGGCGCAGGTGAAGCTGGGGTCCGTACCTCATCGGTGAAAGAAGAAGCATCGCTGCCCCGGCCGCCCTTCCCGATAGGCTGTCGTTTTTATTTTAAACTGGGGTATGAGTTGTTTGATAAGCTGCAATTTTTGAGCTTGAGCTTATGGCTGAGCTCGTGTTTTGTTGTATATGAGTTCAAATGAATGTTTAAATTGAGTTGTTAATGTTAAATTATTAATTTATAATGAGCTTGAGCTTATGGCTGAGCTCGTGCATTGAGTTTAACGGAATTTTTTATTTTCCAATCAAATTGGCTGGTTTCAGTGTTTTTATTGATATTATTAGGAATATATTAAGTGGGGTATGACCTTTCATCCCAGTGGAGGACCGGACACTATGGTCACTGGTACCAGCAAGGACTGAACAGTCACAATCAATAGAGAAATTGAACCAATATAGAATTGCGGCACTTGTTCATTAGCACTTATAGGTAATTTATTGATACAAAGTTCATGATCCAGTTACGTAATTAAATATAGGCAACAATGAGAATCACTCTTTAGTAGTGACGATGACCGGACGTTTTCGGTCCTCCTGGTCCTTCTTCAGTGGTCAATTTGTCTGTTTTGGTAGTGTGGATTATAGCAGGGATGGATCACGCGGTTTTTGACATGCACTTACCTGCAACTTGCTGTAAAATCATGGCATTACCTTGATTCATATGCAAATTAAATGAAATTTGAAAATAAAATCACTAAAAGTTTGTCACAATTTTTCTATCCCACATGAAAATACTGAACTTCTAGTCAACCTGTGGTAATGTTGCGATTGTTCTGCAACTCCATGTCACAGCGAACCCCTAAGCCGTATAGTGCTTGAAATGTAATTGGTGAACCTTAGTTTAAAACTATTGGGGTCATTTATCAAACCGGTGTAAATGTACAGTAGAACTAGCTTAGCTGCCCATAGCAACCAATCAGATTCCACCTTTCATTTTTCACAGCTCCTTTGGAAAGTGAAAGGTGGAATCTTATTGGTTGCTATGGGCAGCTAAGCCAGTTCTACTTTACACTAGTTTGATAAATGACCCCAAATATATCTTGTATGTGTGTTATTTAAAGAGAATACTCATGACTCTTCTGAATTGTGATGGTATACATCAGACTTCCTCCAGTAGGTGGCAGTACACAGCAACTGGGAGCTGAGGCATGGTAGTAAAAATAAATTAGTGATAAACCTGAAAGGTGCTAGAATTTAACCACATGGACAGTGACATTTGTTAGATTTTTGTTCTTTATCATTTCCTGTGTAATGTAAGACTATACGACCCCTACCGATCAGATACCGATGATCTAACCAGAGGATAGGTCATCAGTAAAAACACTTAGGCTGGGTTCATGGTTATAAGGGAAAATAATAGCATTCTTAATACAGAATGCTTAGTAAAGTGTCCATTGAGGGGTTAAAAATAATAAACAAATTTAAAGAGTTTCTACCACCTCGTTTTGTCATATTTAGCTGTCAGACACTAGCGATCCGCTAGTTTCTGCTCTACCAAACAATGCTATTATAATACCTTTGTGTGCAGCCGTTTGCCTAAAAAACTAACTTTGTTTGATATGCTAATGAGCCTCTAGGTGCTATGCGGCGCGTCTGTATTCGGCGCAGGCGCAGTGAATGTCTGACCGCTGCCTGCACAGACATCTCGGTCATCGGCGCAGGCTCCCTAAGAAGGTCACTGTGCCACAAAATCTGCTGTGTGTGAAGGCACCCTTAAAGGGGTTGTCTCCATTCAGGAAGTGACATTTATCATGTATAGAAAGTTAATACCAGGCACTTACTAATGTATTGTGATTCTCCATATTGCCTCCTTTGCTGGTTGGATTCATTTTTCCATCACATTATACGCTGCTCGTTTCCATGGTTACAGACCACCCTGCAATCCATCAACGGTGGCCATGCTTGCACATTATAGAAAAAAGTGTCTGCCTCTCTGGTGGCCAGGATGGTGTGAGCGCACAAAGGCTGCTGCTTTTTCCTATAGTGTGCAAGCACGACCACCGCTGAAGGATTGCAGGGTGGTCGTAACCATAGAAATGAGCAGTGCATAATGTGATGGGAAAATGAATCCAGCCAGTTAAGGAAGCAATATGGACAATCACAATACGTTAGTGCCTTGTATTAGCTTTCTCTACATAATAAATGCAAAACCGCTTTAATACTACTGATATACCATGACCTGGATGAATGAGAACTTTATAGACATTTCGGTTTAGTCATTTATTTTCCTTTGTAGACGTTTCTCATGAAAAGTCCTGGTCATCAGTTTTATGAATGGAAAATCTGTCACATGAGTAGTACAAAACGTCCACAATCAAACTGGATTTGGAAAAATTATATTCAGTGAGGGCCATCTTAGGTTGGATGGCGTTCTGTACCTTCTATTGATGTACCCACTATTGTGCACCATATAGTGCCCAATAATACAATTATACACTGACACTGCCAGTCAGGTGCCTAAATAAAACTATCCGATCAATATACTGTCACTAGGGGGTAAAGCTGGCTTTCCAAAAAGTTTCATCTCCAAGTAAGGTATCAGGGGGTGCAAATGTTTGGTGCCTAGTCCAGTGGCGCCCCTCCTTCAGTATGTGCACTGTGTAAATGGTGGACCATGAGATAGGGAACTCTTGGTGAGCGGATTGGATAATGTCAGACTGTGCAAGGACACGCCCCCAACTGGTAACACCCATCTGGATCTTCACTGCAAATTGTTAGGCCTCTTTCGCACGAGTGTGACGGATTAGGTCCAGATGCGTTCAGTGAAACTCGCACCATTTTGCAAGCAAGTTCAGTCAGTTTTGTCCGCGATTGCGTTCAGTTGTTCAGTTTTTTTCTGCGTGTGTGGAATGCGTTTTAATGCGTTTTTCACGCGCGTGATAAAAAACTGAAGGCTTACAAACTACATCTCTTAGCAACCATCAGTGAAAAAAGCATTGCATCCGCACTTACTTCCGGATTCAATGCGTTTTTCACTGAAGCCCCATTCACTTCTATGGGGTCAGGGCTTTGTGAAAAACACAGAATATAGAACATACTGCGATTTTCACGCAACACAGAAGTGATGCGTGACAAAAACGCTCATGTACACAGACCCACAGAAATAAATGGGTCAGGATTCAGTGCGGGTGCTATGCGTTCACGTCACGCATTGCACCCGCGTGGAAAACTCGCTCGTGTGAAAGGGGCCTTAGTAATTCATTCATAATTTGACGGCAGCAATAATAAAAGAATGCCACATCATAGAGGCATAACAATAGATGCTCTGGAATTGTTATTAATAGGGGGATGCAAGTGGTTGGTAAAACAGACATGTCAGGAGAGCTTACACGTCCTCTTCAACACTAGAACTTATGCTACATTTACATTTCGAGGTTTTTCATGTAGTTTTTGAAACCAAAGGTAGCAGTGGATTGAAAAAGAGAATACATCCTTTCCTTTAGAGCTCATGCCAACAAACGTAATTTTTGTCCATGTCCGTTTCGGTTTTTTTTGCGGCCTGTATGCGGAAATATTCATTTCAATGGGGCCGCAAAAAATGGAAATTACTCTGTATGCATTCCCAATGCCTGCAAGTCTGTTCCGCAAAAAATAGAACATGTCCTATTCTTGGCATTGTTGCAATGGATCCGCAAACAAATGGATGTCTCACGATGTCATCAGTTTTTTTATTTTGCCGACCTGTATTTTGCGGACCGTAAAATACATATAGTCGTGTGCATGAGCACTTATATGTGTTCTCTATTTATGATCCATTCCTGACCTTGCATTGAAAAACTGCTTAAAAAACCTGAACGTGGAAACACAGTTGTAGGTGACCCTTATGACTACATGGGGAGGGTGGGGGAAGGGTACTGACTGACAGGGAGCAGATGCCTTTGGAACAGTTGCTGGGGTGATCAGAGGTGCAGCGCCGTACATCGCTGCTGCTCATTAATTCACACTAGCGGTGCACCAGTCTTTTGGGGATGTTGTGTCTCACGTGTCTTTGTCACTCAGTGTCCAGCTGTGCCTTGTCGTCATCCTGATCTCCACCTCATTTATCCTGGAAAGGGTCCATACACTGTAATGGTGGCTATAAACCAGTTTATACCATCTAGTGTTTCTATAAATATGAGCCTTAATGGTGTCATAAAGTACAGATAAATTGGGGAGTTTATGGCGTGGAAAATGGTCTTAAATTACGCCAGTAAGGGAGCCGGGGAACCAAGTTCCAAAGTTATGTAGAGAACTGCGCCTCAACATAACTTTGGCGCATCTGCCACAGCCCACATTAAGATCAGCGTATAAATCGCCGGTCTTAATAAATTACCCCCTATGTGTTCCTATTGAGCCCTGCCATAGGTAGGGCTTAATAGGAGCTTTACTTTGGCAGGCCTGAGAGCCTAGTAACCAAGCAACTCCAGTGATCTTGTTGTGGGGGAAGAGGGAGGGGGGCACAGCACGCTGCCAGTATATGAACTCATAGATTCCATGGTCATAATTGATCACAACATCTGAGGGGGTTAAATGTCTGTGATTGGAGTTGTCGAGGATCACAGACACTGCTAAAAGCAGGTATCTGCTGTGTAAAACAGCTGACACCCGTTGGCTATGGCGCCTGTTCAGCTTCTGAGGGGACGCAATCTTTAAAGTCCCAATATTCACCAAACATGCAAGGCAGATGTTGGACAGGGGTAAAGCTCCTGGGCCTCAGTTAAAAATCATTAACAGGGCCTAGCCACCTTTCATGCCCATTTATCAAACTGGTGAGTATATGGGCCTTCTCACTCATTGGGCCTCAGGTGTGACTGCTACCATATGTAACCTAATTGTTAAGTGCTATCATTAAAGGGGTTATCCAAGTTATATTTATTGATGACCTATCCTCAGGATAGGTCATCAATATCAGATCAGTGGGGGTCCGACACCCGGCACCCCCTCCGATCAGCTGTTTGAAGAGAAGGCATGTGGTGTCAGCGCTGCCTCCTCTTCACTGTTTACCTTCTAGCCGTTGCATCTGCAGTGGTGAGCAGGTGTAATTACACCCAAGCCGTCCCATTCATTTCAATAGGAAGGCTTGGGTGTAATTACACCTGCTCACCACTGCAGATGCAACGGCTAGAAGGTAAACAGTGAAGAGGAGGCAGCGCTGACACCACATGCCTTCTCTTCAAACAGCTGATCGGAGGGGGTGCCGGGTGTCGGACCCCCGCCGATCTGATATTGATGACCTATCCTGAGGATAGGTCATCAATAAATATAACTTGGATAACCCCTTTAAAGGGGTTTTCAGAGAGTTTATTATTATTTTTTTTACTGATTAACTGTCCTACTGGTCATCAGTATCTCATTGGTGGGAGTCCGACACCCAGGACCCTCATCGATCAGCTGTTTGAGAAGGCGCCGGTGCTCTCAGTAGAGCCACAGCCTTCTTCCGCTTTGCCTGGGCCATGTAAGTAAAACAAATCCCAGCGGGTGCTTGTAACGAACTTCAAGGTTTTATTATTGCATATTATATCCAATTGATACATGGACGCGTTTCAGCATATCCAGCTTTCATCAGCATGACCATGCAAGCACCCACTGGGATTTGTTTTACTTACGTTGTGCTCTCGTATCTTCCCCGTGCGGGTGCACCCTTGCTTCAGGTGCCGGCTATTCCTTTGATTATTCCTTGGGCCATGTGATGTCACGTTCATCGGTCAAATAGCCTAGGCTGAGCACAATACCAAGCACAGCCACTATACAATGTACGGTGCTGTGATTAGTGCCTTCTGGGTGTCCTATTTAGAAGATAGGTCATCAGTAAAAAAAAAATCTCAGAAATCACCTTTAAAGGGGCTCTGCAGTTTGTTTAAACTGATGATCTATCCTCTGGATAGATCATCAGCATCTGATCGGCGGGGGTCCGACTCCCGGGACCCGCGCCGATCAGCTGTTTGAGAAGGAGTGCCGCTGCCTTCTCACTGTTTACCGCTGGCCAAGTGATGTCACAACTAGTATCAACTGGCCTGGGGCGGGGCTAAGCTCCATTCAAGTGAACAGCGCTTAGCCGCGCCCAGGTCATTGATACTAGTCGTGACGTCACTGGGCCTGCGGTAAACAATGAGAAGGCAGCGGCACTCCTTCTCAAACAGCTGATCGGCGGGGGTCCCGGGTGTCGGATCCCCGCCGATCAGATGCTGATGATCTTTCCAGAGGATAGATCATCAGTTTAAACAAACTGCAGAACCCCTTTAAGTATATATTGCAAAAAAAATAAAAATATTGGTTCTTGTCAATGAAAGTTTGCACAATATTATGGCAGATTTATTGGAGATTCTTTTATAGGTTTCTCTGGTTAATTACACTTCTCTGTGCTGGGAGAACATATACATGCGGAGAAATGCCAATACAGGATATTTCCATAGGTAAACTTTGTTTTCATGTGCAGCTGCATTCTGTCTTCAGCACAGGTCTTGGAAGATACGTGTGAGCGCGTTCAAATGCAAATTCCCATGTGCCTTCCATAAGAAAAGAAGCATGAAGTGTCACACAGCATGGGAGCAGGAAAAGGTTATGCTGTGGGGGGGACTGAGTGGCTGGTACTGGTAGGTGGGAACAGTGGGCTGTATGAGTTCTATTTTAAGCAATATAAAGGAACAATCCCATCAAAACTGTTATATTTTTTTAAAAATACTTTAGGCATAACACAGTGCATCGTTTTTTACCAACTGTGCTCTTTTAACCCCTTCCTGAGTAATCCACATAAATATACATCAATAGCAACCAATGACGCCGAGCACTCCTGCTCTGAACAGGAATCCAGCCCGGCATACCACGGACCGCTGTCGGCCGCATCGCCATAATTGTACTGACCCACAGAATAAGGTCATCATATCATTTTTACTGCACATTGAATGCTATAAAACAAAAAAAATAGTGTCGGAATTGCATTTTTTTTCTATTTCACACCACAAAGATTTTTTTCCCTGTTTTTTAATATAAGATATGGTGCCATTAAAAAATACAACTTGTCTCTCCAAAAAAAAAAAAAGTGCTAACATGGCAATTGTTCAAATGTGAATTGAAAAATAAGAGTTGCAGTTTTTTTTTTTTAAGGCAAAACGAAATCACAAAATGACCTGGTCCAGAAGAGGTTAAAAGGGATATTCCCATGGGAGATGTTTATGACATGGTTGAGTAGTTCAGCACCACATACAGTATATGGCTCTCTCTCTATTGCCGATCATCGAAGATGCAAAATGCTCAACAGTTTCCGTAATTCCCATAAACTACAAAGGAGTCCTGAAAAAAAGGGGGTAGGGCACCTCTGTTTTCCTGATAGATGGGAGTTCCAGAAGGTAAACCCCCACCTATCAGATATTTTTTTTGATTATGCTGTCTTGTCTCAGATAGGAATACCCCTTTAAATTTTATTATGGCCCTTGAGAATGGCACATTTAGACAGTGCGACCCTAGGACCAGAAAAGGTTGTGCTCCTTGGATCTAGAGTGCGAGTTCTATGGTCGAGGCTTCTCAGAGTTTCTGATCTTTCAGAATTTTGCCTGGAAGACATATTTTAAAACAACACTAAAAGAACAACAGAATGTGGGGGAATATGAGTAAGAGGCAGAGAAATGTGTGGGAGGACGAAAGAGGCATCAATAGAACAATAATTGCAGTTTTTTTTTAAGAAGATTAAGATAAATTCCTAAAAAAGTACAAAATGGCAGCTGGTGACATTCAGAGTATTCTCAAGGGTGGGATTAAGAAGAGTGCAAAAGAAACACATTCAGTCATAAAATATGAAAAAATGTTGAAGTTAGGAGATAAAATGGGACCTAAAGTGAAATTTTATAGCAATAAAGCAATTTCCCAGCAATATTCTTTTTCATCTGTTTTTCGGCAGTTTATCGCTCTTGACTGAATGTTTCTTCAACATGAATTTATAATATACAATCAAAAGTTATAGAATACGGTTTATTTATATAAAAATGGAAAGCCCATTTAATGGGAGTCTTTCAGCAGTTTTGACCTCAGCACTTTAACCCCTAACACATAATGTCATACAAGTAGGGCATTATGCACAAGGGCGTGTATGGAGTGGGCTGCTGCACTGAGCCCGTTCCATACATATAAGGCCTCTTGCACACGACTGTGCGTCCCCCGTGGCTGTATTGCGGCCCGCATATGGCGGGTCCACAATACACGGGACACCGGCCGTGTGCATTCCGCATCACAGATGCGGACCCTTGAATGGGTCCGCAAATCCGGAGATGAGATGCGGAAAGGAATGGAACGAAAGCACTACGGAGTACTTTCGTGGGGTTCCGTTCCATGCTTCTGTTCCACAAAAAGATAAAAGTTGTCCTATCTTTTTGCGGAACAGATGGATTGCGGACCCCATTTAAGTGAATGGGGTGGCGATCCACATGCGGCTGCCCCACGGTCAGTGCCCGTGCATTTCTGACCGCAATTGCGGTCCACAGCACGGGCATGGGCAGCACATGTTCGTGTGCAAGAGGCCTAATACAGCAGGCACCCAGCCGCAGTGAACGGGATCGGCGATGACCCCTCAGATGCCACAGTCAATAGCAATCTCGGCATCTGTGAGGTTAGGCAGAAGGAGGGTCTCATTCTGCCTTCTGATCGGAGACCCCGCAGTGAAGTTTTGGGGCATTGATTGGTTACCATGATGATTCCCAGGCCTGTCATGGTAAACTGCCTGTAAATTTTTGCATGAGGCACAGTTTCACAGGCAGGCAATGGAAATCTCATAGATCATAATAGTTCTCTTAGTTCTCTATTATGGTGTATGGGACAAGCGATCAGAAGATCAAAAGTTATTGGTTAAAAAGTTAAAAAGTATTAAAATTCAAATCACCCCCCCTTTCCCAATTTTAAATATAAAAATAAACAATAAAAAAATAAACAAAACAGGTATTGTCACATCTGAAAATGTCTGAACTATTAAAATATTAAAATATTTTTCCTGCGCAGTGAACACTACAACTGAAAAAAATAAAAACACGCAATTTGCTATTTTTTTGTCACTTTGTACCCCCAAAAAATTTAGAACTGTGATCAAAAAGTCATATGTACCCCAAAAATGGTACCAATAAAAACTACAGTTTGTCCCGCAAAAAAAACAAGCTCTGTAGACAAAAATATTAAAAAGTTATGGCTATCAGAAAATTTAGATTTTTTTTAAAGTAATAAGACAAAATAAAAACTATACAAATTTAGTATTGCAGTAATTGTATTAACCCACAGAATAAGAATACTTTCACACTAGAGTTTTGGCTTTCCGTTTGTGAGCTTCGTCGTGGGCTCTCACAAGCGGTCCAAAACTGATCAGTTTTGCCCTAATGCATACTGAATGGAAAAAGATCCGCTCAGAATGCATCAGTTTGGCTCCGTTCCGTCTCCATTCCATTTTGGAGGCGGACACCAAAACGCTGCCTGCAGCGTTTTGGTGTCCGTCTGACAAAGCGGAGCCAAACAGATCCGTCCTGGCACACAATGTAAGTCAATGGGGATGGATCCGTTTTCTCTGGCACAATAGAAAACAGATCCTTCCCCCATTGACTTTCAATGGTGTTCAAGACGTATCCGTCATGGCTATAGAAGACATAATACAACCAGTTTTGTTCATGACGGATGCATGCGGCATATATTATTGTAATGGAAGCGTTTTTGCAGATCCAGGACAGATACGCAAAAAACGCTAATGTGAAAGTAGCCTTAGGACATCATGTCATTTCTAGCGCACATTGAACATTGTAATATCAAAACCAAAAAAACTTTGGTGAAATTATATTTTTTTTTTTCATTTTACCCACAAAGAATTTTTTCCTGTTTTCCAATGCAAGACATGGTAAATTAAAAGGCACCATTAAAAAAAATACATATGGCTATGTGGACGGAAAATTAAAAAAGTTATGGCTATTGGAATGTGGGGGACGAAAAAATCAAAAATGCAAAATTTAAAATGGTCCTGGTCTTTAGTTTAAAGGGGTTTTCTATCTTCAGGAGTTTGCCTGAAAAGCCCCTGAAGATGGAAAACCCCTTTAAGGAACTGTTTACACCATACAATACAATATACAGCTGAATTTGGAACCACATGACCGAATCTGCACCAAATTCAGCTGTCAAAAAACTTGTGTGAATGGCCCTTGTAGGTGATGGGGAGGGTATGGCAAATATACCTAGTGTGATGGTCTTGCAAGTTGCATGACAAAGTAATAGCAGTATTAATGCCCTTAGCAACTCCATCACAAATGCTCAGGAGGCAGTCGATCCATATTCTATGCCCTGGGTCCTCTTCCAGCATCCTTCCTCTGCTATGTGTGACAGCTCTAGCGTTCAATCAATAGACCACCACAGCAGAGGGAATGAGCCAGAAGACCCAATGGCACTGAACATAAAGGAACTGCCCCTTGGTCGCTGTGTTGGGGAATTAAAACTTTGATTTCGTTGTCATACAATCTACATCACCATCACACCAGGTATGTTTCCCTTGCTCTCCACTTCACCTATAAATGCTGTCAGCAGTTTTGAGGTGTCAAAGCTGCTGATAGACTACCTTTAAGTATAAACTATCACTCTGGCCATATTCAGACAGCTGTAATATGGTTGTATTTTTGCTTGCTTTGAAGGGCTTAGGATAGGGTACAGTGCCCGGATAGGGTATTTCACATCTGAATTCTGAAATCTGGCATGCTGTTCCAGAGTTCGCCGTATCTGGCATAGCTGTTTCAATGCCTTTCCATAGCTTCCGGCAGCAAGTGTAGGAATCGGGGCTCTTGCTTAAGGTGCCTCAGCTATCACCCTCTTTAGCCGTAACAAGTGAAGTTCCTTGTATCCCACATGTATTCCCGGATATATATATATATATATATATATACAGTCAGGTCCATAAATATTGGGACATCGACACAATTCTAACATTTTGGGCTCTATACACCACCACAATGGATTTGAAATGAAACGAACAAGATGGGCTTTAACTGCAGACTGTCAGCTTTAATTTGAGAGTATTTACATCCAAATCAGGTGAACGGTGTAGGAATTACAACAGTTTGCATATGTGCCTCCCACTTGTTAAGGGACCAAAAGTAATGGGACAATTGGCTTCTCAGCTGTCCCATGGCCAGGTGTGTGTTATTCCCTTATTATCCCAATTATAATGAGCAGATAAAAGGCCCAGAGTTCATTTCAAGTGTGCTATTTGCATTTGGAATCTGTTGCTGTCAACTCTCAAGATGAGATCCAAAGAGCTGTCACTATCAGTGAAGCAAGCCATCATTAGGCTGAAAAAACAAAACAAACCCATCAGAAATAGCAAAAACATTAGGCGTGGCCAAAACAACTTTTTGGAACATTCTTAAAAAGAAGGAACGCACCGGTGAGCTCAGCAACACCAAAAGGAAGACCACTGAAAACAACTGTGATGGATGACTGAAGAATTCTTTCCCTGGTGAAGAAAACACCCTTCACAACAGTTGGCCAGATCAAGAACACTCTCCAGGAGGTAGGTGTATGTGTGTCAAAGTCAACAATCAAGAGAAGACTTCACCAGAGTGAATACAGAGGGTTCACCACAACATGTAAACCATTGGTGAGCCTCAAAAACAGGAAGGCCAGATTAGAGTTTGCCAAACGACATCTAAAAAAGCCTTCACAGTTCTGGAACAACATCCTATGGACAGATGAGACCAAGATCAACTTGTACCAGAGTCATGGGAAGAGAAGAGTATGGAGAAGAAAAGGAACTGCTCATGATCCTAAGCATACCACCTCAGCAGTGAAGCATGGTGGTGATAGTGTCATGGCGTGGGCATGTATGGCTGCCAATGGAACTGGTTCTCTTGTATTTATTGATGATGTGACTTCCGAAAAAATCAGCAGGATGAATTCTGAAGTATTTTGGGCAATATTATCTGCTCATATTCAGCCAAATGCTTCAGAACTCATTGGACGGCGCTTCACAGTGCAGATGGACAATGACCCAAAGCATACTGCAAAAGCAACCAAAGAGTTTTTTAAAGGGAAAAAAGTGGAATGTTATGCAATGGCCAAGTCAATCACCTGACCTGAATCCAATTGAGCATGCATTTCACTTACTGAAGACAAAACTGAAGAGAAAATGCCCCAAGAACAAGCAGGAACTGAAGACAGTTGCAGTAGAGGCCTGGCAGAGCATCACCAGGGATGAAACCCAGCGTCTGGTGATGTCTGTGCGTTCCAGACTTCAGGCTGTAATTGACTGCAAAGGATTTGGAACCAAGTATTAAAAAGTGAAAGTTTGATTTATGATTATTATTCTGTCCCATTACTTTTGGTCCCTTAACAAGTGGGAGGCACATATGCAAACTGTTGTAATTCCTACACCGTTCACCAGATTTGGATGTAAATACCCTCAAATTAAAGCTGACAGTCTGCAATTAAAGCACATCTTGTTTGTTTCATTTCAAATCCATTGTGGTTGTGTATAGAGCCAAAAATGTTAGAATTGTGTCAATGTCCCAATATTTATGGACCTGACTGTATATATATATATATTTATTTATACACATACACACACACACATACAAACATAAACCAAACATGCATACCCACATATTCCTTCATGGAAATGGGGAGGGGTGGGGGCGAATTACCATGACTAAAAGAAATGCTTGCATCTTTCCTCCAGTTCCCAAGCCTCCCCAGAACCTTTGGTGCTAGTCATACATCCTCCAAAATGTTCTACCTAATAAGAAGGAAGAATTGTGGACACATATTTCAAAAGCACACAACCCCGGGGGAGGAAATGAGTCAAAACTGATAATCATTGTAAACCGTCTGGATTTGATTAGGTATTCTATTCTGTAATGAAATTGTCTTACAGTGTAGTTTCATATGGACGACAGAGAACATACAGCATGCTGTGGAGCATTTTCCATCATATATTTGTATATGGTCCAATTTTACAAAGACTGTATGCAAGCAGTCTATTCACTGCTGATAAATGTGATAATTTACAATGAGGCAGAGGCATAACTTGAAGCTCCTGGTGCCCCAAAGTGCAATTTGTAATAGGGCAACTACCAACCATGCACCATTTTTAATAATGATGTCTTCTTCTGTGGTAGAGGAGTCTTTTGGCCCCTACAAGTACCAGGGACCTATTGCATTATCCCAGACAACTGGGGGTATCTGCAATTGTTTTACATCTATTGTTTTGTTATGCTTTAGGCTATGTGCTTCAGCAGAAGAGGTATGGTTGGCAAGAACAGTGATAAACACCTTCTTCCTCCCTTCTTGGTTGGAGGGGGCTGGTCCTACTTCCTGCCAGGAGGAGGCATTCGAGTCCAAACTTTGAGAAGGTAGGAAGCACATGCCAGAGCTTCTACTTCAAGGGACTGTATTCAGTTCTCTTGAGAAACTATCACTCCAGGGAAATTGCCAGAATTAGGCCTAGTTCACACGAACGTGTGCGATCCGTGGCAATACGCGGCCACAGTTCCGTGTGCATTCCGCATCACGGACGCGGACCTATTCACTTCAATGGGTCCGCAAATCCGGAATTGCGGAATGGCCGCACGGAACGGGACCCCTCGGAAGCACTACGGAGTGCTTCCATGGGGTTGTGTCCCGTATTTCCGTTCCGCAAAAAGATAGAACAGGTCCTATCTTTTTGCGGAACGGGCGGATCGTGGACCCATTAAAGTGAATGCTTCCGCGATCCGATGCGGCTGACCACCACTTCTGCACCCTCTATAGCTATATGTCTATACAAAGGATTTTTAACTCGTGCCCTGCTATTTATTAGCAGTTTACTATGCTGCATTGCACCCCCTAATATAGTTCTTTATGTGTTATATACAGCTGGATCTGTATTGTAAGCCATTGGTTGTCACTTGTCAGTCATCCTTTATAGAAATCAACATAGCTGAATTTTATCAATCTGATAGAACAGATTATTTTTAATCCCCCTTTTATAAGTATAGAATAAAACGTGCCCGTCTTACCATTATAGCGTGGGTATAAAAATAAACAAATAGCCAAGAACACATAATGACTAATAGCAGATTTAAAGAAATAAAAATGACTAGGAGTGAACCTTCAAACACAGCACATTGGGGGAGATTTATCAAAGTAAAATGGGTTAGTTGCCCATAGCAACCAATCAGATTTCATTTTTCATTTTCCAAAGGAGCTGTGAAAAATGAAAGGTGGAATCTGATTGGTTGCTATGGGCAACTAAGCCAGTTCTACTTTACACCAGTTCGATAAATATGCCCCATTGAGTTGCAGAAATTTGAAAATTGATTCTATTTATAAGAATGGGTCTTGCAGAAATCCATGTACTTTCAGCCAAAAGAAACCCATTCAGATGAATGTATGCAACTGATTTCCAGCGACATAAATTTGTGCAACAAAATCTGCAGTGTATGAAAGGCACCCTGAGTGTGATGTCCACTACAACTACAGTGGTCCCTCAAGTTACAATATTAATTTTGTCCAGGATGAACCATTGTATGTTGAAGCCATTGTAAGTTGAGTAATTGGTTCCAAAGCCCCAAAATGTCATCCAAGATAACAGAAAATGAAGATTTAAGAAAAATAAGCAGATAACTAAGACAGATAAAACAAGTCCTTACACATAAGGCCCCCTGCACACGACCGTTGTGTGCACCCGTGGCCGTTGTGCCACTTTCCGTTTTTTTTCGCGGACCCATTGACTTTCAATGGGTCCGTGGAAAAAACGGAAAATGCACCGTTTTGCAGCCGCATCCGTGATCCGTGTTTCATGGCCGTGAAAAAAATATGACCTGTCCTATTTTTTTCACGGCCAACGGTTCACGGACCCATTCAAGTCAATGGGTCCGTGAAAGAACACGGATGCACACAAGATTGGCATCCGTGTCCATGATCCGTGGCCGTAGGTTAGTTTTTATACAGACGGATCCGAAGATCCGTCTGCATAAAAGCTTTTTCAAAGCTGAGTTTTCACTTCGTGAAAACTCAGAACCGACAGTATATTCTAACACAGAAGCGTTCCCATGGTGATGGGGACGCTTCTAGTTAGAATACACTACAAACTGTGTACAAGACTGCCCCCTGCTGCCTGGCAGCACCCGATCTCTTACAGGGGGCCGTGATCAGCACAATTAACCCCTTCAGGTGCGGCACCTGAAAGGGTTAATTGTACTATCATATCCCCCTGTAAGAGATCAGGGCTGCCAGGCAGCAGGGGGCAGTCTTGTACACAGTTTGTAGTGTATTCTAACTAGAAGCGTCCCCATCACCATGGGAACGCTTCTGTGTTAGAATATACTGTCGGTTCTGAGTTTTCACGAAGTGAAAACTCTGCTTTGAAAAAGCTTTTATGCAGACGGATCTTCGGATCCGTCTGTATAAAAACTAACCTACGGCCACGGATCACTGACCCCCCCCCCTCCCCAGTTTGAATATCATTGATGGCCAGTGCGCCCCCCCCCCCCTCTATTGTAATTATTCGTTGGTGGCACAGTGTGCGCCCCCCCTCCCTCCCTCTATTGTAATAATTCGTTGGTGGCACAGTGTGCGCCCCCCTTCGGCCCCCCCTCCCGCTATAGCATTAACAACATTGGTGGCCAGTGTGCGGCCTCCCAACCTCCCCCCCCCCCCCCCATCATCATTGGTGGCAGCGGAGTTCCGATCGGAGTCCCAGTTTAATCGCTGGGGCTCCGATCGGTAACCATGGCAACCAGGACGCTACTACAGTCCTGGTTGCCATGGTTACATAGCAATAGTACAATAGTAGAAGATTCATACTTACCGGCTGCTGCGATGTTCGTGTCCGGCCGGGAGCTCCACCTACTGGTAAGTGACAGCCTCAGGTCTGTGCGGCGCATTGCTAAATGAACTGTCACTTACCAGTAGGAGGAGCTCCCGGCCGGACACGAACATCGCAGCTCCCAGGTAAGTATGAATCTTTTACTATTGTACTATTGCTAGTAACCCGCTGCCACCAATGATCGGGGGGGGGGGGGGGGGAGATGGGAGGCCGCACACTGGCCACCAATGTTGTTAATGCTATAGAGGGAGGGGGGGGGGCGATGGGGGGCGCACACTGTGCCACCAACGATTTATTACAATAGAGGGAGGAAGGGGGGGGGGGGGGGGCGCACACTGTGCCACCAACGAATTATTACAATAGAGGGAGGAAGGGGGGGGGGGCGCACTGGCCACCAATGATATTCAAACTGGGGAGGGGGGGGGGGTCTGCCCCCTGCTGCCTGGCAGCCCTGATCTCTTACAGGGGGATATGATAGTACAATTAACCCCTTCAGGTGCGGCACTTGAGGGGTTAATTGTGCTGATCACGGCCCCCTGTAAGAGATCGGATGCTGCTAGGCAGCAGGGGGCAATCATGTACACAGTTTGTAGTATATTCTAACTAGAAGCGTCCCCATCACCATGGGAACGCCTCTGTGTTAGAATATACTGTCGGAAATGAGGTTTCACGATCTAACTCATATCCGACAGTATATTCTAACATAGGGGCGTTCCCATGGTGATGGGGACGCTTCAAGTTAAAATATACCATCGTATTGGAGAAAACTCCGATCCGATGGTATAAAAGGGACTCCAGACTTTACATTGAAAGTCAATAGGGACGGATCCGTTTGAAATGGCACCATATTGTGTCAACGTCAAACGGATCCGTCCCCATCGACTTGTATTGTAATTCAGGACGGATCCGTTTGGCTCCGCACGGCCAGGCGGACACCAAAACGACTTTTTTTTCATGTCCGTGGATCCTCCAAAAATCAAGGAAGACCCACGGACGAAAAAACGGTCACGGATCACGGAAAAACGGGACCCGTTTTTGCGGACTGCAAAAAAATACGTTCGTGTGCAGGAGGCCTAACAGTCAGGAATATCTGCTAACTAGCAACTAATCCAGCTATTTTACCAGAGAAGTGGCCTTGATTGGTTGGATCTGAGTCTGAGGCACTGTATGTTGAGTCTGGTTTCAACTTACGATGGGTCAGAAAAGACGATTGTATGTGGAAAATATTGTATCTGGAGGGATCACTGTATTCTCATCTGTAATTGTCAGCTTCTCGAGCATTTGTGATTATTACAAACTGCCTGTTGTAATCATCAGTCCATATACTCTTTGTGCAGTCTTTTCCATGCACGATATTAATCTCTCCATTAAGACTGCACGCAGGACCGGCCTTGTGACCACCCCATATCTGCACATGTATCTATATCTGTCCTATGCTAGTCAGAAGTGAGATATGTACAGCTGTAATGCTCATGTCAGTGGTGAAAAGTTGAAAACAGTGCACCGGAAGTAAGAAGTTAATCCCAATCCAGACAAATCATTTTCTTTTAAATCAGAATTTCCTAATCCATTAATTACAGGTATGGTTTAAATTAGAGATGAGCGAATTTCATATTTTGAAATTCGTTCACACTTCGCTTACTGGTAAAAGGTGAATTGCGTTATGGATTCCGTTTCCACAGACCATAACGCAATTCTATGACAGAATGCATAACGGAATGCCTTTAGAGCAGGCATCTCAAACTCGCGGCCCTCCAGCTGTTGCAAAACTACAACTCCCAGCATGCCCGAACAGCCTACAGGTATCAGCCTACAGCAGGGCATTGTGGGAGTTGTAGTTTTACAACAGCTGGAGGGCCGCGAGTTTGAGATGCCTGCTTTAGAGGCATTTTGTTATTCATTCCGTCATAATAGAGGTCTACGGGCTGTAAAACGGATCCGTCCCGTTTCCGTTATGCAGGGGCGTCCCGTTTCCGTTATGCAGGTCATAGACTTCTATTATGACGGAATGAATAACAGAATGCCTCTAAAGGCATTCCGTTATGCATTCCGTCATAGAATTGGGTTATGGTCCGTGGTAACGGATTCCATAACGCAATTCACCTTTTGCCAGTAAACGAAGCGTGAACGAATTTCATAACCTGAAAATCGCTCATCTCTATTTATAATACTTGTTTCAGAATGAGCACGTGAAATCTCAGAGAGAAATGAGTCAGTGCCTATCAATGCCCATGTCCATTTTTGAGTAAGCCATATCAGATCCATTTAAGCCTGTATTGCAAGTGATTGTCAGTAGGGAAGCGTTACCTCCCGGCAAACACCTGCTAGCTAGCGGAGGAGACCGCTGCTATTACCTGCACCTATCTCATCCGCAGCATGGGGAGGAGTGACCGCTATGCCATCGCTCGTTCCCATGCTATCTAGCGGCAGATCTCTGTTAGACAGCACAATCTGCTGCCGGCAAACAATGATTTTTAATCTTTCCTAAAAATCACAATTGCCCGATCCCTGCACTATATCCACAGTCACAGTTCTGACCAGCCGAGCTGCGGTTGGTCCAAAAAATGCTTTGAGATTGTATTCTGCACTCCATGTTTTGTAACAGAGGTGTTAGTGGAGGATGTGTTCCAGACACCAATCACTCCTATAGGGTATCCATTGCTGGGAAACGCAGTCCTCACACGGACTGTACTTCCCAGACCACAGACACTCATGTAAAACACAAGCAGGTTCAATGACTGTTTAACCCAGAGAGTCCTAAAATCTATTGAATTACACTGAAAACATTATGTCAGCGTAATTCAGTAGATTTCAGGAGTCTAATGGTTACACAGCATTATAAATAATTATAATGCTGTGCGATCCTGTCAGAGGAGGGGAGGTCAGAACGGGAACTCACACTGCCACATGTAGCGAGTTTCTTGCATTAAACTCACTCGTGTGTGCCTGGCCTTAGAGGCTTGAATTGGTACACGATAATTTCTAGGATCCCATGTGCATTTGGTCATTGCATTGCATCTGAGCTCTATGTTTTGTGTATAGGATGGGAAATCCTCCTGACCTATACATCAAATTTATCCATATGACCCCATTCAGCTGAGAGAGGCCAAACATGTATCCTTTTGGCCTACGTCCGGCTCATGTCTATATGTATTTTTTTTACTGTGTAGGAAAGCTGAGACATCTGATACAGTGGGCCACCCCCCAAAAAAGTATATTGCCCAGTATACGGTTTTCTGTTCCGGTGACCAACATTTAAAATGTTTCTACTGTGTAAATACATTGATTTATTTGCCTTTGACTGATTTTGACTTTCATCCTGTTTTCTTCTCCTTTCTTATCTAAAGCTAATTCTGATGGTTCCAGTGCATTGTGGGAGTTTAAATTAAAGTTGCACAGTAAAGGCCCCAATGTTGGCTCTTTCACACGAACACCCATTCCCGATAATGAACCCATGTAAAGGTGGCACAGACCACCCGATGAACAACCAAACGCTCAATCATTAGGTGAAATTGCAACGGGTGCCTCCCCCAGGGCCCTCCTATAATGCATCCCAGGTGTAGGAATGCCGAGTGGTGTAGTGCGGCCTAAATGTCTCTTTATGTGTGTCACAGTGCTCCTACCTTGATACAACTCTACCCCAGGCTTTGGCTCTGAAGCAATAAATAGGGCGAATAATTGATGGATTTGAAAGAACAACTTGAGTCCAGACCTTGAGATGAAGTTCAATGGCAGCTTTACTTGAATAAATGTTTCTCTAAACAGTTTTCAGACTTTGTCTTGGTTCCAGCAGGCTTTAGCATTAAACTGGCAGGCAAACTCAACTCTGCTATATCTTTCTCTCACTCTGCTGTACTGACAAGCTAGCTATATAACTCAGCTTCTTCTGTATGCTGCACTTCTTCTTTGTAGTCTGACTCTAGGTTATGCCAGGGAACTTTCCTCCTGGCTCCTGAGGCTTCAAGCTTTGGCCTCCATTGCCAGCAGAGCTTAAGGTGCTCTGGCTGGAGTGGGCACGTCCAGCAGAGATGTGCCCCTGCACACCCTTCCCCTGGCTAGGGAAGACTAGAACTCGAACTAACTGGTCCCCACCCTTTCTGCAGAAAGTAGGGCTAGCCCACTTCCCTATGGAGGGGGGTTAGAATGGAATGGAAAGCTCCATTCTATCTAAGTTAGCTCTGCCGGGTTTGCTGCCACCTGCTGGTGAACCAGGCATATTACATGAATATAACAGTTGCATACATGTTAGGAATGCACAGTGTAGAGGACCTGGACAAAAATATATAAGATGGCATTTAGGTTAGACCATTAAAGATAGTAGCAGGGCATAGGAGTGATAACACCACTGCGGGGTGTTACAAAAATTTTGCTGATGCAGCACACAGATTCGTCATTTCAGGGCCACAAATCGTCCTACGTAAACAATGAATTGATATGAGGATCGCAGTAGCAACTGCTCGTCCCCATAATGAGGAGGTGATTTCTGCATGTAAATGTCACCTCTGTTCACAATTGTCCTTGCCTGGCCAGCTGACCCATGTAAAGAGGTCTTAACACTGGACATATGAATCAGATTGGCAGATCCCTCAGCCACAATGAGCTTTTGGATATAACATCCCTGACCTTAGCAGGATACAAATCAATCTCGGTACCCTATTAACGGTAAGCAAGGATCCCTTGACTGTTGCTTGAATATCAATTATTGTTATTGGATCTTGCTTCTAGCCCTCCAATATTCTTCTATAGACTGCCTGTGCTTGATCCAGCTTCTCATGTTTGGACTCTGCCTCTCACCTCTTGGATTTGTCACCTATTTGCCTCTCTAGTTTGACCTCAATTCACCCCCCAGATTTGTTACCTCTTGCTGACCACCTGGTTCTGACCCACAGCTGTTCTCTAACTATCGTCTTGTGCCTTTACTGTTTCCATGTCTTGCTGTCAAAGAGTGACTACTCTGAGGACCACAAACTGGGTGTCTGTCCTGTTAAATCCAGAATTCTTTGTCAGTTCTTGATTAAGAACAGAAGATTCTTAGACCCCGCACCTGGCTTCAGTTAGGACCAGACAGATTGCACTGCCAAAGTTCCACCTTTCAATATATGCCTAGCAATCAGTATAATATTGATTGGGAGCAATCTAGAGTATTTGGTGGAAACCAAAATGCTCTGTAAAACATAAGGAGAGCAAAGAAACACAATGCTTGGATCAGCTCAGCATGCCTGTTTATCTTAATGTGCAGAAGGGAATATGCCCCTGGCAGGCAACAGCTTATGTTATAGAGAATCAAAGGATCGGACATGTTGAACTTCAATATGCCCAATCCTCATTTCCATCTTCCTTTGATCGACAATATGTAAGGTTCATCTAACTTTGCTTTAATCATTTATAAATAGGGCATTCTTCAATATTAAAGAGCGCCTTTCAGCATCTCCCTCCTGCAATGACTGAGAGGGTCAGACATCCTAACCTTGAAATCTCACACATGTACAGGCGAGAGTATAGTTGGTGCATGCACAGTTCAGATTTCAGAGCAGGGACAGTAGGCCAGCCCCTTGGTGCCCCAAGAACCTCACTAACATAAAAATAAAAGTACACCATTCTCTTAAACAACAACCCTGATTGTTGTAACAGAATTTTCTTTGTATTCATACACATTCACATAGTGTGCAGTCTGACATTTAGTATAAACCATTCCTGTCTTCCAAATAAGAGGACTGTTCTTTGTAGTCTAACTTGTTTATTGGTAAAACAGGAGTATTTGATGTCATTAATCAGTTGTGTGGTAAAACTATAAGAATACAAAAACTTGTATAAGTATAAAGCATAACATGTATCAGCAGAAAGCATAGAACAGCATGTATTATGACATTACATTAACACTGGGCACATGTCTAAAATGGCTGCGTATACGTAGGAATGCATGTCTAGCATCTAACAGTCACAACCTCTTTCCCTAAGTAACACTTACACCTAGCTAAACAGCACTGCATACATAATGTCCCTGAAACAAAGGTAGAAGTCTTACCAGTGTAGAAAGGCGCAAGGGGCCATCATTGATGGAAGGTATGTGTCACCGAGATTCCTGGCCTCGGTGAGGTAAGAGTCGGTAGGTGGCTACTCCCCACACTCCAGGCCAGGTCTTTTTGGGCTTATACAAAACCCAGTCAGCAGTCTCAGCTGGGTGTGGTTTATCCTCCATCTGACAGTGAAGCTGGGGAGTCTCTGTGTTTTGGGATCTGTGAATTTGTGCCGTGCTAAAGGGCAGAGAGTCGCATGCCGGGAAACAGGCCCCTAAAGCCTGCTGTGGACTGCGGGTGGAAAACTGCTAACCAGGTGAAGATTTTGTTCTATGGACATTGCATGGTGTGAGCAAACACCAAGACAGTGAACGGTCATTTTGTTTTTCCTTATGTATGAAAAAACACCGAACTGTTTAAGTTAAAGACTTTGTGATTGCCTCTATACTGCGTCCGTTAGCCTGTCTACCAGAGCAAAACCCCACACCAGATATGCTTGCAAAAGGATGGTGGAGTTTAAGAAGAAGATATGCAGAAGGACAGATCTGCTAGTGTAGAAAAATGCAAAGGCTGTGCATCAGCCGAAACTTTGCCATTTGTATTACTGCTTTGAAGTCCAAATAAAGTCAATGATGTGAGATGCTGCTGATACCGTCTACATTTTTCTACCTATTCTGGCAGTTGGATCCAAGGCCATCGGTGCGGCTGTTGCATCTATTTGGATATATCAACAAGGACCGAGTGGTGCTGCTTCTACATTTTGTTTATTGCTATTGAGATCTGCTGGTGTGTCCTTGATGACTGTAGACTGAGACTGGGCTTCTCTTTCCCAGAATGCATTACACTCCCACAATACCTTGCACCACCCACAAATACAATAATCTTTATTAACAGAATAACAAAGTGTAGTACATTTTTAAGACCGCTAGATGGTGCTATTGCCTAACTAATCACTACAGAAATACGAGAATTGCAGCAGAATGCATTAGAAATGAAATAGACGTGATCTGAAATGAATCTCCCTGTGCTGGGGCAGAACAGAAATACTGTTACACTCAGCATGATCAATCCTACCAGGGAGTATGTCTGGCTTACTAGGGCTGATCACACTGACAGATACTCTTTAAAGTGCAGTAGTCAGAAGGAAGTCTAGACCATATTTTTATCTGCTTTATGTCATGGTGTATGTATGAATGATATGTTGCAATGTAAAACATAGACAAATGGTCATTTTGGTTTGTCATAACTGATAAAACTTGGGCGCATTCATTCTCAATCATATGGCAATGGAACAATATCTGCATCACTTTTTTTTGCCAAAACATCTTCTGTACCACAGAATGGAGGGGATCACTTAAAGGAGTTATCCCACCTTCTCATTTCCATGCCGTGGCTGCTCTCTCATGTTCGAGAAACTGCTCAGTCAGGGGGCGTTTACATTTCTATTGACTGACAGCAGGATCAGCGGTCTGCAGATCTACTGACCCCGCCTCCTTGTTTGGCGTGCGCGCTCCCGTGTGAGCAGGAAATCATTCGCTCAGCCGCCACAGCTACAAGCGCAGGAGAACTAACAAGCGCGCAGGCGCAGAGAGTTCTCTGCAAAAAAAAACACAGGACGAACAAGCCCGAGAGTCAGGTCGGGCTGCGTAAAAAAAAAAGAAGAGGATAGCGCGCAAGCGCGGCCAATGCTCCGATGTCGCTGGAGTGGCCGTAACCTATAATGCCCGGCAGTAAACAAGGCTACAAAAGAAGGTCAAATATATAAGAAGGGAGGACGAATCTCTAATAACTTCTATTGGGTAAGTTGATACCGGTGTCAAAAACTACACAATTAGGCAGACTTTAAAAGATGGGATAACCCCTTTAATGCACTGGCTATGCAAGAGAATAAAGGTCTTACAGTCATAATGAAAGATCATCTGTCACTAGGATTGCAGCCACTTAAACACCAACATGTCCTTATGCATTTGGGGTTTAGCTTCTTAAAGATGCTCCCGTCACAACTGGTCCCTCACGGTTCTTGTCGAGACACAGGGACATGTAACCACTGCAGCCAGGGTTAGCAGACAGTAATGGGCTGCAGTAATCACACGTCCTTATGTTGGGATGTAAAATCTGCTGCAGGAAGTAGAGAATGATAGGGGACTGGGCATCCTTGAAATGGGAGAAGCAAATATTCATGTCTGGTCAGGTAAGTTGCAGATACATTATTTTACTAATCCTAAAAAGCAAATATTAGTTTGCTATATCCTTTGGCAGGTCTTCACCATTCTTCAGATGCTGTTGTCAGGAGTCTCACATTTTATGATTATAAGGGTCATAGTGGCCAGCAGTCAGGTCAGTGGGCAATGGTGTGCTATCACAGTCATATGGCTATCATGGATTACATATCTCCATGTTCCTACATAAGGAGAGCACCTTGGTCAAATACTGCCCATATTTTGAGAAAATACATTCTTTTGTATCCAACTAATTTTCCAAATACCAAATTTCTGTTGGTTGGGTACAATGCACTGTAGGATAGGATACTATAAGGACATGGTCAATAAGACAAACATTGCCCATCATCAGCCGCCGACTCTGCACTCACAATAAGCAGGGCTGACTTTCGGTATACGGTATATTTGTATATATCATTATACTGTAGGTTTGTTTTTGTCTTGCTTTATTTTACAGTTAGGACTAATTACAAACTAATATCAAAATATTAGAGGCGACAAAGTAGCCGAATCTCTATGGATGTTGTATGTATTGCTTGGTGAGGCTAGTTTCCAATCTACAATAAGGATAGCCGGATACCGCTGCATTCACCGCGGAATCCATTTCCTGCATGAGTACCACCTTTTGTTTGCCTGAAACCCGGCGCTCGTGTCAGAAACTGTCCAAATCCCCACTTGATCCTATAATAGTCAAAGGGGTCTGGCGATGCATGGTCCTATCCAGCTAAGCTGGATACGGTGACCTCTGGCAGGCAGTTCTTCTGCCAGATACCTTACCTCTATATTTACAAGAAGCCTGAGTGTTGTATGTATTGCTTGGTGTCTAGGTCATGGGTGCTCCATTTGTCTCTCTGTCTTCTCACATTCTTCATGCTTTCGGATGACAACAGGTTTCACTAGGAGGATGTTGTTAGAAAATTGTGAAATGGACAGGAAATGGATGGATGGGAGGAAGTTGCGGAAAGGAGAAATTAGGTTTATGGAGAGAGAGATTTCCTAAGGATTTTGCTGTCCGAAGTCCCTCTTGATGTATACAAAAATTGGCTTTTATGTTTTAGTAGCTTTGGAGATTTTAATATACATATGAACTACCTTATTTTTTACTTGTATTGTACTGATCCGATGTCGCAGCTTGTATTATAGTACAGAGCTCAGGCTATGTTCATTAGTGATGAGCGGCATAGGCAATATTTGAATTCGCCGAATTTTCGCCATAAATTAGCAAATTCGAGAATTCGTGATCTCCAGTCATTGTTTACTTGATTGCCAAAATCGGCAATGTAATATATTCACGATAAATTCGCAATTAGAATATTCAACACTATTCGCGAATATGAATATATAGCCCTATATTTTAAATATTCGCAAATTCTCGAAGTGGCGATATTCGCGATTTGAATATTTGCGCTCAACACTAATGTTCATACAGCGTTTGGTGTGCACATTAGGGTATGTGTCTGGAGATATGTCCGGTGTGTATGGAGAATGGGCCCATAGACCTCTTTAGAACTGATAGTCAAAAGATTGCCCTTATGACATCCGCTGGGCAGGTGGACACTGGTAAGACTTTTTTTTACTGTGTAAGAAAAGTGTAGCTTGCAATTAGATGCGTTTATTCCATATAGCGGTCTGTGCATTTTAACTGCACTGGACTCCTTTGTAAAATACCCATCTCCCACCTCTTCTGGACCATTGCCATCAAATGTGAATGAAACTGATGGGCCCCCAGATGATGCTGCAATCAACTTGCTATGGGAGATCCACAATGGAAAAATAGTGAAGACAATTAGTCCAAACCTTTTTACTTCTGACATGCTGAAGACTGATTTCATGCACCTCCCCGTTACGTTGCTGGTCTTTTGGTACAGTGAGCAGGCATATATGTTAACACCTTGCTCCAGATACTTCCATGTACTCCAGTAGTGATCTATGAAAATGTCCCTTCTACATGGATGAGATGGATATTTTGTAAACCTATAAAGATCTGGTTCTGCAGCCTCTGTTCCTTACATCAGTGTTCAGGGACTGCATTACAATAGAGACAATAAAGTGACAAGTGTCATGGTACGATGTTAGTCAGTTGTTATTTATTGCAATTTCAGTCTTTGCCATTAGGTGGGAGTAAAGCTAAACCCAGAAGAACTCCATTGTATTGCTTACTGTGCTCGATGTCAGTACATGGGGGACATTTGTCAAATCTGCTACGCCAGTATTGTGGCGCCTTATCATGCCAAGTAAGGGGAAAGTTGGTCAGATTTTGCCAGTAGTGCGACTTTTAAAAAAAATTCACAGCCAGGTAACCCCTTCCCCCCCAGATGTACTTTTACTGAAATAGGCACAACAGCATTGCAATTGGACGACTTTCATAAATTTGGTGCAAATGAGCGTAGCAGCTCCAATCTTAAAACTAACTTCAAATACACCTACGATGATAAATATCCCCCCCCCCCCCTATTATATATATTAAGTCATGATGGGAGTGTAAAGGTCTTTACAATCTTACTTTGTATTTTCCTATTGTTGCATTTCAATTATTTATTCCTTAAGGGTTGTCCAACCATTAGATAACACATTATTTTGTAGGGATCATAAAATGAACACTGTTTGCCATTGACAATTAAGCCAGTGCAGGGTTAGGACATTTGCTCACTGAGTATGGCACTCCCTGATGTCCAAAATGTATAGCAATGTGCATGTCCATCTAATGAGCTGAGTGCTGCTGGATGGGCATGCTCAGCCAGGTCTCAGCATAGTGATCCTAGAAAGATTCCATCCTCTGCAGTAGCCTGGCATACAGCCTGGAAGTACACGGTCAGCAGCCAGTGGGTGAAGGAGACTGTTTCATCTCAGATCTTCCCCTAGCAGCACAGATTAGCAGTTAATGGTAGAATCACTGTAAATGACTCAACTTTATCAGTTACAGTTATCTATGGAAGCCGAAGGAAGGCGGGGAAAGAAGCGAGCTGCTAGAGGGTAAAAGAGGCATTATTCTCTAGGATACATTTCCAAATTATGTTATATTCACCTGTAGAATTGATATATGAAAATGGTTGTTGAACCATTGAAATTTGATTGGACTACCATCCAGTGGCGTACACAGAGAAGTAAGGGCGCCATAGCAAGGATCAAACCAGGCCCCCCCACACAGGACAGAAGGGTTTCTGCCAAAACCCTTTTTAATGACCCTTGGGTCATTTTTCCACTGCCTCATTTGCTAAAAGTTGTGCCTTTAGAGGGTAGAGTCCTGACCAGGTTTTCACCTCCAGTAGAAGAGGAGATAATCCCAACTAACAATGGGCCCCCTCTTGCCCTGGGCCCCATAGCAGTTGCATGGTCTGCCGCTATGGTAGTTACCCCCCCTGCTGCCATCCCTCCCCCAAAATAATTTCTTCAGGTGGACTCGGAGTACCCCACTCTCTTTCCAGATGTTTATTGTTGAGTTTATCCATACTTAAAGCAACACCAAGAGAAAGGAAATATTGGTTGCAGCCATGGTATAAAAATGAATGATAACCACAATTGAGGCAATTTGCAGTGTTAGGGCTTATTCACACAACTGTATCTTATCCGGTTCCCAGACCTCAGATCCGCAAAATACGGATATCACTGTGTACATACATATCACAATTTTCTCACTAGAACTGCCTATTCTTGTCCTCAAAATTGACAAAAATTGGACATGTTTTATAATTTTCAGAATGGGCATACGGATGCAGACTGCACACGGATAACATGGAATTGGACGTGGACCAAAATTACCAGCATGTGCATGAGGCCTTAGTTTATGTGTTTTTCTTTGTGTTTCTATTTTAAAGGAAAGCGGCTTTCGTAACGTTAGGCTTTTTGTGACCTTACATGGCTAGACAAATATTTTTAGTGCAGAGGGTAGGAAGTTTGTAGTGTTCACCTTCTTTTGACACAATAGTAATTGTACACTGGGGTATTGAAGCAGCAGTGTTTGTCTGATGCTCATATCCTGCCATGTCTTTGTCATTACTTTGTCATTACAGGCGTCATCTTTTGACGGTGAATCTCGTCTTTTTAGCCCTTAAATCAGGCATCCTCAAACTGCGGCCCTCTAGCTGTTGCAAAACTACAACTCCCAGCATGCCCGAACAGCCTATAGGTATCAGCCTACAGCAGGACATTGTGGGAGTTGTAGTTTTACAACAGCTGGAGGGCCGCAGTTTGAGGATGCCTGCCTTAAATACTGGTCAAATTTACTTCTTCAACTGTAAACAAGATGGTACTAGTCACGCTAGGGGGTAGGGCTAAGTGCAGCCCTAAACTCCACCCCACCTCTGTCCCTGCCTACTTGCACGGCCCGTCCTAACCGTCAGCGTACAACTTGGCGGAAGTCCCTCGCTTAGATATGTGCAGGGGCCTTAAAAGATAACAGAAGTACCGTAACAGAGTCAGACAAGCCAAAGTCAAAGCCAGGAGGTCACGCAGGTACACAGGGAGCAATCCGATAACGAAGTCAAAAGACAATCCGGAGTCTGAAGCCAAGAGCTCAAGTCAATTCCAGGGAGGTCACAAGGTCGAGGTCAAAAACAACCAAGGTCCAAAACACACAAAAGGCACAATACGAAAATGCTGGTGAGGGTAGCCAGACCATTCACAGGCAACCTGTGGCCAGCAGGCTGCCTGTTTAAATAGCAGAACAAGTGGGTCACATGACGTGGCCAGCGTCATGTGACCCAAGTCCAGCCCAAACCATCTGCCCGCATCCCGCATTTGTACAGGAGCGAGGAAGCGGCCTGCGTCCTCATCTCCTCTTTCAGCTAGGAGGATGCCGGCCGTTCTGAGGGTCCTCCCCGCCCCCTGGTCCCCATGGAGACAAGGACGCAGGCCGCTTCCTCGCTCCTGCACAAATGCGGGATGCCGGCAGTGCCGCAAGGAGGAAGCACGTCGCCGGCTTCCCGTTACAGTACTTTGAAATGAATTAGAGGGCTTGACTCATCTGCTTTTTTTTACATAAAAACTGGCCCGGTGATCATCTTATTGACATAGGTCTGGCTTCCTTAACCTCTGGCAATTAGCTGTCAAGCTGGCTATACACATTAGATAGCTGTCGGCCAATGCTTGTTCATCCAACAGCTATCTCCACTGACACCCCTACACTCATCCATGCTGAACAGGGAAAGAGGAGAAGGCCACTTCTAGCTAGACACCTTTGTTGGCATCTGGTCTCCCCAAGAACAATTATTGGGTAGTTGACATCCAACTTCCTGATCCTTACTAACCTCAACATCTACTAGCCCATACACAGCTGGTCGGCCAGTCCTACTGAAAATAGTGAGTTTGTCCAACAAATATCTAATATGTATGGCCAGCTTTAGAAGATGCAGAAATTGCATCTGGCTAAACATTTCCTTGCAGGTGGAATGCAGTATTACATAATGGCCGTTTATATAAATGGTCAGTCATGTAACACATGGACAAGCTGGACACAGAAGAGAGAGAGCTGCTCTTTGTAAGCACTTCCCCCACTCTGGCTCATTAAGAGAGGTCATGAATGTTGAACCACTTTAATTACTTTACATTACGTTACTAGTAGTCAATTATAGTTACCACTATTCTAAATTTTGCAGATTAAATTGATGGCCTATTATAAAGGTGCACAAACAGCTTTAATGCTTGTTCGGCTGACATCTATTCTTCTCGATTCTTTTATATACATGTACACTTGGCATTGCATACGTTTTCAGCTGGGAGAGAGGAATAAGCCACTGCCAGACACTGGCAGATAATATATTGGACCTAACCCTCTTTACTCTTGATATTGGCCATTAGGGAAGAGTCAGGACACCCATACACATAAGATAGTCAGCCAATCCAGCCATAACTGATAGGTTAGACTCCCATCTTGGGATTGTTATTTTAGCCCCAGAAAACACATAACATATATGTAAGAAACAAGTAGGAATTACATTTCATATACCGGTACATAATAATTATAATAATCATAATAATAAACTAATATTAAAGTCTTTATAAACTGCAAGCAATCTGTCTGTTAGACCTCAGCGCATGACCGTATCCGTTTTTGCGATCAGGAAATTGCGCATCTGCAAAACAGCATCTGCAAAACAGCAGGTCCTGAAGCATGTTCCAAATGCCGCAAAATGGACAAGAAGAGGATATGGTTTTTTTTTTTGGTTTTTTTTTTTGTTTTTTTTTCACGGAGCAAGGGAATGGACATACGGGGTACTGTCCACATCTTTTTTGGCCCCATGGAAGTGAATGGGTCCGCATCTAATCCGCATTTAAATGCACATCGGATGCAGACTGAAACTACGGTGCATGAGGCCTAAGTAAGAGAGAAGCCATGCAGAATCTGTGTTGCAACTTCATATCGTTGCAGGTTGATTCCCGCTTTAGGGTCCATTCACACGTCCGTAGAATTGGTCCGGATCCATTCCGCAACGTTGCGGAACGAATACGGACCCGTTCATTCTCTATGGGGACGGAAGAGATGCAGACAGCACACAGTGTGCTGTCCGCATCTGCATTTCCGGAGCGCGGGCCCCGAAAAAAATAGAACATGTTCTATTCTTGTCCGCAATTGCGGACAAGGATAGGCAGTTCTATGGGGGTGTCGGCCGAATCTGCAATACACTATGGACGTGTGAATGGTCGCTTAAAGGGATCATCAATATCTGATCAGTGGGTGTCCAATTCCTGGCACCTCGTCCAATCATCTGTTTGAAGAGGCTGCGGCACTCAGTTAAGCACTGCGGCCTCATCCTAGGCCAGTGATGTCACATTGCCTATGTATGGCTCTGTCACATTCAAGTGAATGGGCCTGGACTGCAATACCAAGCACAGCCACTATACAATGTATGGCACTGTGCTTGGTAAGCTAAGAGAGTCTGACCCTCACCAATTTGAGGATAGCCCATCAGTATTGTACTCCTGGAAAACCCCTTTAATTGCACATTATGCTTGCAAATGTATCCTACAAGCAGCTTTAAATCAATCACCTGAGCTTTCTGTAATGATGCAGTACTAGGTCGTGAGCATGTTCCCTTAAAGAATACCCGCCCAACTTCATGCATCATGGTATTTAAGTTCTCTGCACATCATCTGGTCAAGAGAAAACCAAAAAGCTCTCTATACCTCACCTGGCATCACAGCCCATTCTGGAAAGTGAGAGGGAATTTTTTTGTTTGAACACCCAGCAATTAGACATTGATGGTGTAGCACTGTTTAGTGGTTAATACATGCTATATAATATTGATGTTATTATCTGGAATAAGATGGTGAAGGGGTTAAATGTGATGCTGTATTACAAGAAAGTACCTATATTTTGGGTTTAAGTAAAAAATTATTTGCAGGGGTTGTAGCTCTGCTATTCTGAAACAAATGCAAATCCCCTACTTCCCTTCATACAACCAGTCTGTTAAAGGCGTATTCCATCTATTAGACATTGATCTATCTTCCAGATTAGCCAAAAACAGAGGACTTCCACCAATCTGATATTGATGACCTATCTGGAGGATAGGTCATCACCGTCTAAAAGCTGGAATACTCATTTAAAAGATAAAATTCTCTTTGTCTGCAACCAGCACTAGTGGGTAGTGATGAGCGGCAGACGCAATATTCAAATTCGCGATATTTCGTGAATATTTGGGCGAATATTCGTCATATATTCGCAAATTCGAGAATTCACGATTATTTTCTTGATTGCGAAAATCGACCATGTAATATGCACGTATTGCGCTCGCAATACAGGCGTGGGTTACTGTTGCTACACATTTTAGCAGGTCTGACTACATATTACTGATTGGTGTGCTAAGGATTGTGGTGATCTTGTGACATCACAGCACTATGTATATAGCATGTATGTATGGATCAGCTACACGATATTACTATCTAACCTACACTGACTATCTCCCACTAACTATCTGTATTAAATATATGAGCTAACTAACTAACTAACTAACTAACTAATGTAATTAAACAGTAAAGCACAGAGCACAGCAATGACATTGCTGTCTCTCTCAGAACTCCATAAAATTCCAGAAAATGGCTGCTGGGTAGGCAGGGCCGTCACTACCCATAAGCAAGGTACGCCACCGCATAGAGCGCACTCTTGCTGGAGACGCCGGCCCCCTACCCGCGGCACCGGCTTCTAGCTAATTTATTCACTTCACTTGCCTCTGTGTAATCTCGCACAGGCGCACTGGCAGAGGCATCGTCGAGCAAAGTGCGCATGCGCCGTCTTCCAGCGCACCTCGTTCGATGATGCCTCTGCCAGTGCGCCTGTGCGAGATTACACAGAGGCAAGTGAAGTAAATAAATTAGCTAGGAGGCGGCGCTGGGCGAGGAGGGGATCTGTGGATGACACTTGTGGGGATCTGTGGATGACACTTGTGGGGATCTGTGGATGACACTTGTGGGGATCTGTGGATGACACTTGTGGGGATCTGTGGATGACACTTGTGGGGATCTGTGGATGACACTTGTGGGGATCTGTGGATGACACTTGTGGGGATCTTTGGATGACACTTGTGGGGATCTGTGGATGACACTTGTGGGGATCTGTGGATGACACTTCTGGGGGATCTGTGGATGACACTTCTGGGGGATCTGTGGATGACACTTCTGGGGGATCTGTGGATGACACTTCTGGGGGATCTGTGGATGACACTTCTGGGGATCTGTAGATCAGTGTTTCCCAACCAGTGTGCCTCCAGCTGTTGCAAACTCCCAGCAGCCTTTGGTAGTTTTGCAACAGCTGGAGGCACACTGGTTGGGAAACACTGCGTAGATGACACTTATGGGGAACTGTGGATGACATGGTATGTAGCTGGAGGGAGAAAACGTGGCCTTACCACAATGAAGGGTACAGTCTGTATAAATAGGTGGGCGACAAAAAAGGGGCGGGTCAAAGGGCATGGTCAATAGGTGGAGTCAAGGGGGGCAGCAAAATTAGCTTTTGCCTAGGGTGGCAAAAATCCTTGCACCAGTCCTGTGGGTAGGCAACTTTCCTATTGGTTGCTAGGAATGTTGCTAAGCTCAGACAAAGATATTGCAGTCTTCTCATTGGCCCACAAGCAAGAAGGGAGGCTACTGATGAAAAGAAAATCTAAAATATTCGAGAATACGAATAAATAGCACTATATTCTAAATCTTCGAGAATTCTCGAAGTGGCGATATTCACGATTAAAATTCGCGATTCGAATATTCGCACCCAACACTACTAGTGGGAGCTCTCTGTGCATTTCATATAAATCATCATTATGTGACATCTCCCTAGGGGCAAAGAAGGAATTTTTCCATTTGACTCTAACCTTTCTCCTGAACTGGTCAGAGTAAGGCTTTCAGGTCACAGGAATCCTATTCGAAGTTTGCCCATAACTGTTGCATACAATATAATCCTATAGAGGGTGATTTCATATGATTTGTGCTAAGCAAAAAAAATAAAAATAATGTCATTACCATCTTGGGCCCCTAGCCTAAATGTATGCAAATGTACAAAAAAAAAACATCTTTATGTCTGCAGCGAGCCCAGGCGGATCCGGAGTGAAGGATGGGAATGGTAATGGCTCAGGCGTTTACAGTTAATCACAGTGGCTTTCCTAACACCATTCCTCCTAGGGCCGTGCAGTGAAAGAAGGGCTTAACCTTTCTTCCCTCTAAGCCAACCCGAGTTCTAGGGCTGCTGCCTGATGGTAGTTGGGGATGCTCATGATGTTATGTGTTTGTATGGTTGCAAGCCAAGGCAGGACGTGTAGAGTGCAATGGCTGGCGTACATACATTAGTCAGTAACTAGGCCAGATGTGGCAGAACAAGTGTCTATGAAGTGCAAAATAGGAGTTGTAGTACATCCAACGATAGCAAAAACACAGTTCCCACAATATAGAGTGTGAATCTCCACAGATGGTTTTGTATGGATTTGAGAAAATATGGACATTATTGTGCTCTTTACTCTCTATCTTCCTCAAGTCTCTTCCTGCACAGTCGATGGCTGGCAATCTCACTTTTGCAATTGTGCCTGTAGTTTTCCACTGAGACGTACAGGTTTTTTTAAAATATGAAAGGCCAAGTATGAAGGGTGTCTTAACAGTATTACCCTCACTGCAGTAAAGTCTAAACAGCTTCTATGACCTTCTTATATTTTCCTTCCTTCTTGAGTACCGTAGAAATAGTGAGGTCTTTCAGTAGATAATCTTCAGGATTTTGTCCACGACAAAATCAATCAATCACATTTCTTTTGACAAAAAACAGCTGTGCTGCGCTTTCTGCAGTGGGTTTTCATGCAGACCCGCTCTGGGTTTAGTATCATTGAATGGTGTGTGCGGTAACTGAGCGACAAAATTCCTTGGCCACATGAACTCTTGTGTGGCCTCCCATTGAAAACGATGAGAGGTAGCGTTAGCACAGATTCGGCGCCGTTTTCTGCATGTCTGAACATACCCTTACACTGCTGGCAAAAAAAACATGCAATTTTCAGTTATCACAAATTCAATTACATGAAACTTTTCACATGATCTAAGGAAGTTTTAGTGAATGGAGCTTGAACATTGCGGCATGCACATGGATGGTATCCATATTTTGTGGATCCATGGTTTGCGGACCTCAAAACAGATACAGTCAATCCTTGGATGTGTTGTTTTCTATTTTTGAATGTACAGCGTGTTTAAAACTTTTTAATACCCCAAAAAATAGGTTGAAACAAAAAGAAAAACCTATACATGTGTTATATGTTAGGAATTAGTTTTCATACAAAGTCAATTTGACTTAGGCCTCATGCACGGTCGTGTGCATGTAGCCTTAAAGGGATTGTCTGACTTCAGCCAATGACATTTATCATATAGAGAAAGTTAATACAAGGCACTTACTAATGTATTGTGATTCTCCATATTGCTTCCTTTGCTGTCTGGATTCATTTTTCCAGCACATTATACACTGCTTGTTTCCATGGTTATGACCACTCTGCTATTCAGCATCAGTGGCCATACGTACACACTATAGGAAAAAGTGCCATATGCTGAAGTGAGACAACCCCTTTAGGGTTCTTTTCCGGTATTGAATTCCATCCTAAGGGCTCAATACCTGATTAGTTTTATCCTAATGCATTCTGAATGGAGAGCAATCCGTTCAGGATGCATCAGTTCAGTCCCTCTTACGTTTTTTGGCCGGAGAAAATACCGCAGCATGCTGCACTTTTCTCTCCGGCCAAAAATCCTGAACACTTGCCGGAATGCCGGATCCTGCATTAATTTCCATTGAAATGTATTAGGACATTAAAATTGCTGCATTGACGGATCCGTTCTTCTGGTCCGTGCATGCGCAGACCTTTAAATCTGTGGGGGGAAAAAATACCGGATCCGCTTTGCCGGATGACACCAGAGAGACAGATTCGGTATTTCAATGCATTTGTCAGAAGCACCGTTGTTTGCTTCCGCATCTGAGCCACATTTTTTGCAGCTCGGACACGAACCCATTTACTTTAATGGGGCCACAAAAGATGCGGACAGCACTCCGTGTTCTGTCCACATCCTGTGCTCCGTTCCATGGCCCCACAAGAAAAAATAGAACATGTCCTATTGTTGTCCGTTTTGCAGACAAGAATAGACATTTCTATTAAGGGCTGCCCGTTCTGTTCCACATATTGCAGAATGCACAATTTGTGGACCGCAAAACATTGCATGGTCGTGGGCATGTAGCCGAAGGGGCACATTTACAAGCTCTCCTGTTTTTAGACGTAAAAGTAGACTGGCGTATTTGATTCCACTGTCAATCTTTTGCCTAGTATTCATTAAAAGTTTCACAGCAGTTAATGAATTCGACTAGGCGTATTGTTATTAGGGCTCATACACACGACCATAGGACTGTTCTATAGAGGCTAGGACGTTCCATTCCGCAAAATGAGTAACGCACTCGGCCGGTATCCGTGTAGGCTACAGTCATGTGCTTGAGGCCTTAGTTTGACCTCTGGTGGTTCTTTTTTAGGGTTCATTCATATGGCCGTATGCTGTTCGCAAAAATGCGGATCAGTTTTTTTGCGGACAGTTCAGCGTGTCCACAAAAAAAAACTGATTGCATTCCGCATTTTTTGCGGACCCATACACTTCAGTGGGGCCTAGGGTTGCCAACTTTCCCAACAAAAAATACCGACCAGATTAAGCCACACCCCAAAGGGTGTGTGGTTGTGGGGCGTGGCTTAACATGGGGTGTTAAGTCGCTATCATACTGTGGCTCCCAATAATATTAATGCCCCCTATTAGTGCCCCCATTAGTGACCCCAGGAAGAATAATGATCCCATTAGTGCCCCCCAGGAAGAATAATGTCCCCCCTTAGTGCCCCCTGCAAGAATAATGCCCCCAGTTATAATAATGCCCCCCATTAGTGCCCCCAGTTACACAAATGCCCCATTAGTTCCCCCAGTTAGAATAATGCCCCCTATTAGTGCCCCCTTCTCTGTTTCTGCAAAAAGAAAGCACTCACCTCCTCAATTTGCTCTAGCGTGATGCCGTCTCGCAGATCCTGTCCTCCAGTCAGCAGCGCGAGCAAATGGAGGAGGTAAGTGATTTTTTTTATTAACACAAGGAAGGGGGGGGAAGGAGGTAAAGGCTGCACTAATGAGCACTCCGCAATGGAAGTGCTCATTAGGCCTCCTGCACACGAACGTGTGCGCCCCGTTGCTGTGCTGCGGCCCTCAAAATGCGTGCGACCATAGGGAAGCAGATCGCGGAACCATTCACTTTAATGGGTCCCCGATCAGGCCGTTCCGCAAAAAGATAGGACATGTTCTATCTTTTTGCAGAAAGGAAGTACGGGATGAAACCCCACGAAAGCACACGGAACGGTGCCCGTGTATTGTTGGGGATTCGCAAACGGGACACCTACGGTCGTGTTCAGGAGGCCTTAGTAGCAGTCCTGTTAGGAAAAACATTACCGGCAACGGCAGGGCCACTAAAATACCAGCCTTGCTGGTAAGATACCAACCGGGTGGCAACCCTAGTGGGACCATGTCCTGATTTTCACTGACAAGTATAGGACATGTTTTATTTGTTTTACGGAGCCATAGAATTGAAGAAAAGGGCCCTGTAGTTAATGGGTCTGCATCTAATCCACAAAAAAACGGATCTGCATTTTTGAAGACAGCATACGGCCATCTGAATGAGCCCTTAGTTAGACAGGTTCATATTAGACTTAGACTGGTCTAATTTATTTACGCCTGAAGAATAGTCGCAGCTGTGCGGAGGAAAAAATATCGCATGTTGACCTGAAAGTGTGACTTTTAATCTAAAAATTAGCACATTACCACTGTTGAATATAAATAAGCTAGCCCTGGAGTGGAGTAAAACTTAGGGTACTTTCACACTTACGTTAAACTTTTCCGGTATTTAGTTCCGTCACAGGAGCTCAATACCGGAAAAATAATTCAGTTTTATCCTAATGCATTCTGAATGGAGAGCAATTTGTTCAGTATGCATCGGGATGTCTTCAGTTCAGTCACTGGACGGTTTTTGGACGGAGAAAATACAGCAGCATGTTGCGGTATTTTCTCAGTCCAAAATTCCGGAACACTTGCCGGAATGCCGGATCCGGCATTATTTTCCATTGAAATGCATTAATGCCGGATCCAGCCCCAAGTGTTCTGGAAAAACGGATCTGGTTTTGCGGTCAGGCCTTTTAAAAATGTGAAAAAGATTAATACTGGATCCGTTTTTCCGGATGACAACCGGAGAGACGGATCTGGTATTGCAATGTAATTGTGACACGGATCCGGATCTGGCGATGGAACTGCCTGCCAGAATCCAACAACGCAAGTGTGAAAGTACCGTTTGACTATTTTTGTGCCTAATTCATGCGTAAAAAAGGCGCACCTACATAAATGGATCGGAAAAAAAGTTACAAAAATTAGACAACTCCTGAATTAGTCTAAAACTTCAAAATAGTCTAACGAGGTGCAAAAGCCTCCAAAACAGGCACAATTTCAGTAGTAAATGCGACTAATAAAAGTAGACAGTCTGAAAACAGCGACTTAAAACAGATGCAAACACAAAATGTGCCCTATGTGGGTCTAAAAACTGTATGCAAATGAGTTCTGTCCTAATGCATTCTGAATGGAGAGCAATCCGTTCAGGATGCATCAGTTCAGTCCCTCTTACGTTTTTTGGCCGGAGAAAATACCGCAGCATGCTGCAGTTTTCTCTCCTGCCAAAAATCCTGAACACTTGCCGGAATGCCGGCATTCATTTCCATTGAAATGTATTAGTGCTGGATCCAGCATTAAGTGTTCCGGCAAAACGGATCCGGATTTCCGGTCTGCGCATGCGCAGACCTTTAAAGATGCAAAAAGGAATAAATACCGGATCCGTTTTTGCAGATAACACCGGAGAGACGAATCCCGTTTTGCAATGCATTTGGATGCGGATCCGTCTGACAAATGCCATCCGTTTGCGTCAGGATTGCCTGCCGGAATCCTCTGCCGCAAGTGTGAAAGTACCCTTACCCACACCTTAGCAGAAATGACTAGGCTCAGAATGAGGCCTCTTGCACACAACCGTATGTATTTTGCAGTCCGCAAAAAAAAAAAAACGGATCTGCAAAAAATACGGATGACGTCCTTGTGCATTCCGTATTTTGCGGAATGTAACAGCTGGTCCCTAATAGAACAGTACTATCCTAATAGGACATGTTCTATTTTTTTGCAGAACAGAAATACGGAAATACGGAAACGGAATGCACACAGAGTACCTTCCGTTATTTAATTTTTTAAACGGAACGGAAAAGGAATGAAAATACGTTTGTGTATCAGGTGCAGCTATAGAGGACGGTAACAGTCTGCGAGTGCTGCTGTGTAGGTAGCATCTCATGTCTTCCCTGCTTGTGTGTGCAGCTTTCACTGCCAGGAGTGCCATGCCTTATGATTGGCGAGCGCTCTCGGATGGAACAGGCCTTCTTCTCTGGAAGCCCTCCCCCACCCACATCCTCCAGCACACAGACAGTCAAGGCTATTATGAAGGGAAATACACTGCTTCAGCAGAGCCTCTCTCCAATTCAGTGTGCTCAGCCCTGAGCAGGGGAAACACTTCTGCCTCCCTGCCCAGCCCCCAGTTACTCCTTTGAAGGAAACTTGGGAGATACTAGGGACTGGTGAGGAGGTGCTGCTTGGATCAGGCATGAGGGGCTTTGAAATCCTTTGAGATAAAGGAAGATTTTATTTCCATTTCCTGGTTTTTACCTCTCATTTAAGCCTTGTTTGCAGAGCGGGGAGGAAGTTGAATGAACAGCTGGGCAGCTGGATATCAGGTATTGCTGAAATCTCTTCACTTATTTGTTTGATTTCTAGAGTAACGTGGACACGAAATATAAGATTAGCCGTCTGCGTCATCTTTTAACTCGGTAGATCCCTAGAGTTGGTGTCCTCTCTCAAGTGGATTAAAAATTTTATATGTGAGACGTGTAATGTCTTTAGGTATTAAACCGGCTCGGCGGGTGATTCGGGGCGCTGGCTTGTGTATTGGACTGGGGCGGCGCGGCATCGAATGACCATCAACGGTGTCGCACTGCAACGTGCCGCGACTGTGACAATCACAGGGAACCCAACATCGTTGGATACTGATATTTTTGGGAGCAAGACGCACAAGACCCTGTTATCATAGACCGCATGGTGCGACACATGTCGCTATGTAACTCCAGAATGTCAGATATATGGAGATATGTACTTATGGCATTGGCACAAAACTAGTTTGATGCCTATGTTCTGACACTTTCAACTTGTCAGGGGAATTTATCAAAACTGGTGCATAGGAAAACTGGTTTAGTTGCCCATAGCAACCAATCAGATTCCACCTTTTCATTTGCTCTGAAAAAAGAAGGGTGGAATCTGAATGGTTGCTATGGGCAACTAAGCCAGTTGCCTTTTGCACCAGTTTTGATGAATCTTCTCCATTGCGTCTTGTCAAGCTTTTCACAGCAGTTATCCACGTGCTTCTATATGAATATCTTAATTCTCCAACCGTTGGCTCACAGCTGTAGTCCATGAAGTGTGGGCAAGGTCCTCCCAGTCTGATACCCCGTGTGCAGTGTGACCTACAGGACCAGCTTTTATCCGGTCCCGAGCACATGTGTTTACTGTTATGCACGCCATCTGTACATGTAGAAAGGAATCATATCGTCGCTCTGTGCCGTCTCATATTTCCAGGCACTGTCTATTAGAAAAGTGGTTTTCTTTTACTCTTGTTTCTCGTTGTTTCCTATTTTCAAACAAAAATGTATAATTTATTTTTTGAGGATTATTAACCTAATTACATAGACTACAGGACTATGCCTCGATAAAAGAGCCTTAGATCCTGTGCATTGCGACTAAATATCTGCAAGTGAATGGCAGGTCGCTCACGGATAGTGTTGAGCGAACTTCTGTTTTAAGTTCGGCGTCCAAAGTTCGGGTTCGGGTTATTGAAGAATCCACGGACCATAATGGAATTTGGAATCCATAATGGAATTCTTCGATAACCCAATGCCTCACTTAAAACACAAGTTTGCTCAACGCTACTCGCGGGACATGCAATTTCTATTTCTGCCCTGGTCATCATAGGCCCGTGATGGATCGTTGGCCTCCTATCTGTTAGGGTAGGTTCACACACCAGTTTTTTGGAGGAGGTTTTGAGGCAGGTTTTTCATCCAAAGCCAGTAGTGGATCCAGAAGGAAGGAGAAGTATAAGTCCTTCCTTTTATATTTCCGATTTCTGTCGAAACCACTTCAGAAAAGTCAACCACCTCCAAAAAAAACTCTGGGGGAGATTTCTCAAAATGATGAAAATCAAAAGTGTCGTAGTTGCCCATAGCAACTACGAGTGAGCGAAGTCGATTCGCATGAAATTTCGTTCCAATACTGTACGGAGCAGGAGCTCCGTACAGTATTAGAATGTATTGGCTCCGATGAGCCGAAGTTATTGCTTCCTGAAGTGTCACGAGACTTTGCATAATAACTTCATAAATTAATTTGTACTGTAAAAAACCATTTCCTGAACTCTGATTCGGTTCCAAGTGGTACCTTGGAATAACTTCGGCTCATCGAAGCCAATACATTCTAATACTGTACAGAGCTCCTGCTCCGTACAGTATTGGAACGAAGTTTTATGCAAATCGACTTTGGATGTTTCATCTGAAGTCAATTCGCTCATCCCTAATAGCAACCAATCAGATACCACCTTTCGTTTTCCAGAGGAACTCAAATGTGGAATCTGATTGGTTGCTTTGTGCAACTAAGGCTACTTTCACACTCGTGTTTTGGCTTTCCATTTGTGAGATCCGTTCAGGGCTCTCACAAGCGGTCCAAAACTGATCAGTTTTGCCCTAATGCATTCTGAATGGAAAAGGATCCGCTCAGAATGCATCAGTTTGCCTCCGCTCCTTCTCCATTCTGCTCTGGAGGCGGACACCAAAACGCTGCCTGCTGATGAAACTGAGCCAAACGGATCCGTCCCCATTGACTTACATTGTGTGTCAGGACGGATCCGCTTGGCTCAGTTTCATCAGCAGGCAGCGTTTTGGTTTTCTATGACACAATCTGGCACAATAGAAAACTGATCCGTCCTCCATTGACTTTCAATAGTGTTCAAGACGGATCCGTCTTTTTGCTATGTTAAAGATAGTACAAACGGATCCGTTCTGATCGGATGCAAACGTTTGTATTATCTGAACGGATCCGTCTGTGCAGATCCATGATGGATCCACACCAAATGGGAGTGTTCCTTTACATCAGTTTGGATTAATCTACCCCTCTATGTGAACCTACCCTAAAAGATAAGCCTGTGATGGCCTCCTATGACTCTGTGTGAACCTGCGCTTATGGAGCTTCTTTGGAATACCAAAGCCCAAACTCCAGTCATTATTTGTTCTCTTGAACTTGGGTCATGATTTGGTAAAAAAGCTGGTTAATTCGCTTCTCCCCTCCCAGGAGCGCAGCTCATCTATTTAAACATTATTCCAAGTTTTTGTCCTAATTTTTTTTAAGGCTCTACTTACTGTTGACGGCTACTTTGTAGTGCAATGTTTGCTTCCAGCAGGAAGGGGGTTAAATGATATGCAATGTTAATGAAGTGGGTTTTGCAATGTGAAGTTAGCATTAGCTGGGTACACGGCCAGATCAGTAACGCATGGCTCAGAAGACATTCACAAGTCAGCCTGAAAGTTTTCCCACACTGAATACTGCCCACCACTCACAAACCTCTTTGTAACCCTCCCAACCCCCTGCATCAGCTATTGTGGTTGTGGCTTTCCTCCTGTCACCCTTTCTTGTGCTGAAACTCTACACCCTACCCTTTATTCACTGCTCATCCTTTTATCCTGGAGACCAGGGGCGGACACAGACAGCAGAGGGCCCCTGTGCAAAGAATGTGTCTGGCCCCCAACCCCCCCCCCCCCCCCCCAAGCCAAATTCACAACCTAACCTATTCCGTCCTAACATTACTTATAGCAATACAAAACATACAGGGTAAGGCTACTTTCACACCTGCAGCACTACGCTCCGGCCACCTGATCCGGCAGAAAATGCAAGGAATCGGCTGCAGTGCCGGTTCTAGGTGAAATGGGGCCCTGGGGCGAAAAACAATAACGCTCCCCCCCCCCATCACTACAGAAATACAGCGCCCCATACCTCTTACATCCAGTGAAGTCTCCTTTGATGTAGATGTTTTCTGTCCTCGTCTTCTTCTTTCAGACCTTTCATCATCCTACTACCCCCAATACTGTGCCACTGTGCTCCCCAATACTATACTGCAGAAACAGATAATACCCCTGATAATACTAGTACCACACAGAGGCCCCCCCCCCATATAAAATACCCCTTCTTTGTGGCCTCAGTAAAAGCCCCCATAGTGCCCCATAATAATGTGCTGTTAACAAGTGCCTCTCCATGCCCCCCCCATGTGCCGGTAACAAGTGCCTCTCCATGCCCCCCCCATGTGCCGGTAACAAGTGCCTCTCCATGCCCCCCCCATGTGCCGGTAACAAGTGCCTCTCCATGCCCCCCCCATGTGCCGGTAACAGATAGTCCGGTATAAAAATAAACACTTATACTTACCTCCATCACGATGCGATGCAGGCCTCTTCTGGCCTGTGTCCCACGCTGTACGGCTCAGGCGGCGCTATGACGCGCCGCCTGCACGGACCTCTGATAGGCTGCGGGCCTTGTGCCGGCAGCCTATCAGAGAAACAGGGAAGGGAGACGCCTCTCCCTCCCCTGCCCTACAGCACAGTCATCTGTATTGCTGTCCTGAGGACGGCGATACAGATGACTGTGGAGATGAACGCTTCCACAATGGAAGCGTTCATCTCCCTGTGACCTGCTGCCGCGGGCCCCCTTTCAGGAGCCACCAGCACGAGGCCTCACAAAAAAAAAAAAAAAACGGGAACGGCCGTTGTCGGGTGGTGGGCTTGGGGGCCCCTAAGGACTCGGGGGCCCGGGGGCAATTGCCTCCCTTGCCTATATGGAAGCGCCGGCCCTGATCGGCTGGACACAAACCACAGCATGCCAGAATCGCTAAAGCAGATGTTAAAGTAGCCTAATACAGCGCCCCATACCTCTTCTATCCAGTGACGTCTTCTTTGATGTAGATGTTCTCTGTCCTCATCTTCTCCTTTCAGACCAGACCGCCAGGATTATTTTTCAGCCATCTCTTCTCTCTGCAGAGTTTGACAGACAGACATCTTAGTCTCCTACTTTTCCATCATCCTCCCACCTTCTGAACACCCCATCCTGCCACCCCCAATACTGTGCCCGCTGTGCACCCTATACATCACAGATAGTTCCCCTTCAATAATTATTGGCACAAAGTGTCCTAAAAAATAACTGTGCCTAGGAAACAGTGTCCCTGACACTAATAGTGTAAACATAATGTTCCCCAAAACTAATTGTGCTAAGCTGATACCGTGCCAGGGTGCCCCCCACAGTAATACTGCTCCCCAAAGTCCCACCAATACAAATAATTATCTACCAGACAACACGTAGTAGTAATAGTGCCCCTACAGTAATAAACTATGTCCCAGAAGTAATAATGCTCCCATAGTCCTCATACTAGTATTCATGTTCCTCGTAGTCCCTCAACTGTATTAAAGCCCACCATAATGCTCCCGGTAGTAATAATACTCTTTATAACGTGTTACAGTAAAAATAAAAATGCCCTGTCCTTGAGGCCAATTGAGTGGAGCATGGTGAGGAGGAGTTTATGGTCTACGGTATCAAACGCTGCAGAGAGATCCAGCAGAATCAGTAGAGAATAGTTACCATTTCTTTTTGCTGTTAGGAGATTGTTAGACACTTTAGTAAGGGCAGTTTCTGTAGAGTGAAGAGGGCAAAAGACAGATTGTAAGGGGTCAATAAGAGAGTTTGCCGAGAGATAGCTTACTAAGCGAGAGTAGACATTCAAGGAGTTTAGAGATAAAGGGGAGGTAAGAAACAGGTTGGTAGTTAGCAGCACAGGTCGGGTCAAGAAATGGTTTCTTTAGTAGTGGGGTTATAATAGAGTGTTTGAAAGAGGAGGGAAAGATACCAGAAGAGAGAGAGAGAGAGAGAGAGAGGTTAAAAATTGTAGTTAGGTGAGTGATGACAGCCGGGGAGAGGGACTGGAGTAGGTGTGATGGAATAGGATCACTGCTACAGGTTGTGGGTCGAGATGAAGAGAGAAGCCTGGAGACTTCTTCCTCTGTTATAGGGTCAAAAGAGGAGAGAGAGCATGTGGAAGAATTGGAGGGAGGAGGATTGAAATTATTTGGGGACTGGGAGATTATTTCCTGCCGGATACTGCCAATCTTGTCTCTGAAGTAAGTGGCCATGCCATCAGCGCAGTGACAGGTTCTGGAACTTTAGGGCTTAGAAGGGAATGGAAAGTGTAAGAGTCATTTTGGGTTATTTGAGAGTGAGGAGATGAGAGGTGAAGTACTTTTGTTTGGCAATGTTGAGAGCCAAATTGTATGTTTTGAGCATAAATTTATAATGGAGCAAGTCTGCTGGTATTCGTGATTTTCTCCATAAGCGTTCTGGAGCAGCGCTGTAGAAAATGTGTTTCAGGTGTGTGCCAGGGTTGCCGTGTTCTGTGTCGAGAGGATTGGATTGATAATGGAGCAACTTCATCTAGGGTGGTTTTGAGGGTCTGGTTGTAATGATTGGCAGCCGAGTCTGGACAGGGGAGGGAAGTGATTGGGGTAAGAGCTAGTTGTAGGGTGTTAATAAATTGCTGGCAGTTAATGGTGTGTAGGTCTCTGTAGATGTTAAAAGTAGGATTGCCATGAGAAAAGTTAGAGGTCTTTATGGTAAATGAAAGAAGATTGTGGTCAGAAAGTAGGAAGGATAAGTTACTAAAGTTTGAGACTGAGCAATAACAGAAGAAGACTAGATCAAGTATATTGCCCTGTTCATGCATGGCAGAGGAAGTAAGTTGTGATAGGCCAAGAGAGGAAGTTAAGGAAAGAAAGTGAGCGGCTTATGGGGAGATAGGATCATCAATGGGGATATTAAAATCACCCATAATAAGAGTTGGTGATACAGAAGATAGGAAGTGAGGAAGCCAAGCTGCAAAATTATCCAGAAATTGGTGGGGGGAGCCTGGGGGATGATAGACAACTGCAACTCTGAAGGGGAATAGATGGAAGAGTCTAATGGTGTGAACCTCAAAAGAGGGGAATGTGAGAGAATAGCTAAACACCTTGAACTCCTGCCAAGACACACATAGCATATCATGGTTATATTTTATCCATCAAATGCTTGTACCCTGGCTGCATTTTAGCGTTTATATTATACGACCACACAGCACAGATGTGAACCCGGTCGGGTGGCAGCCAGTTGCAGTCAAGAACCGTGCGGCCAATTAGGCCACAGCTGCCTGATATTTAATTAATGAAGACCGCATTGTATAGGCAGTCTGAATTCTTAATGGCCGCATGGTGTTGAAAGTACCGTGCGGCCATCAAGAATTCAGACTGCCTATACAATGCAGTCTTCATTACCTAAATATCAGACAGCTGCAGCCTAATTGGCTGCGAGGTACTTGACCACAGCTGGCTGCAACCCGGCTGGATCATGATCGCTCCAAGTGATCGTATCTTAACAGCCGCGCTCCATGGTTCCACTGAAGGTTCTATGGTGATCTAAGTTTGGTTCAGTAGAACCGTGACCCTGTACCCTTCTGCAATGAATGGAGGAACCCCTCTGCAATGAATGGAGCAGCAGGTCGGGCATGCAAACTGATACTCCATTCATACTCCATTCATGTCGTATTCATACTCCATTTATGTCTATGAAAATAGCCGAGCCCTGTGCTCATGAATGGTTGGGGTAAGACCCCCACCAATCTAATAGTTATCACATATCCTATGGATAGAGGGTAATGTCTCACAACCAGTATACCCCTTTAATGAGAAGAGGGGGTTTAGTCCCTGCCAGACACTTCTAGTGGCAAACTTGGCACCTAGATTTTGGTGTAAATTTGGCACATCTAGGTTTAGAGAAATCATGTGTGTCTAGCCTGACAAGGAGGCTTGGCTTTGCTGGGACATGGGGCATGGCCTAATATGCTATGCACCATTTTACGCCAAAATTGAACCACAATTCTGGTGAAAAATTATAATTGTTATAGAATTAGACAATTATCTAACCATGCACCACGTTTATCATCCAGCCTGAGTCCCTGGTGCAGGTCTAGACAGCTTACCTGTTTCCGCCATCTATAGGGTTAGTAATCCTGCCACATAGTGTCTATTGGAATAGTTTATTTCAAAACCAATGAGGCCGGGAAGTTGCTGTAGACTTTTGATCAGCTGCCTCAAAAAAGGGACATTTTCAGGAAATCGGTGGATGATGTAAGCAGCTTTCTGTTTTGCAGAACTTTGAGAGTATTTGCTGCAAGGAAGTTGGAAACCAGACGCTGTTATCTACTAGAGTGCACCGATGAGCAAGGAATATAATGGCTAAAATGCATTCTTCTCCTTTTCTAAAGACTGAAATACTGCACAGGAGTTTTACACTTGACCAACAAGTCATCACTGAACACACCACAATGCAAGTGAATGCAACTTTCAAAACTCCATTTATAGGCTGTGAAGATTGTAGTACCTGCATCTTGGCTGATCATATAAAAGTGACTGTGGAAAACGTGGTGGAAGATTACTGCAAACATCCGCACTGTGAACGCACACCCCTAGAGTACCACCACACATCGTGGTAGGTTGCAACACAGCTATGGCAGTAAAGGCCACAGCGGGCCCTAATTAAACTAGGACTGCACTGTTAATGGCCGCGGGGCACCTGCAATACCGCACGGCCATTAACAATGCAGACCGACGAAGGCTCGGTTCAAATCATGTTTTTGTCATACATTTAACTTTTTTTTTTAAATGTATATGTTAACGGATGCCTCAGACAGATGCTGCTGGGACCAGCACCTATATCGAGAACGGAGTGGGGAAAGTGGTGGCTGGAGGACCCCAGGTTTCACTTTCACTGAACATATATAAATATATAAAAGCTATATACTCCGTCAGCATCCCATTAGTTTTCTATGCTGTGAATTTCTGGTAGCAGCAGCATTAGTAATCAGTCATGTGTCATACTGAGCCACAGGTGTGTCCATATATCTTAAAGGGGCTTTACAGCTAAGCATCCTTTAAATCTTCTGATCCTTAGTGATATCCCTGATATTTAGCAGAATTAGAGGCTAAAAGTATCTGTGTGACTTCCAGATCATTAAATGCATTTACTGTTTATGGGGAGTATTTTGGTTTAGGTCGGGGTATGGTGGGATGAAAGAAACCATTATGCCCTAAACTGAAAGACGTCACTGGTTTCTTAAAGAGGACCTGCCATGCCCTCTCAGGACTCCACACGCTTCTTAAATGTGCGGCTGCCTGTCCTGTTCAGTAACTATTGAGCAGCAAAACTAACACCAGAGAGGCTCCAAGAAAAGGAAAACCAGTGTAGGAGTCATGAAAGATGTGGGCATGATAGGGAAGGGGATTTACATGTCATTACTTCTATAGCAGATCCGCAAACAACGGTTCATTCCTCATGTTAGTATAGTGGTCCGTGTTCATCAATCCTGTGTGCCCAGAATACAATGTAAGGTCTCATGAACACAACCGTTGTGGTCTGCAATGCATGGGCAACGACCATGTGCCTGCCGTCTGCGAATACGGTCCCATTCACTTGAATGGGGTCCGCTATCCGCATCGGGCGGTTTGTGCCCCAAAAAAGGAGTGCATGCACTACTTTTTTGTGTTGCGGAGGCACGGACAGAGAACCCACAGAAGTACTCCGTAGTGCCTCCATTCCGCACCGTATCTTCCAGATTCCGGACCCATTTTATTGTGGGCCGCAATACAGGCACAGACCTGCTACAGTTGTGTGCATGAGGTCTTAAAGTACTATTCCAGGCTCGTTAGCCCTCATCAGTGCAGTGTTTATGGTACTACCTCGGGTAGTAGTGATCCTCAAGCAATAGAATTAGGGGGTCATTTATTAAGACCAGAGTTTTAGACGCCGGTCTTAATAACCCCTATATGTCTGTCACAACCTTTGATTCCTTTTTTTTCTCCTTTTTTCCTTTCAAAATAAATCTCTTCTAATTGGTACAGTATAAGATTAAAGGGGTTGTCCTGGTGTTTAATATTGATAACCTATCATCGGGATAGATCATAAATATCTGATTAGTGGATGTCCGACATACGGCACCCGCAACAATCAGCTTACCACTTAAAGGGGCCTGAGCCTCGCCTACACCATGTGATGAACATCACTCGCCTAGTAGGAGGCCTCTTAAAACATCTGGTTGGTAGGGGTGTCGGGAGTTGAATTCCCCCCCCCCCCCCCCCCCCACCGATCTGATATTTGTGACCTATCCTGAGGATGAATGAAGAAATCTACAGGAAATCTGAGCTTAGGCATACGGGATGCCAGAGGATGCACCTAGTTTATTAAGAGGTTTGAGCCGAGACATAAATTAGATGCTTTCTCCAGCAGCACAGGAGATACTGTATCAAGACTGACGTAGAAAATACCATTCTCTATAAATCTCCCCCAAAGTATTATGTAGCAGTTTGGATTTAGCTACATATATCTGGGAAAGATATTTAAAGGGGGTTATCCCTGTCCTGCTCTGTGCCTTTTTTAATTTTGGAAAACACCTTTAATAACAGTGGTACCCCCTTGAGCAGGTGTGGTTGGTGTACCACACCTCTCTGGCTTGCCTAGATCATAAGAATGTAAGAACATATAAACTAGAAGTTTACTTGACTTGAACCAATTGTTTAAATTCTGTACGCTTGACAGATGTAGCTGTATGAGCTCAGAAGCACTACTTTTACTGGAAAAGAGACCAGTTTCATGGACCATTTGTAACACGGGACCTACAAGGTCTTGGGTAAACATAGTACTGGAAAAAGAAGCCCTGTGTTGTTTCCCAACTTTCTAATCAGACAGTGGTGGCGTACTATGAATAGAAATAAATTGCAGCGTTCACTTTCAAAATAGGCAGTTCCTTTGTCCGACCGTGTCTGACGGTGTCATGCTCTGCAGCCTCGTGCTGTACTTCCCTTCAGTCTCTGAAGATGGATCAACAGCGAGTAATCTAAGGCCAGGATGATATGAAATAGGCCACCAGAAAAGAATACAACATATTGCCATCTAATTGACATTTTAGAATTCACAGCTGCAAAATATTCAGGATAAGCTGAATAAGACGAGCATTTCCAGCTATTTGTTCAGAATTTCTTTCAGGTATTTGCCCTAGGAGGACAACATTATATTTTTGGTCCTAGTACATATCTGATCGCAGATCTTTCACTGACCTCAGTGATTATAGCTGTTCTCTGGGACCCAGAGAACAGGGCCCCCAAAGTGAAGGAGACCACACCCAAAGTATTCTCCTTGCCTGGCTATTTTTTGGAAGTGTCATAGCACTGAATGGATGGCAAGCCTTACACCTCTCGCCATTCACCACTATGTAGCAGCCGGGAAAAATTTGAGCCAGTGCTTGGCTACTTTTGGCACACCTATAGCGGTGAACGGAGGGTGAGCGCACATGTGCAGCCTGCTCTTCTTTCATTTCAGAGACCCCATTTAAAGATAGGTTTGTGACCTGCAACTATCTGACATTTCTGGCATATCCTAGTGATATGCCACAAACGATCTTTAGATAGCTGTTGTGCATCTGTTCATTCAATTGACAACTATTCTGTCTGACCGCCTACCGTACTCATGAACCATTGGGTTGGTTGACCATCAATGTGTTCTCAACAGGGAGAGGTGAATAAATTGCTGACAGGCATTCTAATAGTGGTGTGTCTCCTTTAACATCAAAAGGATAAAGCATGTTGAAAGCCAGCATGTCGGACACCCCCATACAGGGGCGGATTGGGAACTCAAAGTGGCCCTGGAAAAAACACGTAGAAGTGGCCCCATGTTGTAGGCGGGGCCAAACTGACAGAAGTTGTGTCCGAGCCAAGTAGGTGGGTTTTTATCTGTAGTTTTTATTGATACCATTTTGGAATATGCCTTTTTGATCATTTTTTAATTCAGTTTTATTGGGAGATGAAGCAACAAAAAACGCTGCAGTTTTGATTATTTTTATTTATTTTTTCATTATGAAATTCACCATACGGAATAAAATAGTACGGACAATGATCTTAATTTTTTGTTTTTTTGTTATTAAAGAGGAGCTTTCATGGATCTAGACTTTATAAACTAAGTTTCAGGGTATGTAGGGCATACAGCGGGGATCTAATAGCGCTTACTATTTTTTCTGGGAGCCGCTCCATTCGCCTGCTGTGGCTCCCGTTAAATTCTCCCGCCCTGTATGCTAATTTTCGCATTGGTACAGGGAGGAGGAGACTGCCCTGTTTCTCAATGGGAGTCTCCTCCTCCCTGGCTGTGAGCTGTCAAATCGCAGTTTATAAACATTTATATATGTAAGGGGTCATGCACACAAACGTATTTTCTTTCCATGTCCATTCAGTTTTTTTGCGGACTGTATGCGGAACCATTCCCCCTAAATGGGTCCGCAGAAAAAACAGAAGTTACTCCTTGTGCATTCCGTTTTTCCGTTTATGGACAAGGATAGTACTGTTCTATGAAGGGCCAACTGTTCCGTTCTGCAAAATATGGAATGCACACGGATTTCATCTGTATTTTTTGCGGATCAGTTTTTTTTTTTGGACTGCAAAATACATACGTTCGTGTGCATAAGTCCTAATAGAGAGCAAAATTTTTTAATTTTTTAATTTTGCTCCATTACATTTTTGTGATTACTAAATAAACCAATCTTTTTCTGCTACCCCAGGACTTGTGTAGAAGACTACTGCCTTACCAGCTGTGCTACACTGTGACTTGCTGATCTAATTTTTCTAATTAAAATGTACTGGTTGTGACACAGTGAGGGGTTGTGTCTGGCAAGGCAGGTATTTTCCTCCCAGCATGTGCAGCTGGGCTGGTTTCCAGCCAGGTGAGGTCAAATACCGGACCGGAATTTAATTGCCGGTCCGGGTTTTGGCAGCACCTGGCTGTCCTTAAATAGGCAGCTGGGCTCAGCAGAGATGTCGGCTTTTTGGGATCTGAGGCTTTGTGCCGTGCTGGAGGGCTGAGAGCCGCATGCTGGGGAAACAGGCCCCCTAAAGCCTGCTGTGGACTACTGGAGGCAGAACTGCCAGCAAGGTGACTTGTGTTAGATGAACTTTCCATTGTGTGTGAATTAACACCAAGACTGCAAAGTTACGTGCTCTTTTGTGCAATTGCCTCAAATGTGAATAAACACTGACGTTTTGAGTTAAGAACTTGTATTTTGCCTCTGTACTGAGCCCGCTTAACCTATCTACCAGAGCGAAACCCCACATGGTATATAGAGCATTGTACAAGAATACTGTTGAATGTTTTATTTAGAGAAAATCTTTCCTCCATCAGCGGTGTACCCTGTAGTACATTGGTAAGGTGTAGGTTTTCCATACGCAAGATTTGTGGGTTTGAATCCGCAGAAGTTCAGTATATTTAGTAATCACCAAAATATAATGGAGCTAAATAAATTACAATATACATACTATTGTGTGTATAGATAGTTATTGTGATTTTATTTTGCTCCATTACATTTTTGTGATTATGAAATAAATTTGACTTATATTGTTTATACCAATGTCCTGGTATACAGAGATGCATCTGTAGATACCAATACATTGTACATTCATACTAATGAAGGTTTGTAACGAGAAATTCTTCCAGTAGATAACTGTGTACTTTGTAGCACAACTGGTAAGGCTTCTGTCTCTCAAACAGGAGGTTGTGAGTTTGAACCCCTCTGGTAATAGTTTAAAAGTTAGAGACCGTAAACATTTAAAATATACAGGGGTATCCTCATATACAGGGGTAGAATGCTAACAGTGAGAAGAAGAAAGGTGGGTTATTGGTGGCTCACCTGGTCTATACAATGGGTAGGTGCTCTGGTTCTGAACTGACTCACCCGGTCAGAAAAGGCGGTTTATAACAGTAATGTATATAGTGAAGGACCGGCACTCTACATCTATCAGTAACGCTAAGTAAGCAGTATACACAGATGGTATTAAAAAAATGTATTTATTTTTTATAAAAATACGTTTAGGAGCATAAAAAGTATATAGAAGTTCTAAGGATGTAGAAGTTCTAGAGGATGAGATTCGAAATTATATATAAGAATCTTCTGAGGGATAAAGTTCAAAAAATTAATAGAATAAAAAATATATAAGATCATAGGCAGCGGTGGAGGTGCACAGTAGAAATTGCGCAGGCGGCAGTGTGACAATGCGGTGATTGTCAGATGGTGACAATACAGTGGTTGTCTGGTGGTAGTTTTCACCTACTGTAGGTACAATATATGGCTCTGTCCATTTGTGTACAGTTCATCAAAATGAAAAAATGTGGGAGTAAATATGTATAGGCAGACCGGAAAAAGATAAGTAAAAAGGTATGTAAAAAGGTCTATATAAACGAAAAAAACATATATGAATATATGAATAAAAATGAAAAAGTTTGTAGCAGTCAGGTGCTGGGCTTAGTGTGGCATCCCACACATTAGAAAGAGCTGCACCCTGACTGTGTACCTTCTTTGTGAGGTTTTGGATGTCCCGGCTGTTGGAGCGATCTCAATGCGCTCTGTTGTGTCTGTTTCCCGGTCTTCTCGGCGTGCCGCGTGGGTATGACGTCACTTCTTTGGCGTCTCGCTTGTCCTAGTCGGACTTGGTTGAAGACTTTCGCTGGGGGTCTTTGTCGGTTGTTGGGAAGCGCTTCCAGGGTAGAATTCTTTTGGCAGTTAATAGAGGGAGGTCACTGGTGACCTCCCTCTATTAACTGCCAAAAGAATTCTACCCTGGAAGCGCTTCCCAACAACCGACAAAGACCCCCAGCGAAAGTCTTCAACCAAGTCCGACTAGGACAAGCGAGACGCCAAAGAAGTGACGTCATACCCACGCGGCACGCCGAGAAGACCGGGAAACAGACACAACAGAGCGCATTGAGATCGCTCCAACAGCCGGGACATCCAAAACCTCACAAAGAAGGTACACAGTCAGGGTGCAGCTCTTTCTAATGTGTGGGACGCCACACTAAGCCCAGCACCTGACTGCTACAAACTTTTTCATTTTTATTCATATATGTTTTTTTCGTTTATATAGACCTTTTTACATACCTTTTTACTTATCTTTTTCCGGTCTGCCTATACATATTTACTCCCACATTTTTTCATTTTGATGAACTGTACACAAATGGACAGAGCCATATATTGTACCTACAGTAGGTGAAAACTACCACCAGACAACCACTGTATTGTCACCATCTGACAATCACCGCATTGTCACACTGCCGCCTGCGCAATTTCTACTGTGCACCTCCACCGCTGCCTATGATCTTATATATTTTTTATTCTATTAATTTTTTGAACTTTATCCCTCAGAAGATTCTTATATATAATTTCGAATCTCATCCTCTAGAACTTCTACATCCTTAGAACTTCTATATACTTTTTATGCTCCTAAACGTATTTTTATAAAAAATAAATACATTTTTTTAATACCATCTGTGTATACTGCTTACTTAGCGTTACTGATAGATGTAGAGTGCCGGTCCTTCACTATATACAGAATGCTAACAGTGTTTGGGGATACCCCCATATATATGGAGTTAGTTAGTTAAGGAGTGGATGAGATGTTCTCAGGCCAGTGCCCCCTGCAGCCTTCCGGTCGGGCATGCGTGCGGCTGCTCCATTCATTTCTATGGGAATTCCGGAGATAGCCGAGAGCTGTACTCAACTATCTCTGTAAATGTCATAGAAATGAATAGAGTGGCTGCATGCATGTCTGACTAGCCACTTTATTCATTCCAGGGGGGCTGCAGGGTATATGGGGCCCCTGTTCTGATGATCGTGGGGGTCCCAGCAGTAGGACCCCCACCGATCTAATACTTTTAACAACCAGAATACCCTTTTAATAAAGCATCTGCAACCTGTGGATTTCACCCTTTGCAATGCATACAGTGAAATCTGTGGCAAATCTGCAGATTAAATTCCACCCCATGTGATTGCATTCTGCAATCCGACATGTGATGCAATTCTGTTTTTTCTTTAGCATGCAAACAATTCATTTATGACATTGATTAGGACAGGACAATGAGGTCATTCATTCCAGTGATTACCTAAAATGACTTTATTCATCCACAGAAAATGCGCCTGTCTGATCTTTATGATGGCAGTGATTACAAGGAGGAAATCTAGTCACACTGGACTAAAAATCATACAAACCAACACAGGGCAGATTTGCGTCAGAAATTTCTGCGACTGAAAATATCCATTCCATAAGTGTGGCCATTTCTGTTGCATGTACATAGATTTCTGCGTGACCCATTCAGATGAATCCCAGTGACAAATGACTGCTACAAACTCTGCAATGTGTGGATATACCCCCTAGGACACCTTTACACACACACACTTCTCTTCAGTGTTTTGAAACACATTAAAAAATAAAAAAGACCATGCATTTCAAATGATTTTAACAACATTTTGGTGAGATTTTTTGAAAAAAATTGTGACAGTTTGTACATGCTTTTTTTCTGGTGTTTTTCGAAGTCCTATAAGGAAGCCTTATAAAACATCCCTAGAGTATACAGAATTTTGGGAAAAAATGCAATAGACTCCAAAAAAACAAGAAGAAGCAGAACGCTTTGTATGTAGACTTAAAGGGGTTATACAATACTAAAATAGTGACCCAGACCTGCCTGAGCCAGGGAGGGGGTCATGCTTACCTATCCCCACCACTGGATACGGCCTCTTGGGCTCCCGAGCCGGCAGTTCTTCTCCCACATGTGCCGAGGACAACATCACAGGCTGCAACAGTGACCTGCTCCCCCGACATCATATGTGATTAGATATTGATGAATTATCCTTAGGGTGGTCCAACATCTAACACCTCTTCTGGTCAGCTGTTCGCAACAGGCACCAGAACTAATACAGAGAATGGAGCAGGAAGCACATTAGTGGCTGTGCTGGGTCACTGTATTTCATTCACATTCATCAATATTTTTAACAAAAAAAAAACAAAACTTTAAGGTGCTGATACACATTTAGGAAAATGTTGACAAAATCCACCAATGTAGCAGTATTGGTCAACCATCTAATCTAATCTGAGTCACCAGATTCATTTCTGAGAGCAGGTGTTGAGGGAAAGACTGGATATGTTGGATTTCCATTATTCCCTCCAACCCATTGAAAACACCTGCAAACTCAAGCCAAGCATGTACTGTATTTGTATAGAGGAGTTAAGACGGATAGCTGTTGGCCAATATATGCAATCATTTAGCCAACTGCTATCTTCAGCTGTATGGGAAGCTTTACTGGCAGATAATGGTCTTTGGTGCAGATGTTTTAGGCTTGTGCTTCTCAGAGTTTGATTTACTAATCCTGTCTAAAATGTAGTTTAAAATTAGATGGGCAGTCTAAAGATCTGCTGACTTTATCACAGTGAGTCAAGCTGGACAGTAAATTTGGTGCACAGCTAGACACTTTTTAATGTTATATCCTGTGTTGGTTGACTGGATTTGCAATAGAGTTTTTTGTGTCAAGATTTTGGTGCAAAATAGCACATCTTAAGCTTCAAAAATTGCTTAAAAATTGTGCCACATTTTGTAACAAATCATGCCAAAATTTGGGTGCAGCCATAATTGTAAATTTGGGCATGAAACTTTTTGTAATGCAATTGTTTAAGGGTACTCTCACACTAGCGTTTTTCTTTTCCGGCATAGAGTTCCGTCCTAGAGGCTCTATACCGGAAAAGAACTGATCAGTTTTATCCCCATGCATTCTGAATGGAGAGTAATCCGTTCAGGATGCATCAGGATGTCTTCAGTTCAGTCTTTTTGACTTTTCTGGATGGAGATAATACCGCAGCATGCTGCGGTTTTATCTCCGGCCCAAAAAACAGAACACTTGCCTGAATGCCGGATCCAGCATTTTTTTCCCGTAGGTATGTATTAGAGTCGTCATTCAAATTGCCGCATCGACGGATCCGGTATTCCGGTGTGCGCATGCGCAGACCTTTAAAAATGTGAAAAAATAAATACTGGATCCGTTTTGCCTGATGACACTGGAAAAACTGATCCGGTATTGCAATGCATTTTTCTGACTGATCAGGATCCTGATCAGTCTGAAAAATGCCTGATCAGTCAGAAAAAATTACATGCGTTTGCATACAGTTTGCCTGATCAGGCAGGCAGTTAAGGCAATGGAACTGCCTGCCGGAATCAAACAACGCAAGTGTGAAAGTAAGGCCTCCTGCAAACAACCGTGGGGCCACAGTGCCCATGTTTCAATCTGCAGGTCCCCAATACACTGGCATCGGCCATGTGCATTCTGCATCGCGGTTTGGATCTATTGACTTCTGTGGGGTCCGCAAGATACGGTGAAAGGTAGGACATGACCTATATAGACCAAGGGAAGGCTTGCATGTGTTTCCGTGGGCTTCCATATCCATGCCTCCACAACGCAAAATATAGGTCATGTCCTATCTTTCGCCACATCTTGCGGATCATGGACCCCTTGAAGTCAGAGTGCACATGGCTGGTGAGGGTTTTTTGCAGTTTGCAACTCTGGCACAGCGGCACCACGGTTGTGCGCAGGAAGCCTTAGGCTAGGTTCCCATCTTTGGCAGGTAACTCCAGTAGAGGAACATTTATAGTGAATTGGGAGCCAACGGTGTCGGGCTATGCCTGGTACAGTAGCGCTGTTATTCTGCTCCTCTGCTGGAACAGACTACCGGTGTATCCTGCCGCAATTGTGAACCTACCCTAATTTTAACTATTGAGCTATTTCTTTATTCTAAAATAATACCTTGATTGACATGCAATCTTGTGGCCTGCAGCTGTCACTTGAAATCAGTTATGCTGTAAAACATTTTCATGCAGCTCAGGCTTAAAGTCTATTTCAGTGAAATGCTATTTAGAAGATCGGGACTGGCAAGGGCTTATTCACACCAATTTAGAAAATTGCAACAAAAACCACAATATGACCGTGCCATGTAAATGTACCCTAACTGTTAGGAATCAGATTGTAAAAACTGCATGTTACTAGCAACCTGATGGTTTACTCATCGCTTATTGCATCCTTTATTGTTGTTATTATTATGCATTAGATTTTGTCAGACATTTCCTTCATGGCTTGTTGTGACCTCCTTGTGGTTTGTGAAGTCTATCGTTTCTCATGTCTGTTTATGGGATGATGTTTTCTACAGCTATACCATGTTTTACGCTGTCAGTTTCTTGGATCACTTTGTTACTTTTGAGCAAGTTTGAGTCTGACCTGCATTGTTCTCTCGAGTGCGTGGTGCTGCCTGGGGCGGTTTTCTGTTTCAGAAGTCTCCTGACAAAGTTTGAATCTACAAAGAAAGTCTGCTTATTAAATATTACAAACATGATCATTGTGTGGCTTAAACTTGTTTGGTGGCGGATTATTGAATGATCTTCATGAAAGCTATTTTGCAGACAAACCTTGTAAGTGACGGAACGTGGTGCTCTTTTAACTATTGGTTACCAGGCTTTTCAGTTGTTCCCAAAAGTCCTCTATTTTCCCTGACTCAATAAAAGATGACACATGTATTAATGTATTAATACTGTGCACTAGTCTCTTTTCCAGCACAGCATGCAGATTTATCTACATGATATGTGGATATCTTGTGGAGGTGTATACAATGCTAAGCCGGCCTACCACTGTTTTCCACTGTCCTTCTTAGGGTAGATTCACATCACCGTTTCGTTTTCCATTCTTCTGATCAGTCAGAAGAACAGAAAACAAACAGAAAAGTATCCTTTATTTTGAACATCCGTTATGTTTATTTTTGCATCCATTTTATCCATTTCCGTCTGAGATCTGTTATTTTCGAAGGAAGAAAAAGTCCCCTATGAAGGACTCTTAATTAGTGTTGATCGAGCACCAAAGTCTAGAACCCCAGGCACTCCCTGTTCTGAAGAGGGAAGGTTGTTTGGACTCTAGTTCGACTTAGGAGTCCCTGCTCTGACTCCATATATAGCTATGTCATATATGGAGTCTGCCGGGATTCGAACTCACAACCTTCTGTATTAGAGGCAAGGCACTTAACCACTCAGCTATAATAGCTGCATAGCCAGTTTCTTAAAAAAATAAAAAATATAAATAAATATATATATAAATTATATGAGTCTTCTACTGTACTGTACTTCTACTGAGACCCATACAGTAGAAGCTATATAGTGTAGTGGTTTAAAGTTCTGGGCTATGATGCAGAAGCTGTGAGTTCAAATCCCATCACAAACTTTTTCAGAAACGGAGGTTAAATTAGATTTATTAATTTTATAATTTTTTTTTTTGTAATTGTAAAATATTTATGGCCCAAAATAAATGTGAATTACTAATATATATATATATATATATAATGATACTTCTGATAATATATATATATATATATATATATATATATATATATTCAGAAGTATGATTTTATATATATATATATATATATATATATATATATATATATATATATATATATTATGTGGGAAACTACTACTGATGTTTTAGCCATAATATATTTACATATATTATAATATATTATATATTCTAAATATATAATATGTGTAAATATTTTATGGCTAAAATTTTATATAAGAAATATATATATATATATATATATATATATATATATATATATATATATATATATATATATATATATTTTATATGTTTAAATTAAGTTTGGCCTCTCTTTCTGAAAATGTTTGTGATGGGATTTGAACTCGCAGCTTCTGCATAATAGCCCAGAACTTTAATCACTACACAATATAGCTGCATAGCCAATCACAATTTTTTTTTTATGAGACTTCTACTGTATAGATCTCAGTAGAAGTATAGTAGAAGTCTCATATTATTAAAAAAATTATTTTTTTAAAGTAACTGGCTATGCAGCTATTATAGCTGAGTGGTTAAGTGCCTAGCCTCTAATACAGAAGGTCGTGAGTTCGAATCCTGGCAGAAACTTTTCTGAAATACAGGGTAAATTAGATTTAAATACACTGGGTGTCCCCAAGCACTGACTCCATATATGGACATAGCTATATATGGAGTCAGAGCGGGGACTCCTAAGCCTCAGACTCACACTGAGGGACTCCCTCACTGTACAGCGATCTTCTGCATAGAAATAGAGGCTAAATTAGATTTAAATACACTGGCTTGAGCACACGCGGTGTTCGGCTGAACTCTGCGATGTGCCGAGCATAGCGATGCTCGAGCCGAACTGGTGTTTGGCCGAGCATGCTCTCTCAACACTACTCTTAATCATAAAAGTGGTGGTGGTGGAAAATCTTGAGGAATAAATCGCAAAAGAAGTAGAGCAGGGGCTTCTTAAATATGGAATTCAGCCAAAAGTCCATATATTTCAAGATACACCAGAATAGTGCCCTATTGTATATGCTAAAAATGTCACATTTAAATAGACTTTCCAGGTTCACAATATTTATATCCTGCACTGCTGCTAAGTGGATGTTCAGGTATATGGAGCCTTAAGGAGGTTGTCCACTCCATTGATGACCTATCTTCAGGATAGGTCATCTATCCTCAGGATAGGTCATCAATGTCAGATCTGTCGGGGGCGAACTCCCAGCTCGACCAAACCCCCCCCCCCCCCGAATCCACTGTTGGAAAGATACTGCAGTGCTCGTACGAGCGCTGCCTTCTCTGTTTACCTGCTCACCCTTGCAACTGCAGCGGTAAACAGGTGAAATTACAACTGTGCTGTCCCATTCGCTTCAATAGGACAGCTCCTGTTCAAGTGAATACTACAGAGCCATCCCATTGACGTGAATGGGACTGTGTGGTTGTAATTACACCTGCTCAACCCTGCAGCTGTGACGGCGAACATGTAATGTGAAGGCACTGCTCATATGAGCACTGCTCTCTCTTCCAACAGCTGATGGGGGTGAGGGAGTTTGGGGTGCTTGGAGTTGGCCCCCCACTAATCTCATATTGATGACCTATCCTGAGGATAGGTCATCAATATAAAAAAAAGCAGACAGCCTCTTTAATACGAGTGATTGGCAGAGATGCCCAGATTCAGGCACGAACTGATCTGATACTGATGGTCTATCCAATATTTTCAATACCTCCGAAAATCACCAGGACCGATCCGAATATATTAGAAGGTTGATGTAGTTGGCCACGCTTGGCTATTTGCATCTCACAATCAGACTGACAAATGAGATGCCTAGGGGGACTGGTAATGAGCTCTCCTGTACAGCAAAATCTTTTGTCATAATTCATAGGAGATTTATAACTTTTTGTAGCACTTTTAATTAAATTTAACTGTTGGGTGACAGCTGCAGTGCACAAGGTTGCATGCAAATCAATTTTCTCCTTTGGACTACAGCTATAGCTCAATAATAAAAAATGTATTAAAAGTGCTGCAAAAAGTCTAGGAGTAGCCTCAGCCTTTGTTTACTGTTGTAAATCTCTGTGCAATTTAGGGATGGTGTCGCCCAACAGTTTTGTGGCAGTTTTTGATGCTGTTTCTTGAGCCTAAGGCCGAATGCACACAGCCGTGTTCCGCGGCCGAGAGCGGTCCATGGTATGCCAAGCTGGATTCCTGTTCAGAGCAGGAGCGCACGGCGACATTGGTTGCTATGACGCCGTGTGCTTCATGCCGCCGCTGCACTACAGTCATACACTATATGAGTGTATAACTGTAGTGCAGCGGCGGCATAAAGCGCACGGCGTCATAGCAACCAATGACGCCGTGCGCTCCTGCTCTGAACAGGAATCCAGCTTGGCATACCACGGACTGCTCTCGGCCGCGGAACACGGCCGTGTGCATTCGGCCTAAGCCAGTAGTATATCCAGCACAAAGTCCTTCCTTAAATATTTCTCATTCCCTTCGGACCCTTTCTGGCCTTTGCTCAAAAAACTGCAGCGCAAACTGCCACAAAAAGCTGTGTTTGACACCCCAGGGGTTGTAAATGGAGGTTTATCCATACCTCCCAACTTTAGAAAATTGTAGAGGGACAATATGTGCAATTTTTTTTTATACTAGGCCACAGGGACGGACTGGGAACTTAAAGTGCCCCTGGAAAAAAAAAAATTAAAAGTGGGCCCGTTTTGTAGTCAGGTCCAAATTAATGAAAGGCAGGACCAACACAAGTAGGTGGGGCCAGCAATACCATATTGTGGTACATTATACCATCCAACAGAGCCAAATACCACAGTCCATCACAAAATACATCCCCAAAAACTTCCACTGGCAGGCCACGAGGAGGGCTCAGGTGGCCCCCTGGACATCAGCTCACAGGGAAATTTCCCTGTCTATGGTCAATCCACCCCTGCTAGGGCACACCTATAACTTTGCCCAAAGCATAACTATACACATCTAGTCCCTTTAATGCCCCCTCATAGTAATTATTCCCTCTTTATGCCAGCACACAGTAGTAATGCCTACGAACACAACACAGATGGCATCTGTGTTTCGTCCATGTTTTTGGATTGTTGCTAAGAAATGCTCTGGAAATTAATTTGCAACGCAGCACTGTCCATGGAAAACGGATGACAAACGGAGGGGTACAAAATAAGCACACGGACCAAGCACGTATTCTTCATGGGTGAACCACTGACAACTAGAGATGGCCTTGTGGTTCGCCCGCCGGTCATTTCGTGGCGAACTTTGCGTGTTCGCGATTCGCCGAACATGCGAACATATGGAGAAATTCGCACCCGCCATATTCTTTTACATTATGAAGAACTTTGACCCATGACACATCCATCAGGTGGTACAGGACAGCCAATTGAGACATTTCCGCACATGGACACACACACTACCTTATAAATAAACATGATCTGGCTGCCATTTTACATTCAGTGTTTTGCCAGTGTAGGGAGAGGTTGCTGTGTGGAGCAGGGACAGGCTGTTAGGGACACCAAACGCTAGCTAATAGGGCCACAAAAGTTATTTTAAGGACTGGTATAGGTGTGCTATCTATATGTGTGATGCACAGAGGGGTGCGATATACTTATAATATACTTTAATAATGAGTCAAAAACACATAGATCTATATAGTGATCACCTGGAAGTCAGGGGCCTAGGGGCTAGGGGCTTACTAGGACCATTTTTATATAGGGTAAGGTTCCGTCTGTGGTTAGGCTATCGGGGACAGTTCTTTGCCCACCCTGTCCTTCAATACCACATCATCATCTAGCCCAGGGATAGATGGTTTTTGCTTTCGCTCCGGGATTCATGGATGTGCACTGGAACCCCCCGGATTGTGGTAGGACATATATGGTTTCTGATTTGGTGCCGCCGAGCACCTGATTTAGAGCCGCCGAGCACTTGTTATTGCCTATCACATCTATGCTTTTTGCTTAAAGGGGTTCTGCACTTTGTTTTAACTGATATCAGCATGTGATCGGCGGGGGTCCGACACCCGGGACCCCCGCCGATCAGCTATTTGAGAAGGCAGCGGCGCTTCATCAGTTAAAACAAAGTGCAGAACCCCTTTAACTTTAATAATTTAATATTTTTTTCATTTTGAGGGATATCTTTTCCATTCACACGTCCGCAAAATGGGTCTGCATCCGTTCCGCAATTTTGCGGAATGGGTGCAAACCCATTAATGTTCAGTGGGGCCGAAATGTGCTGTCCGCATCCGCATTTTCGGATCCGCATTTGCGGATCCACACTTCTGCATCTGTGCTTCCGTTTCCGCAAAAAAATAGAACATGTCCTATTCTTGTCTGCAATTGCAGACAAGATTAGGCATTTTCTATTATAGTGCCGGCGATGTGCAGTCCACAAATTGCGGAATGCACATTGCCGGTGTCCGTGTTTTGTAGATCCGCAAAACACTTACGGACGTGTGAATAGTAACATTCTCATAGTAACATTATTAAAGGTTACGTTTTATCTCTATGTATATTCTAATAGATTGCTTTCCTTGTATAATGTTATAATATAAGTGGTGATGAGAAGAAAATAAGAAAATACAGCGGCACTGCTGTTATTCGATGAATCACCTGTAGCCCCTTAATAGCGTCGGGAGTCAAGGACCCGCGGCTCCACAAACAGACCCAGATAATGCGGTGCTCAGTGTAGGTGCAAGTAGACATTCAATATATGGCAGGTAGGCAGAAGAAACGCGGCACTCACCAGGATCAGATGGAATATCAAAGGGCTTTATTGCTTCAAAATGGCATCAATGCGCAGGCTGGGGAGCGGAATGGCCCTGTGGTGTGAACCAGCGGTCAGTGGGGTTGCTAGGGCTGGTGTCACCCGGTGCGGTAGAAAATGGTGTAACCCCCCCCCCCCTCCCCGAAGCAATAATTTTCTAGCCATATATGGGGGCTATGGTGGTGCTACTGCCATAGGGGGCATCCGTTAGCTCAGCAGACCCCCCCTAGCAGTCAGAGCCTGGTCTCGGGAAGGGCACTTCCAGTTTATTTTCTGTCCGCTGCCACAAAACAATGGTGCTTATAGCACAGACTACACAGTGTAGCGGTATACTGTATATTGTGGGGCACAGTGTAGCTGTATACTGTATATTGTGTGGCACAGTGTAGCGGTATACTGTATATTGTGTGGCACAGTGTGTGCTATATGTGTATAACAAACATATTTCACATGAAAACTTACAATTACTTGACTTGGCCCTTGGGGATCTCGGACGCCACTTCAACACTTGGCCGGGGGGCTCGGTGGAGCTGATGTGTTTTTTCCTAATGAGAAAGATTTCATAATAAGGATTTGGAAAAGGGGCAGAGGAATAGCAGAACAGGGAGAGGCTGGTGCTGCTACTAGGGGGTCATACCATGGGGGAGTAATAAAGCCCACCATAATGCCCCCCCCCCCAGTAGAAATAATTCTCCTTATAATGTGACAGTGCAAAAATACCCCCTTGTAATGCCGCTAGTTGAGCTAATGTCCCCATAGTGCACCCATAATGTGTCAGTATAAAATACCCCTATATAGTGCCCCCAATAAATTCCCCCATAGTGCTCCTCTCCCCCCTTCCTGCTAGTGCCCCCCATAATGTACCAGTATAAAATGCCCCATATATAGTGCCCCAGTAGATGCCCTCAGTGTCCGGCCTCTGATAGGCTGCCGGCCTAGTGTCCCCCATAATGCCCCCCAATAATGTGCCAGTAAGTGTCCCCATAGATGCCCCCCCCATCATGTGCCAGTATCAAGTGCCTCTCTCCCCCCCCCCCATCATGTGCCAGTATCAAGTGCCTCTCTCCTCCCCCCCCCCCCACATGTCCCAGTATCATAGTGCCATCTACCCCCCCAATGTGCCAGTATCATAGTGCCATCTCCCCCCCCCCAAAGTGCCAGTATCAAGTGGCTCTCTCCTCCCCCCCAAAAAGTGCCAGTATCAAGTGCCTCTCTCCTCCGCCCCCCCATGTGCCAGTATCATAGTGCCATGCCATCTCCCCCCCCCCCCCCCCCCCCCAGGGTTGCCACCTTTTTTTCAAGCCAAACCCGAACACAGGTGGAACGCATCGGGACCGGAAGTTGCGTTCCACAGGCCGGAAGTGGGTCCAGCTGTGGAGCGCAAGCTGTAACTGAGGAACGGGCCAAGCAGACAGGATATCAGAGAGGACAGTAGGGTAAAAGGAAACGCAAGGAGGAACAAGAGGGAGTGTCTGAAGACAGCGCCGCCCTGCGCTAGCATCACAGCTGATCGCATCGCCCGCAGTGACAGCTGATCGTCCCCGCTGCTGACACCCGACGCCGCTGCTCACCGCCAGCTGTCAGGTGTGCAAGTCTGCAGTTTGAATCCTGTGCCCGGGTCTGAGAAAGGCTTGTACCCGGGCACAGGATTACAAACCCGGACTGTCCGGGTTATTCCCGTACAGGTGTCAACCCTACCCCCTCCCCCAAAGTGCCAGTATCAAGTGCCTCTCTCTCCCCCCCCCCCCATGTCCCAGTATCATAGTGCCATCTCCCGCCCCCCCCATGTGCCAGTATCAGGTGCCAACCCCCCTCCCCCCCCCATGTGCCAGTATCAGGTGCCTACCCCCATGTGCCAGTATCAAGTGCCTCCCGCTCCCCCCATGGCAGTCTGGTATAAAGAAAACAAAACACTTCTACTTACCTCCATGTTAGCGATGCGATGCAGCCTCTTCCTGTGTCCCGCCCTGTATGTCCATATATGAAGTCAGTGCTTGTGTATTCTAATTTAGCCTGTATTTCAGAAAAGTTTCTGCTGGGATTCAAACCCACGACCTTCTGTATCAGAAGCAAAGCACTTACCCACACAGCCATAAGATCTACCTTGCTACTGACTGAAAAAATATGAGACTTCTACTGTTATAGCTGGTACATCTATACACATGACAGCTGCCCTAACACACCCAGCTCTGCTACATCTAATACACATGACAGCTGCACCAGCACACTCAGCTCTAATATATCTCTATATATGACAGCTGCCCCAGCACACCCAGCTCTGCTACATCTATATATCTCTAAGTATTGCTATACAGTAGATAGATATATAGAGATATAGGAGAGCTGAGTGTGCTGGGGCAGCTGTCATGTGTATAGATGTAGCAGAGCTGGGTTTGCTGAGGCAGCTGTCATGTGTATAGATGTAGCAGAGCTGGGTTTGCTGGAGCAGCTGTCATATAGAGATATATAGTAGAGCTGAGTGTGCTGGTGCAGCTGTCATGTGTATTAGATGTAGCAGAGCTGGGTGTGCTGGGGCAGCTATTATATATAGAGATATAGCAGGGCTGAGTGTGCTGGGACAGCTGTCATATAGAGATATAGCAGTGCTGGGTGTGTTGGGGCAGCTGTCATGTGTATAGATGTACACTTAGCCAGCTATAACAGTAGAATTCTCATATTTTTTCAGTCAGTAGCAAGGCAGATCTTATGGCTATGTGGTTAAGTCCTTTGCCGCTGATACTGAAGGTCGTGGGTTTGAATCCCCGCAGAAACTTTTCTGAAATACAGGCTAAATTAGAATACACAAGCACTGACTCCATATATGGACATACAGGGCAGGACACAGGAAGAGGCTGCATCGCATCGCTGACAGAAGGTAGTGGGTTCGAATCCCAGACACATCTTTCCCTCTCCTGAGGACGGCAATACAAATGACTCGTAAATGCCGGCCCTGCTGGTGTCACCCGGTGCGATCCACACCCCCCTTGCAACGCCGGTGACGGCCGTTTCGCGCGTGACTCGCGCTTCCTCAGACCGCTATAATATACTTTCTATGTTAGAAAGTATATTATTGTGCGGTTCTGCTGCGATACTGCAGGTATATAAGCGTTATTGGAACAAATAATTTCTACTGGTGTGATATACCAGTCGCCCCCCAAAAAACTGATTGAAGCGGGATGTTATATACCAATATACTTTCTTTATAGTGCATTTGGGTACTGTATAGTGCATTTGCGCATGCGTGTACGCGAAAATTATATTGCCAATATTTCGCATTGAAAAAAATTATAATGGAGATCGCAAATTCGAATGATACATCTGGTATGTCACTGTCCATGTTGTGGGACTATTTGTGCACTTCTAGTAATTATTTCTTCGCTGCAAATATGAGCTGAAGGTTTTTCAGGTTCGCCTGCCATTAAAATGAATGGGACCCGCCGCGAACTTGCGGTTCGCGAACATTTGTTCGCGTAGCTTCCCGGCAGATGTTCGTCTATCACTACTGACAACCTACTGTCACCACAGACATGGATGTGTGAATAAGGCCTTAGTTTGCGAAATCACTCCAACTTTAGCAACAAATTTATGCTGCGATGCATGTATTTATTACCCAATCATAATCGTAAAGCAAAGTAACGTTGGTCTTGAAAATCTCCAACATATATGTAAATTTTAAGCTCAGATATAGATTTTTCAAAAATTCTGTTTGCAAAAGCCACAAATGTAGTCAGCGAACTGTATAGACTACTTTTACCTTTACTAAAGTCCTCACAACCAGCGGGTTCCCTTTAATTCTAATAGGTATAATAACACAGGAAAAAATCTTGTTGGAAAGTGTGACAGATTGCATAAATTTCCGGCAGCAAAGGATGTATCTCTTGGCTAGACTTGTAGCTTCACTAACTGGGCAGACATTTCTACACCCGGTGGATAAACAGGAAGATGGTAAGAACAGATAGCACTGGTCCGTGTGATAGGCTTCACATTGTACTCATCTAAGTGATGGCTATGTGGAGATCAGCGGCAGCAATCTATACTGTAGTTAGAGTCAAATCTTCACTGACGGCAGATCCCTATTAAAGGGAACCTGTCACGTTGACAGGAGCGTTTTACAGAGCAGAGTGATGTATAGTTATGTGGGGAAAGATATAACTGATATTTTTCAGTGATTGACGGCTATGTCTATATGTGTACTAATGCAGAGAAATCTGTCAATCAGTATAAATTAATTTTTTTCAAAATGTACTGAGTATAGCAACCGGCACAGCTCCTCCTGCTTTATAACATGCAGACTGGAGATCATCTTCACCATGATGGCTCACAAAATTATTCTTGCTTAGCCCCTTTCCACTGCTCCTTCCGACCAATGTGGTCGAACCTGGGTGTTAAAGCAGTCCATTTTCACATCAGCTATACCAGTGATGGCTAACCTCCGGCACTCCTGCTGTGGTGAAACTACGACACCCAGCATGCTTCATTCATTTCTATGGAGTTCTGAGAACAGCCAAGCAAGTGTACATCTTGGGAGCCGTAGTTTTACCACAGCTAGAGTGCCAGAGGTTAGCCATCACAGAGCTATACCAATAGTCTCCGTGTATGGGATAGAGCAGAATACAAACGCCCTTTACCTGTTACACACTATGATTAAAGCATATACTAAATTTCCATCTGACCCCAACAGGTCTGTAATTCACCCCCACAGCATTCATCAGTCTTCTAAATTACTACTCAAACCTACTTCTAAAAAAGGGACACCATGCTGTTCAAAGGCCTTCTGTTACGGACGTTCCCGCGTCAGGTGGTAGGAGATCGGTGAGACTGGCAACACGTGGTTTGATCTGACAGGTTTTCCCTGTGGATCAATAGGCGTCTTTGTTGTTTCTGGTAATGGCCACACCCCTTGCCTCAGGTGTTGCTAATGTGGTCATTTAAACTTTCTTATTTATTGTTGCTTCTCCCACAATGCTGTGCGGTTTATAGCTTCAGTTTCAGTTGTGGATAGCTGGTGTGTGGATCTCAGTGGAGTTCCTGGTTCTTCCATAGCCCCTTTTGAAGTTAAGTAGTGTTGAGTGAGCATGCTCGGCTGAATACCAGTTTGGCTTGAGCATCGCTATGCTCGGCACATGGCGGTACTCGGCCGAGTACCGCATGTGCTCGAGCGTAATGCTAGAGTCTCCTACCCGCACGTTTCACAGCTGCTAAGCAGCCAATAAACGTGCAGGTAAGTACTGCCCTCACTGTAATGCCAGTAGCCATGTTGGCTACTCGCATTACAGTGATTGGCTGGCCGGTACGCGTCATCGGGTGCTATATAGATGACGCATGTTCGGCTCATTCTAAGTCAGGAAGAGCAGAGCATAGGAAGGGACAGAGTGTAGGGAGTGTAACTGAATTAAATTTTTCTACATAGACCCAAAAGTCCTTGTAAGGACTATTGTGTGACAGCAGCAATATATGTTTGTAGCGCAACTTGCGCTAAATTGCTCAGTGTTATGCCTCATTCACACGTCAGTGATTTCCATCAGTGATTGTGAGCCCAAACCAGGTGTGGCTCTAAACACAGAACATGAGCAGATCTTTCCCTTATACCTTATGTCTGTGGAGGCTCCAATCCTGGTTTTGGCTCACAATCACTGATGGAAATCACTGACCAAAAAACTGAGGTGTGAATGAGGCTTTAGAGATAGCTGTGAATAGGAAGGGACAGACAGTGTAGAGAGTGTAATAGGAAGATTTTTATACAAAAAAACTTTTCAGAGACCCAAAAGTCCTTTTAAGGACTATTGTGTGTGACAGCAGCAATATATATTTTTAGCGCATTCTGCACAAAATACCGTGTAATAGGCAGCTGCGGACAGTTAAATTATTTGCGCCACATCTCCTGTTTAAAGTGTGCGCATCCCTAAAATATCAGTGACATCCAGTGCACTTTTGCCGTAGACACTGCGAACTGTGACATTGCCTGTGGTACCTGTCCTGTATAACCTTTCCTCATCACAAATACCTTTTGTAAAAAAAATTTGCACATACATTTCCAAATCCCATGCTACGGTACGTGTGACATACTTTCAAGCATATATCACATTTAAAATAAAGGCGAGCAGTAAGGGACGGGGAAGTGGCCGTGATGCTGATGGTGCACGCAAAGGCCGTGGAGAAACAGTGCCTGCTGCCAGAGCACAAGAAAAACAATCATCCAAGATACCTAGCTTAATGTCCCAGTTTGCAGGGCAGCGCAGGACACCACTCTTGAAATCAGACCAGTGCGACCAGGTGGTCGATTAGATTGCAGCAGGTAATGCTTCCAGTCGGTTAAGCACTACCCTGTCTTCCACCAAGTCCAGTCTCAGTAGCCAGGAGTCTGGTTAACACAATCCTGACGCTGATCCTCCTTCCTCCCACCATTTACAGTCTGGCCAAACAAGTGATCCCACACTTGGATATTCCGAGGACCCCTTTTCATCTCCATTACTTGATTTGACCCTCTCATCAAGCACGCTTAAAGAGGGACATGAGATCTTGTGCCCTGATTCCCAACCTCTTGAACATCCACAGTCACAAGAACATGATGGTGGGGAACGGCAATTAGTGTTTAATGAGGTGGATGATGATGAGACTTAGTTGCCAGTGAGTCAACCGCAATTACTGTCTCAAGAGGTTGATTAAGAGGATAAGACACAGTTGGCAATCACTGAGGTTGTGGTTAGGTCAACAAATCAGGAGGATGATCAGAGTGAGGAGGTGGTGGACGATGAGGTCACTGACCCAACTTGGGAAGGTGGAAAGCCGAGCGAGGACAGCAGTACAGAGGGGGATGGATCTGCAGCACCGCAACAGGCTCGAAGAGGCCGTGGGGTGGAAAAAGGGAGAAGACAGGCCATGCCACACAGGCCCGCAACTGTTCCACGGAGCAACCCCTTGCAGAAATCTCCCTTGCCAAGGGGTAGATGTTCTGCAGTATGGCGCTTTTTTGATGAAAGTGCGGACGACAAAAGAATAGTAGTTTGCAACCTGTGCCATACGAAAATGAGCCGGGGTGTGAACACTAGCAACCTCCTCACCACCAGCATGATCCACCACATGGCATCCAAGCACCGTAATAAGTGGGACGAAAGCCTGGGTCCACAATCTGTGTCTGCGGGTCACACCACGGCCTCCTCTAACCCTGTGTTACATGCTGGCCAATTCCCTGTCAAAGGCGCAGGCCCGGATGCATCCCGCCCTGCACCTGGACCTTCGCAAGCTCCATCAGCAACCACATCCACTTCCGTGTCCCAGAGAAGCGTACAAATGTTCTTACCCCAGGCATATGAACGCAAGCGCAAATACCCAGCCACCCACCCACAGGCCATAGCACTAAATGCGCAACTTTCCAAATTACTGGCCCTGGAAATATTGCCATTTAGGCTTGTGGACACTGAGGCCTTCCGCAGCCTGATGTCGGCGGCCGTTCCTCGTTACACAGTTCCAAGCCGCCACTATTTGTGCTGTGCCTGCCTTACACCAACATATGTCCCGTAACCTCACACGTGCCCTGACCATCGCAGTTACTGGAAAGGTCCACTTAACCACGGACACATGGACAAGTACATTCGGCCAGGGATGCTACATTTCCCTGACTGCACACTGGGTGAACATTGTGGAGGCCGGGAGTGAGTCGTACCTTGGGATGGCACAGGTGATACAGATGCCAAGGATTGCGGGCCCTATGTCGATCACGGTTTCCGGCTGCACCTACGTTAGTGCCTCCAGCCCACACTTCTCCTCCTCTGCCTCCTCCTCCACTTCCACCTCCAAATTATACGTGTGCAGCACCAGTCAGTCATCAGTCAGTAGCTGGAAGCAGTGTAGCACTGCAGTGGGGAAGCGGCAACAGGACGTGCTGAAGCTGATATGCTTAGGGGACAAACGGCACACTACTGCCCTGTGGCAGGGGATAAAAGACCAGACTGAGCTGTGGCTCTCGCCACTCAACCTAGAACCAGGCATGGTTGTGTCTGATAATGGCCGTAACTTGGTGGCGGCTTTGGAGCTTGGCAAGCTCAGACACATCCCATGCCTAGCCCACGTGTTCAACCTTGTGGTTTAGCGGTTTCTCAACATTACACAGGGTGATAGCCAGACCACTTTCAGTTCGTTTTCTCAGCGCGATTTGGACGATGAGGAGGAGGAGCAGGAGACGGTTTCCTCCGCTACAGAGGGTAGTACCCATGGAAGTTTAATTCCATCTGTTCAGTGTGGGTGGGCAGAAGAGGATGAGGAGATTGAGAGTGATCCTCCTGATGACGACAGCAAAGTCTTGCCTGTTGGTACTCTGGCATGCATGGCTGACTTCATGCTAGGCTGCCTTTCCTGCGACCCGCGCATTATACGCATTTTAGACAACATGGATTACTGATTGTTCACCCTTCTCGACCCCCCGCTACAAAGAGAACTTCTCATCTCTCATTCCTCTGGTGGAGAGGAAGAGCAAAACTGTGCAATACCAGAAGATCCTTGTTGAAAAATTGCTCCAAAAATTTCCATCTGTCAACGCTGGAGGCAGAGTCCGTAGTTCCTTGGCCAACCGTGGAGGGGAGACAAGGGGAACACACAGCAGTTCCAACAAAGGCAGGGCAACACTCTCCAAAGCCTGGGACAGTTTCATGGCACCCGGCCAGCACCCTCACCCTGATGCGCGGCCTAGTGTCACAAGGAGGGAAAAAGTTTGGAAAATGGTGAAGGAGTACATAGCAGGCCGTGTCAGCGTCCTCAATGATCCCTCAGTGCCTTACAACTACTGGGTGTCCAATCTGGATACGTGGCACGAAATGGCGCTCTACACCTTGGAGGTGCTGGCTTGCCCTGCCGCCAGCGTTTTGTCTGAGCGGGTATTTAGTGCTGCTGGTGGCATTATAACAGATAAGCGTATCCGCCTGTCAACTGAAAATGCTGACAGATTGAATCTTATAAAAAAGAATAAGGCCTGGATTGACCATGACTTCTCGACTCCACCAGAGGAAAGCTGATGAACATAAAGACACTTTAAATATGTTTATAATGTACTGAATACACTGTATTCCCATGCACCCCTTCCACCACAAACAAGGGTATATGGTTGAATCTTCCTTTTCTCATCCTCCTCCTCTTCTATCATATCAACATGCTTATTCGTCACCTATAATACCCTCGTATATATGCCCTTCGCATATAATGTTTTACAGGGTCAGCTCACCAGCAGGCCCTCACCTACAATCTTTTACAGAGTCAGCTCACCTTCAGCCCCTCGCATATGATGTTTTACAGGGTCATCTGACCTGAAGGCCCTTACATATAATTTTTTTAGAGGGTCCGCTCACCTGCAGGCCCACACCTAAAATTTTTTACAGGGTCAGCTCATCTGCAGGTCCTCACCTAATTATACCTAATGGGTAATTTGTGCGCATGCTGCCTTACTTGGATGTGGTAGCCGTAGCTGTTTCTCAGGCTCCCTCTCCGGAATTGAACCATGATTCCCCCGTTACCCATGGTCTACATGGTTTGGGCTGAAAATAACATCGAAAGTTGATAGGGCAGACATCCGAATGGATCGTCGCCGTCACGGGGATGTGCGATCGTCCCCAGGTTATCTAGAGTCACCAAAGCGGCAGCAGGCCCTCGCCCATAATGTTTTAGATGGTCAGATCAGCAGGCCCCCGCTCCAAATGCTTTTGAGGGTCACCAGCAGGCCATCAATCATAATTTTTAGAGGCTGTGTATGATGCCCTCCTTTATGTGTAACAAAGGGTGTATTGGAGTGCCGGTTCCTTGTAACTTTTGGCAGCACTTGCACTTTATATACACGTAAATATACAGGAAAGAATGTTTCCTATCAATTTTTCCTCTAAAATCTATTTTTTTTTCTTCTTTTTTTTGTGCGTATTATTGTCAGTCTATAAAAGTGGCGTACTATTTGGACAACATCGTTCCCAGCATTGACCTGCAAGTTCAAGATGCATCCAGACATCCTCCCCATGCTGTTCCAGAACCATTTTGGTGGGGTTTCCATCAATTTCTGACATTTTCCTATGAACCAGGCACCCTCCCCTCTTCAGAGCAGGGGGTACCTGGTTTAATGCTCGGGTTCTCCCATTGACTTCCATTATACTCGGGTGCTCGGTACCGATGTATTCGGCCTGAGCCCCCGAGAACTACGGTGCTCGATCAACACTAAAGTTAAGTGTTTCCTTTCCCTTTTTGTATTTTGTTTGGGTTCTGTGTGTTGCATTTTCCTATTGTTTGTATTAGGCCTGACGGATACTCCTGTTCATCCTTCCTTTTGGAGGAACAGATAGTCTTGTCCCTGCCATTAGTACCAGGGTCCTGTCCCTGTCCCCCCTTCCCCTCCTTCCCTCTTATGCTCAGTGTGGTGTTTCCCTCCCACACCGAAGCATAACACCTTCTCTCTGGACCCCGTACCTTGGTTCAATCTTTATTGCTCCAAAGGAAGATATAAGAAAGCAACTTTGCAACAAGTCTTCTACTTGTCTTATGTATGCAGCTAATGTGCAGAACTATGGGGGAAATTTATCAAACTGGTGTAAAGTAGAACTGGCGTAGTTGCCTATAGCAACCAATCAGGTTCCACCTTTCATGTTCCAAAGGAGCTCTGAAAAATGAATTGTGCAATGGGCAACTAAGCCAGTTCTACTTTACACCAGTTTGATAAATCTCCCCCAATATGTTTCCTTACTTAACACTACAAATATACCATTTGTGTAGTCTGATCTTGCAGTCATGTTCTAAGGTTCTTTTACACAGACTGATGTTTCAGGCAATTATTGGGAATGAACCAGATGTTCCCAATAATTGCCAGATCGCCAGCAGAGTTGAGATTTACATGCAGCAATCACCTCCGCTGAAAGGGGACAAACAATAGCTACAGTGATTGTTTGTTCCTATAGAAAATGATTGTTGCTAGGCATAAGATCATTGTTTACACAGGACAATCTACTGCACAGAAGCAATATGAAAGACAGGACCGCCCAATGAATTAGTATTGGCTCATTCATGGGGCAACTGCCGACACCTTTTGCACAGGCCTAAAAAATACAGTTTGGAATCCATACATGTGTTTTTCAGTTTTTGATGCATTTTTGATGTTTTTTGCTCCTTTTTTTTTTTTTAAGCGGTGAGTGTTTACTTTAATACAAAACTGCATCAGGTTTTTGGCATTGATCCGTGCAAAATCCGTGTTTTTTTTTTTATTGCTTCCCATTTATTTCAATGCAAGATTCAGAGCAGATTCTGCCCCAAGATAGGGCATTCTGCTTCTTTTTTCTATATGGGCAGGGGGAGGGTGCTTTTTCGCTTTGAAATATATAGGAGGATGCTTTTGAGGTGTTTTTTTAAGCTGATTTTGAGGTGCAAATGCTCCAAAATCCTATTATACAAGCATACTGGATATGCTACCTGGTAACGAGTGCTGATTACTAATAACAGCAGGTAGACCGCTGCTCATAATCTTTATCTATATGCGCCAATTAACATTAGTATGGGAGCAAATGAGCGGTAATCTGATTGTCCATCCCACACAATTTTCATTTACTGTCAACACATCATCTACTTACACAAGGCAATGCGCTGCCAAAAAAACGAGCATTATTACCACATAAAAGATGCTATCGCCCCTCAAACAAGCGTTTTCTCATTTGTCAGGTGACCAGTGACCTGCCTACATGGGGCAATGATCAGGCAAAAAAAAAGTTAATTTCTGATCATCGGCCCATGTAAAAGGGCCTTTACCCCATTTCATCAGCCCCATTATCTTACTCAATCTTTAGACACAAGAAGAGGGTAAAATGGCAGGGTCTGACACATGACCGCAAGAGGAGGAAGTTGTGGAACATATTGTGGCTTCAAAAAAAAAGCAATGGTATTAATTCACTAAGCAGAGTATTACTTATTCATTTTAATTTGTCTAAACTGTGCTTGTAATTGCTTTACAGAATCTGCTTCTTATTGTCATCAATGCTATTTTTCTCTGTTTTATTGCTGAAATGTATAGTCTATTATTTCCAGTCGCACATAATGTAGGGTTACTTTGCCATGTACTGCTTTGTAAAAACTTGCTGACTCTGCCCAAGTGTGTCATATGGTCAATGTGACAGATGTGTTTTTGGATGACTCGGTAGAAATTTATGTACATCAAATATATGGGTTAACAGAATAATTACTATATATCTGGACAAGCTGATATACACAGCAAATGCAATGGTGTGCTTTCCATTCTGTTGGTGTTCCAGCAGATAGATTCATGATTGTACAAGCCACCGGGATCACTTCAGGGCTCAGCAATAGTACTCCCCAGGGGCGTAGCTATAGGGGGTGCAGAGGTAAGGGTCGCTACCGGGCTCAGGAGCCTGAGGGGGCCCAAAGACACTTGTGCCACATAAGAAAACATTGGTATTATAGAAAGTGGATGCTGGTCAAGTTACACCACTGGCTGGAGGGAAGGGGTTAGGTCAAGAATTTGGCATGGAGGGGGGTGCTGCTTCAGTTTTTGCCTCAGGCAGTATGAAGGCAATGTGCTTCCCTGCCCCTGGCCACAAAGCACTGAAGGAAGGTGGCCCAAGCTGAACTATTGCACCAGGGCCCATGAGCCTTTTGCTACGTCCTTGGTATAACTATCACCATATAGCTAGCATTTCCTGACCGGTGGTCCGGCTGCCAAGAACTCCACCAATCCTCAAAAAGATAAAGGCTCTTTCACAGATCTTCCCTGCAGCAATGGTCCCCCACTGTTCAGGGACCTACAGCATAGCTCCATTCACTTGAATGCAGGTCACTGCACAGTGGGTGAGGGGGAGCACTGATGTGCAGGGAAGAAGACAGACCATCACAGATCATGAAGTGTTGGCGTATTGTACCGTTATACCATCACTTCTTGTGTTGGGAATAACACTTTGACAGGAGTGCACACACTTCTTTGGATTCATCCTACACTTGATTCTATGATAATGGGTCATGTGTAGTGAATCTATGCATAACATTGATATCTATCACACATCACTGTCATGTATTACTGTATATATTCTGTCAGGGAAGTTGGTAATAAGCAACCTCCATAAGTGTTACAAGATCTAAATAATCTGCTCCAATCATAGTGTGGGGGAAGGGGGTGGGCAGCAGGGCTCAGAGATAAATTAGAGACATAACTTTCACACTGCTTATCTGTAAACTAATTAAGGCTGTATTACACCGGCCAATTGTAGGGCAGATCATCGCTTCGTTCGTATGAACACTCGTTAGCGATGATCTGGCAGTGTTATACTGTCGCCAATTATCCAATGAATGAGCAAATGCTCATTCATTGGGCATTCACGATCTTTCATCAAGTTTAAAAATTGTCGCTTGCCGGCAACAGATCGTGCTAACTAATCATGGTCTGTTGCCGACACTGAGTCAGTAAGGAGATGAGCGATGGCGTTAGCAATCACTCCTCCCCATACTGTGGAGGAGAACACTACATGTAATAGCAACGGTCTACTCCACTGACAAGCAGGCAAACGCTTCCTTCCCGACAATCATCTGTTAAGGCACCAGGTGTAATACTGTCCTTATTCTTCAAGCAATTTTTGTTATTCAATTGTTTTTCAAATTCAAATGTCCATATATTAAACCACGTTTCTGCTCTTTTGTGTGTGTGTGTGTGTGTAACGGTATTTGTCCGGCCACTCCTCGACATATTTCATTATAGTGAATGGGGCCATACGGAATTCCAGCAGTGCCCAGCACTAACAGATTCCGCTTAAACGCAGATGTGAAACAGGCCTTAAGCTGGCCATACATTTGAGATGATGATCGGCCGGATTTCATTTCTGTCTGTGATCATGAATGCTCGTTCCAGCCAGTTTTTCAAACAACACTCGTCCGGAATGGCCGAAATCTGCCATTTCCTCCGACTTTAATCTTATGTGTATGGCCACCTTTAGCCAGTAAAAGGTATCAGACCTGCAGGACTCTTAGGGGGATATTAGACGGGCAGATTTTATGCCCGATAATCGCTAACGAACGTTCCTATAAATGCCAGTTTGTGATCATCTGGCAGCCTAAGGCCTCTTGCACACGACTGTATGCCCTCCGTGACATATGGTCCGTGAGCAGGCCATATGTCCCGGAGCGGCATTGATCGTGCGCACGGGAGCACACCGCATCATATATTACAATGGTGCTGTGCACGTCTGGCCGCCCGCGGGGCTATTGTCCTGCACTCAAATGATTTTATGAGTGCAGGACAATAGCACCGCGGGCAGCCAGATGTGCACAGCATCATTGTAATCTATGATGCTGTGTGCTTCCGTGCGCACGATCAATGCCGCTGCGGGACATATGGCCCACTCACGGACCGTATGTCACGGAGAGCATACGGTCGTGTGCCAGAGGACTAATACTCTAACACTCATTCATCGGGTAATTCAGATCTTTCAGCATGCTGAAAGATCTGGATTTGTCGGCGGCAGATTATGCTGGGTAATTATGATCTGTCATGGCACACCGCTGTCCTGCATGGGGACGAGCGATGGCATAGCGATCACTCCTTCCCATGCTGTGGAGGACATCTCTGAGTGTAATAGCTGCGGTGTCCTCTGCTAGCTATCTGGTGACTGACCTCTTCCCTCCCGACAATCGCTTGCAGCTTTGGGGTGTCTAATACACCCGTTACTTTGTTTCTCTTAATGAGAGCAATAAACCTGCTATCTACTGGCTAACACAGTACCAGACTTTTTTCTTCCAACGTATTGATTCACACAGTACAGATAGACATTGGCTCATTTCTAAGTTGTATACATGGAAGTTCCCGCTTTATCACTTCTGTCCGACCTTGCTGTTTTGTTAACTGAGATGTGGTTTTTCAGGATGTGCAAAGGGAAATGGCAAAGTGTAATGAGGTCACTTCCTGATGCTTCTGTAGCATGTTGCTCATACAATGGAGAGTTGACATCGAATTGCTGCACACTTGCATTTAGCTTCACTTCATGGCCCATCATGTAGAAGATGTTTTTACTTTATTTTAATATTAGAAAGTTTAAAACCTGCGGATCTTACTTTTGCAAGGTGTTAAATTTCAAATAAAAGGCACATGACATGATTGCCATGCATAGTCAGTTTTACAGTAGCTGCAACGACCATCCATGGACAGTCCCCTTTAGAACATTATTACTCCTTATTGGGGCACATTTACGAAGAGCAGCTTTTTACACTGCTCTTAGTTTCCCTCTTGCACTGCCTTTAGATTTGTCTACTTTATGACAAGGCGTGTGCCTCATCATTAAATTATGTCCTTCACTATTTTGGGGGATTATGCAAAATGCAGAAAATGAGCTCTGAACACTGTATTCAGGTGACCTAGTCATGTGGGTCAAACCTTCCCTCAGAAGAGTCGTAATGGGCGATTCTCCCTTTTGGCTTGATTGACATACAACAGGATAGGTACATTACCACAAGCCACGTCCAGTGCTCCTCACTGTACTGTGCATGCGCACGTCATGAAGTGTTCTGCATAGCAAGTTGCCTTCCTCAGGACAGGTTCCCGTTGAAGGAAGCAAAAATAACGTCTCGTTCACATTTCCGTGTATGTTTTTGACATCCGTGGAAAATCAATCATTCAATTTCGTCCATGAAGAATCCGTGTTTAGTCCATGTGTCCATTTTTTTCCCCTCTGTGTGTCATCCACTCAGCTAAAAATAAATTTCCAGAGCATCTTCCATAAATGGTCCATGAAAAACTGCTGACAGAACATGGATGTCTTGGCCATGCCACAGATGATAGAAAATGTCCCTGTTCTTGTCCGTTTTGCGGACAACAATAGGCATTTTGACAATGGGGCCTGCAGAAAGGTCGGGATGTACACGTCCGGCATCCACATTTTATGGATCTGTGGTTTGAAGACGCAGAACTGATATGGCCGTGTGAATGTAGCCGAAGACTAACAGATTTTTATTAGGGAATTACTATTTAAGATGTGAAATTATAAAGAGGATTCAATTGGCATCTTGGGTATGGGATGGATGTGTGTAATGGGAATCACACTGGGAAGTGATGACAACGCCTACGTTTAGTCACACCTATTAATGTGCTTTCTGTAGAGCGTGGTAATCTGAAAAAGCAAACCTGTATAGGCGGTGGCCTTTCTACCTACCCAGCTTTTCACAGCGTTGGCTTCCATATGAACAGACAAAGGAAATGCCTCAGGGGATACTGGAGCACTGTGTACACATGACAATATAGCTAGGCCAGATCTCCAATTTGCTTCCTTTTCAATCTCTGAAGTAAAGACAGATGTATCCTGCAGCTGTGCGGATTGTGTATTGCATTAGGCACATGCCTATATTTAGTAGCATTGTGCTGGATATGGTTGTAATGGTTACCCTCCCCTCCTCGCGTTGGTTACACGCTGATATCCATGAGCGAGCTTGTTAATGCAGCATGTTATTACTGTAGAGACGTTTGTCTGAATGATGCTCGGCCACTTGTGGATCTGCAGCTGCTATGGAACCATTTGCAGAAACTGGATACCTGTTTACCCCAATAAGGGCTTATTCAGACGGCTGTAACTGTTTTGCGGAGCGCACATGGCCATCCCTATGATAGAACTGCCTATTCTTGTCCGTGATTTGGGACAAGAATAGGACAGGGTCTATCTTTTTTTGCGGGGCCGTGGAACATGGTGTACTATCCGCATCTTTTGCGGCCCCATTGAAATGAATGGGTCTGGACCCGATTCGGACCCATTCATATGGTCGTGTGAATGAGCCCTAAAGGTGCTGCCACACACCTTTTTGTGTTGTATGTTTCTTTGGACTGAAAGAAAATTCCTCAAAAAATTCTTGAATTGCTGAGTGCTTTAAAAAAATTTTTTTGAGGGGGGTGTTTTTGCTTTTAAAGTGTGTTTTACCACCAGACATTTTTTTGTCTGCCCCACATTCCTTTATAGAAACGTATGTACCATCCTGTAATGTCGCATCCTCTGTAGAGCTGTATAGGAAAAATACATTGATACAAAACACACCTTGCAAAAACGCATTGCGTTGTTTTTTTTGTTTTTTTAAGTGACAAAAAGCAAGTAGAGATCTATGGGATAAAAAACATCATACAATGAGGGAGAAAAAAAACAAACTCCTGACTCAAAGCATAAAAAAATTGCCCCTGACCCAAAAAACTCACCTCAAATGCCACTACCAAAACTCATGCCTGTTTGGACCATGTTAACTATTTCCCATGGACTTCCATGGAACATCTGGATATGGATATGGAGTTTGAGTAAATGCTATAAAAAATAACAGCAGAAAAAATATGTCAAAAACGCTCCCAAAAAATACCTGTGACACCAGCTCCTTCATACACTGTTTTGGTTTTAGGGTTTATTTGGCAAAACAAGCCTCAGTAGACACCTAACTGGATCAGAGGTTTTTGAGGAGTTTTTGCCATTGTAGTGTGTTTTTGCACTTTTAGCAGTTTTTCAATGGCATTTTTTGCATGCCCCTCCTCCTCTGTAGAGTTGTTTGAGGGGTGGGGGCTGGGGGGGCAATATACATGAAAAACCACCAACACATATTGCATGGGAGTTTTATTTAAGGAAAAAAAAGCAATTGAGGTCTATGGGAGAAAAACGGCAAGCAGTGAGGGAAAAAACACCACTGACACAAAAAATGTACCTCGGGGTGAAAAAAAGCGACCACAAAAAATGTCTGTCCTGCTTTTTTTTATTTTCCATAGACTTCCATGCAACATCTGGAGCTGGTGTTTTTTTTTTTGTCTCAAAAAATGGCAACACACCACAAAATGCCCAAAAACTATTTGTGATGCCACATTAGATATTATTTGTACTGTATGTGTATTTGGTGATGCAGAGTCATTTCTATAGCTTTTTCTATAAAGTGACATGCCTGTGTTCTAGACATATCTGTCAAATTGATTAGGAAAATGTGGCGGTTACATGATGATTGTCTCTAGAAGTCAGTTCCTAAACTGACTCTCCTTGCTGAGCGCAACTACAAGTATCAGCTTGCCAGAGAGTGGCTGGCTAGAGGGGAACAGGTGTGGGTGGCCAGCGGGCAGAGGAGGACGGGCGCGGGTGGCCGGCAGCGGAGAGGGAAGGAGCAGGCAGCTGACAAGCAAAGGAGACCGATGAGCAAAAAGTAGACAGAGGAAGGGCGAGGGGCAGAGAGGGATAGTTTTTCTTACTAATTATTTCTTATGTAATTTTTTTAATAAAAATAAGAAGAAACCGGAGCTTAGTAAATTAAATACTACAATTGGGTCTCCTGCGTCTAAGGCATCTCAACCAGCCATCTATTTACTGATTAGCAGCAAGAACCCCGAAGCAGCTGTCTATAGATGGGTGTCTGGTTTGGAAGGAGTTAATGTGCAACCAACAAAGCGGATTTTCATCAGTAAAAAAACTGATTGTTTTAGCAGCAAACACAGAGCGACAATGTTCATTTCTTCCAGTCCATTCATCAAGCAGAAATATGTGTATGGCTTTCTTTACACACCATGTGCTCATGCAATAAGCTTCTGAAGCTGTAAAATGATACTTAGACTATTGTACATCAGTCAATGAAATATGTGTTCGCTACCCAGTAACCAAACACCATGCACTGATGAAGAGCATACACTGTATGGACAAAAGTATTAGGACACCTACACAGTACTGACCTAAAGGAGCTTTTTATGACCTCACCTTTTAAAGAGGACCTTTCACCGATCCTGACATTGTGAACTAAGTATACAGACATGGAGAGCGGCGCCCGGGGATCTCCCTGCACTTACTATTGTCCCTGGGCGCTGCTCCGTTCTCCCGCTACGCCCTCTGGTATCTTCGGTCACTAAGTTATGGTAAGCGGAGATTTTGGTCACTAAGTTATGGTAGGCAGAGTCTGCCCTTGTTCTTCTGTAGCGCTGGCCAATTGCATTGCAGAGCTCACAGCCTGGGAGAAAATAACCTCCCAGGCTGTGAGCTCTGCGCTGCGATTGGCCAGCGCTAGAGCAGAACAAGGGCTGACTCCGCCTACCATAACTTAGTGACCGAAATCTCTGCCTACCATAACTTAGTGAGCGGAGATACCGGAGGGCATAGCAGGAGAACGGAGCGGCGCCCAGGGACAATAGTAAGTGCAGGGAGATCCCCGGGCGCCGCTCTCCATGTCTGTATACTTGGTTCACAATGTCAGGATCGGTGAAAGGACCTCTTTAAATCCATTCGCATTAATCCGAAGTTGGAGCCCCTCTTTGCAGCTAAAACAGCTTTCACTCTTCTGGAAAGGTTTTCTACAAGATTTTGGAGTGTGTCTGTAGGAGTTTTTGCCCGTTTGTCTAGAAGAACATTTGTGAGATCAGGCTGGTCAAGGTGGCCTGGCTCTCAATCACTGTTCAATTTGTATACTAAATCACAGTCATGCTGGGACAGAAAAGGGCTTTCCCCAAACTGTTCCCATAAAGTTGGAAACAAACAATTGTTCAAAGTGTCTTGGTATGCCGAAGCATTAAGTTTTCTCTTCACAGGAACTAAGGGGCCCAGGGAAACCCCTGAAAAACAAACCCACAGCATTATCCCTCCTCCACCAAACTTTACAGTCAGCACAATGTAGTCAGGAGGTAATGTTCTCCAGGCATTCTCCAAACCCAGACTTGTCCGTCAGTCATATAGAGAAGGAAGATTTGTCACTCCACAGAACACATTCCCACTGCTCCAGAAACCAGCTGAGGCATGCTTTACACCCCTCCATCTGACACCTGGCATTGTGTTTGCTGCTGCTCAGCTGTGGAAGCCCATGCTATGAAGCTCCTGACGTCCAGTTTCTGAGCTGAAGTTAATGGCTGAGGTTTTAAACTCTGCAGTTATTGGGCATCATTTACTAGCGTCGCTTCGCCAGTTATTGGTGTAAAAAAAATAAGTTACAAGACCCCTCTTTGTGACTTTTTTTTTATATTTTCACATTGGTGTTCTCCTCACCACTTAGGAGTGTTTAAATCCCATTTTTATGACTAACATATGTTTAAAGAATGGTTTCTGTTATGTTTCATTTTCCCATGTCAACATCTATAGTTAAACAAAAACCATAAATTCCTGCAGTTTTCGCACTGGCCACTAAGCCTAATAATAGGAGCCACTTCTTGGTCTGTACAGATCAGTTTACTGCAGTTATCTGCTTATCTGTCATTTTAATCATGCTCATGATGATATCACCTCTGTGTATAGATAAAACACTAGATCCGCTTTGTATGGAGCAGGACCTAGCCCATTCCCTACACACTAATGATGTACGAAATTTTGCATTAAGGGGTTAAGCTGGTCATACACATTAGATGTTTGTTGGCCTAACCTGACAATTCTGGACTGCCCGACCATCTAATGTGCGTAGGGCACGTCAGTGGAGATGAGGACTAAGCATGTTGGATTTCAACTGCCTAGTCCTTTTTGTTCTCAAGGAAATAAAAACACATGCATGCTTGGCCAATTCACCTTGCATAATGCTGTGTGAAGAGCCTTCGAAACAAGCCCCGTTCAACTTCTATATCATCACTCTGTTCATTTTTGCTTCAGCTTTGACTCGTGCAAAGGGACTCGTATGACCATCTTATCTCATCCATGGTTATCACGGTTATAATTAGTGTTGAGCGAGGCACGCTTCGGATCAGAGATCTGAAGTCACTTTTAATGCTGTACGGAGATCCGAAGCGCGCTTCGCTCATCACTAGTTATCCATTTATCTTTATCAGCCGTTTAATTTCCAAAGTGACTGCAGTATAGTCACAGGTAGGAACCGCCAAAAAATTCCACCATATTGACTACTTTATGTTACATGTCCAGACATAGATATTTGTGATTGACGTTAGCAGCTCTTTTTATAAGGCGTCCTTTTATCACGTGGACTTTTTAGTGCTCTTTTAGCATGAGCGTGTGGTTTGTATTGTGTTAAGGAAACAATGCTTGGCACCTTTTACCTGCAGAGAGCTTTTGTGCCCTTTTGTCTAGTCGGCATGGCTTTGTATGCAGTTATGTTTTAATCTGACAGCTCTGAGGTGTGAAAGTCTTTTGGAATATCCTTGTTAATTTGGACCACAAGAGGATTGCTGCAAGAGGATCCTATTAAACAGAGTGGATCATTACCATCTATAGTGTGCTGAAAATGACACCTATGTGTTCACAATACAAGCCCCACAATCCAGAGTCCGCTCCTTTTTGTTTTTGTATTGGAGGCTGCGCTCGATTATTTAGTATTATCTGATTCATGGTGGAGATTTGACTCCTGTTCTTTGTTTCACTAAACAAACACCGTCTATTGATCTGCATACATTTTGGGAAGTAGTACTTTCTCGCATCATAAATTATATAAGGATGATATATTTATATACTTGTGTACACAGGCAGCAGTGTATTATGTTGATTCGGTGGTAGGTAGGAGCCGGTAAACTCAAGTTCTTTTTCTGTTTATAGAAGTTCTAATGACTCCCCCTAATGCCCAGGCCCCTCATATAGGTTAAACTTGTTCTGTTCCCCGGCATCAGTGTGGCTTCTGATCGCTGCATGGCGGCTGTGCGGGGATCTGAAGCGACGGGGGAGCCGGGGTGCGGGGTAAGTATAACCTATATGAGGTGCCCTGGCATTAGGGGGGTCATTATAGGGGTTGGATAACCACTTTAAGTTGTTTTTTATCTAACGCTACCCATACACAGAAATAAATGGCAGTCAAAATGGTTGATGATTATTTAGAAATTATACGTGGATGGTCAATCGTGATGGATGATAGCACTGGATGCCAAAATCCGATTGGTCAAGTTGGATTTTTGTTGTTGTCAGCTGAAAATGCAAGGGTATGACATGATCGGTTGAATGCGGCCAATCTTTTGCCCACTTTGTGCAAGCTCACTTTTTTTTTTTTTTTTACTTTTTAAGCTGCAACCTTGGGGGTCTCCACTGCTGGTGACTGAAATTAAACTGTAGGACTAAAGGCCCCTTTACACTGCCTAATGTCCGGGCAGATTATTGATAACGATCATTCGTACAAAAGCTAGTTAGCAATTAATCTGCCGGTTTAAAGGTGCTACCGATTACTCAATGAACGAGCGATCATCTGGCAGTGTAATACTGCCGCCAATTACCCTATGAACAAGCGTTTGCATTTGTTGGTGGCAGATTGTGGTGTCTAATCGTGATCTTTATTATTGAATCCAAAACAAGGATATACACAACACAAAAGTGCTAAAATGACCATAATAGAATATCAATGTCAGAAGTGCTGGGATGCAGAACAAACCCCCCCCCCCCCCCGTCCCCAGGATAATAGATCAGATCAGTAACAATAAGATATCAGTCCTGATATAGATTAATATGACTGGACAAATAGACTGTAAATAATAAGAAGGATATGTAACAAATCCCCAAAAAGAATAAGTAATCTATTGATCCCAAAGTTGTAGAGCTAAAAGAGCCCAAACCGGGCAGTGAACTCAATGTAAACAAAATCCCATAACTGGCATAACTAGTTCTACCCACAAGCCAATATCATGTAGGTAGCGGTGACAGAGGGAGGCCAATCCACAGTAAAATAAATATATGTGAAGTACCAAGGATTAGCTGAAATAACAGCCAACCACCCAATTATTGTGGACACATGGCCAAACACCACTAAAATACATGCATTGGTAGTCCAGGAAAAGACAAAATGGAATTAAATAATAATAAATAGTAATGCTGAGTAGTAAGATGGCATCACTGACCTGGCCCTCTTCTGGATCACATCAGATCTCACAGAACGGACATTTTGTATCTCCCACTCCCGCGCCACCTCCTCGTCTCATTCCCTCTCTGTTGGTGTCCCGCAAGGCTCTGTCCTAGGAGCCCTGCTCTTCTCTATCCACACTTTTGGCCTGGGACAGCTCATTGAGTCCCATGGCTTTCAGTATCACTCTTATTCTGACGACACAAATCTGGTCCAGACATCACAACCTTACTATCAAGAATCCCACAATGTCTATCTTCTATATCAGGCATTCTCAAACTGCGGCCCTCCAGCTGTTGTAAAACTACAACTCCCACAATTCCCTGCTGTAGGCTGAAACCTGTAGGCTGTTCGGGCATGCTGGGAGTTGTAGTTTTGCAACAGCTGGAGGGCCGCAGTTTGAGGATGCCTGTTCTATATCATCCTTTTTTGCCTTTCGCTTTCTAAAACTTAACATGGATAAAACAGAATTTATAATTTTTCCCCCATCTTGCTCAACCCCCCCCCCCCAACAGACCTATCTATCACGATCAATGGCTGCACACTATCCCTGGTCAATCAAGTCTGCTGCCTTGGAGTGACCTTTCCTTCCGACCGCACATCCAAGCCCTTTCTACCACCTGCCGCCTCCAACTCAAAAACATCTTGCGCATCCGCGCTTTCCTTAACTTTGAATCTGCGAAAATGCTTGTACATGCCCTCATCATCTCCCGCCTAGACTACTGCAACACTCTCCTCTGTGGCCTTCCATCTAGCACTCTCGTACCCCTCTCTTATCCTCAACTCTGCTGCCTGACTAATTCACCTCTCACCCTATTACTCCTCTGCCTCTCCCCTCTGCCAATCCCTTCACTGGCTCCCCATTGCCCAGAGAATTCACTTCAAAGTACTAACAAATACATACAAGGCCGTCCATAACCTGTCCCCTCCCTACATCTCTGAGCTACTTTCCCGATACATCCCAACACGCACTCTCCGATCCTCACAAGACCTCCTTCTTCTCTCCTCTTATCACCTCTTCCCACAATCGCCTCCAAGATTTCTCCCGCGCATCCCTCATACTCTGGAACTCACTACCCCAACATATCAGACTCTCACCTACAGTGGAATCCTTCAAAAGAAACCTGAAAACCCACCTCTTCAGACAAGCCTACAACCAGTGACCCTGCTGCCTCTATACCGCCATGACCAACTTCACCCGCACCTACTGTGTCCTTCTCCCATACCATGTAGATTGTAAGCCCTCACGGGCAGGGCCCTCTGTCCTTCTGTACCAGTTTGTACTTGTTTTGTTTATGATTAGTGCAATTGTCTGTATTATGTATGTGCACCGCTTATCATATGTACAGCGCTATGGAATGAATGGCGCTTTAATAATATTAATCTATATCAGGACTGATATCTTATTGTTACTGATCTGATCTACCACCCTGGGGGGGTTTGTTCTGCATCCCAGCACTTCTCACATTGATATTGTATTATAGTCATTATATCACTTTTGGGTTGTATATATCCTTGTTTTGGATTCAATAATAAAGATTTGTATTATATCTTGAAAATATGTGTGGTATTTTTGATTTGGAGTTGTCTATCAGGCTTTCACATATATATTATATTCTAGCATTATATTTGTATATACAGCAAATAACAAGACAGTATGGAGATGAGCGATGGCATAATGATTGCTCCTCCCAATGCTGTGGAGGACATCACTGCATGTAATAGCAACGGTGTCCTCCACTAGCGAGCAGGCAATTGCCAGGAAGGAACGCTTCCCTCCCAACAATCGCCTGCAGCCTTAATATGAATGTAGGGTTAAATAGGTTTTTGAAGGATTAGCGTATTTGTCATTCGGCCGGACAGAAACTCTTGCTTTCGGTGTCTTTTGTCAGGTCGAATCCCGTCACTCCCCATCGGGTCCCGTTATAGTCAATGGGCCCTGGCGGTGCTCCAGCCCTTTTTGGCTGTACCGCATACAATGATTTTAACACTAGTGTGAAACAATTTAAAGGCATATTGTGATATATACAGTATCTTTTTTTTTTTTCTTACTTTCTCATTTTAGCAGAAATGCTCTTTACTTTACTGTGGTGGAGAGACGGGCTGGGGACCAGTATTTCTGCTTGGATTACCTTCAATTACAAATCGCACTATATGATATAAAATCCTTAAACCCTTCCCTTCTACCAGACATAGTTTTTATCAGATTTCATTTTTATAATGGACTCTGAGAATACATTGTACTCTCTGAATCCATTATAAAAATGAAATCTGATAAAAAAAAAAAAAACTGTCTGGTAGAAGGGAAGAGTACATTGCATTCTCTGAGTCCATTATAAAAATGAAATCTGATAAAAACTATGTTTGGTAGAAAAGGGTTTAAGGATTTTATATCATATTGTGGGATTTGTAATTGAAGGTAATCCAAGCAGAAACACTGGTCCCCAGCCCATCTCTGCACCACAGTAAAGAGCATTTCTGCAAAAATGAGAAGAAAAAAAAAAGATACCGTATATATATATATCACAATATGCTTCGAAATTGTTTCACACTAGCGTTAAAATCTCTGCCGGAACAGACTGCTGAAGTTCATTGTATGCGGTCCATTGTATTCCCTGAGTCCATTATAAAAATGAAAAAAATATTATGGATGCACTTTAGAGTATGAACTAAAGTAACTAAGTTGTGGCTTTATCCAGGCGTTTTAGAAGGATTTCTATGTCCTAAATGATATGAACAGAGCTTTTTATTACGTAACCAGGTTTATCTTTTGAGTGTATTCTTGCTCGCAGATGCAAGTACCATTTAAAGGCTGCATTATTTCTTTTACTACTCCACAGGATCCATCTTTATATACTGTAGTTTGTTATGCATCGGAGTGCACAATGTTGGGTTCTTTTATTGTTTGCACACATTAGCATTTTGTTACATTTACCCCTTTTTATGGTCCAATAGTAATTCCACATGACATGATAGTGGCGCAGGCATTCAATCTAACCTCAATCCTCTTGTTTAATGGATAGTTGTACTGCGAGGCATTTTTTTAGGACATATGTAAGGCATTAAGCAGAATATTGAGACCTCTGCTAAATAAAATACGGCTGCGTGAAACCATTTCATAAGTGGGCAACTTTAGTAATATTGAGACCAGTGGCATGCTTAGACCATCTTTGTCAGGTTTATCCATCTTTCAGGACGCCAGAAAATGAACTTCGAAGCGCATTAGCATTCTGAATAGGGATGAGCGAATTGACTTCTGATGAAACATCCAAAGTCGATTTGCATAAAACTTTGTTCTAATACTGTACGGAACAGGAGCTCCATACAGTATTAGAATGTATCGGCTCCGATGAGCCGAAGTTATTGCTTCACGAAGTCTTGCAAGATTTCGTGCAATAACTTCATAAATTATTTTGTACTGTAAAAAAACTTTCCCACTTTTTACAGTACAAATTAATTTGTGAAGTTATTGCGCGAAATCTTGCGAGACTTCGTGAAGCAATAACTTCGGCTCCTCTCTAATTCTGAACAAAGTGCCCAGTAGGGCATCAACAATGGTTCAAGGAGCCCAAACCCTACTCCTTCAAGAGCCTAGGCCTGCCTCTTCCAAGTGCCCAAATCTGCCTGTTTCCAGTTCACCCTCTCCTTTATGACATCACTATCTTCTTTCAACTCGCCCACTACATCAGCGTCTGCCTTGGCAAACTCTTGCACAAGTACAGAACAGGGAACTGCTTGCGCAGTGTCTTGCCTACAGTGTGCATCGGACTCAGTGTAGATACAGTGCATGCACTGAGCTGTTGATGACATAAGATTTCACTGAGGCAGACATTGACATTGCAGCAGAGTTGAAAGAAAATAGTGATGTCACAGAGGAGGATATCTGATAAAGATATAGGGGGTCATTTATCAAACTGGTGTAAAGTAGAACTGGCTTAGTTGCCCATAGAAACCTGTCAGATTCCACCTTTCATTTTAAACAGCTCCTTTGGAAAATGAAAGGAGGAATCTAATTGGTTGCTAGGGGCAACTAAGCCAGTTCTACTTTACACCAGTATGATAAATAACCCCCCTAGTTTTAATGATGGTAGAGTGAGCTACATTGCATTAGCACTGGTTAAATACAGTGAAAGTAGGAGAAAGATTGCCTTTAAAAACTTACAAACCATATTTCCTTCTGTATTAAATCATGTCACAGCAACACAAACAATCATGGGCGGGCTAGGAATTTAAAGTGGCCCTGGAAAAAAACGGAAAAGTGGATCCATGTTGTAGGCCGGTCCAAATTGACAGAAGGTGGAGCAGCACAAGTAGGCAGGGACAACAGAAGTAGGGGCCTGCAATACTCTAGTACTGTCTCAACTGAAGCAAATAGCGCAGTGCTGCACAAAATACTGCTGCCCTCACCATGGTATTTAACTGGATAACTGTCCTGGGGAGTTAATCGGGTGATGCTGTCGTTCATGCAGGCACCACTGATCATAGTTTCTGGGCAGCAGATCGTGTGGTCTAAACAGTGATCTGCTGCTCAGAAACCATGATTCTGTATGAGCAATAGCGATCCCTCGTCCTCCTACATTGAAGGAGATCGCTGCATGTAAATGCAGCGGTCTCCTTCACTGAACAAGCAGCCAACTGTCAGGAAGGAACGCCTCCTTCCTGGCATTCGGCTGCAGAATCATCCCATCTAAATCCACCTGAATGTGACCGTATTTAGTTTGGTTATAGTGGAAACATTGCAAAGATTTTGTTAAATTTATGTATAGTAATTACAGTGTAACTAGGGGTCAGTTGAGCATAATCCTGTTTTCTAGTATAAATGGACTAGATGTCCTTCATAATGTTCTAAATGAATCCTTTTGACTTCCATTAGGTCTGTCTCGCGTCAGCTATGAGAAATTCTATGGACATCATGACGGTCCTATGATGCTGTTAATTCAGGTCATTAGAACTGCAGTCAGGCTGGATTTGTAGTTGTTTTTTTTTTCTGCCACATTGTTTGAGATTAGAAGAAACTCGAGTCTTTCTTTATGCCTCCAGAAACTGTGCCATTCCTGTCCATGGACTGTGTTTGGTATTGAAGCTACTCTTGAATGAGGCTGTACTGCAATACCACATAAACATACAGTAAGATATCAAGGATAGTAGAGGTGTCCTAACAAAATATCATAATTACAGAAGAAAAAGAAGAAAAAGGACCCTTTAAAATCACATTTATTTCTATTAATTTTAAAATAAACCAGCAGATATAGGTAACCAAGAGGGACCAACAAGTGGGGAACCCTAATGGTAGAGTAGGTACATGATCACAATTGGTAGTCACAATAGATATAAAGAGATGTAGATAACGTAAAGGGATGTAGATAACGTAGGGAGGAGGGGTATATCAGGGGAGATCTTTCCCTGTGGAAACCCTAGTCTACCTTCTGCCCGGAGACGACCCCTAGTGGCGGGTTCTCCCTGTCCTCCTACCTATGTAGTTCCTGATGGATTGGAAGCGGGATATGCTACATGTGGGATGCCCCTATGACGCCTGTTGCCTAGTGTGTGCTCGATAGTGCAGGTTTCAGCTTATATCTGTTGATCATCTTTTCTTTTAGTGCCTTATCTAACCTATACCAACCCCCTGAACAACCCACCCTGGGAAATAGCCTCGGGATGATGCCTAGAAAAAGTCTTTTTGTTTAGGGTTTTCCAAGGTGTATGAGGATGGGTACGAGGATGGGGAGACCCCACCACTAGAGGTAGTCTCCGGGCAGAGGGTAAACTAGGGTTTCCACAGGGAAAAATCTCCCCTGATATACCCCTCCTCCATACAGCTTGGTTACCTATATCTGTGGGTTTATTTTAAAATTAATATTAATAAATTTGTGATTTTAGGGTTCTTTTTCTTCTGTACTGCAATACCATCCCATTGCCAACAGTAGGGGAAAAAACGGATACATTTTCTAATCTCATAAAAGTCACTTTAAAGGGAAAATGCTGTGCAATAAATCAGCATTTTATACAGCTGGCGAAGCTAAATAGATTGATCTAGTTACTAGATCAATCTATTTAGCTTCTCCTGCTGTATTAGTATAACTTATTCCATTCATTTAAATCCCTGTTCTTTCTATGCTTCTGAGTCCAGTGGGTGATGCTACTCAGTCCCTTCCCTGCATGAGTGTGCATACATATATAGTTGTCAAATATTAAGTAGGGCCGCTCACTTGATCGCCAAGCATAGAAAGAATGGGGATTTAAAAAAATAAAATACAAGTTAAATACAAATGACCGACTTTAGCTAGTCATTGGGTATTTTTTACAGGGCCACTTTAAGTTCCCAGTCCACCCCTGTGAAGAGGAGTATGTCTTTTTTTAAAGGGTTTCTCTGGGCATGATTCAAAATGGCCGCCAGCAACCTGTCCTAGAATGTGAGGAGGACTGGTTGCCACCGCTTGCAGAGCTGCCTGGGGGCGTGAGACGGCAGGACCTCCCTACACTCTACACTGCTGAACAATAGATGGTAATGAAGTAATCCTGCCTATGATACGTCATCAGAGCTGAGAAGCCTGACAGAAAACTCATCATTATGTAGTATATGCAAGTGCCAGAGCATAATGTGTAGTGAAGCCCTGCCCCCTCAATGCTAGGCAGCTCTGCAAGTGGATGGAACCAGTCTATACACATTGTAGGACAGATTGCTGAGGGCCATTTTAAATCTGTCTTGGAAAACCCCTTTAAGCCCCGTTGACCCTGCAGTTTCCTCCCACACTCTAAAGACATACAGATGTCAGCGCTATATACTGTGAGGTGCTACCATAGCTCTTGATACACCATATTTTTTGACTATATACTACTGTGTATTTCCCTGATGAATTGACCCTTAAAGGGCTTGTCCAGAAATAATTTAAAATGGCCGCCACCAAGCCATCCTAGAATGTGTGTAGGACTGGTTGCCTCCAGTTGCCGAGCTGCCTGGGGATAGGGGTGTTACTTTGGCACTTGCATACAGTACAAAACCGTGAGCTGTCAGGCTGCTCAGCCATAATGGCATATTATAGGCACGTGTGCACCGCCAATGAGGCGAGGTGAGGCGATTGCCTCAGGCAGCACCAGGTAGGACAAGTGGGAGGCAAAGTCCTTTCATTGTTGAAGCGTTCATTGAATGCTGCGACGGGGCATGGGAGCGATGTCTCCCTGCCCTTCCGTTCACTTTAATAGGATTTTGTCCTAGTGCTGTTGGGCCACTATGTGTGTGTGTGTGTGTGTGTGGGGGGGTGTCTTTTTTTTTCCAACTGGGGAGGGACATTGGGGGCTCTAAAAAGGGGCATTTTTGTAATGGAACACATTATTAGGGGGCCACTATGGGTACATTTGTTCTACTGGGGGCACTAAAAGGGGGTCATTTGTACTGGCACCTGTTATTAAGGAGCATGTTTTGTACTGGCACATATGAGGGGGTATTTTTTTGTACAGACACATTGAAAGTGGTTTTTTTTGTACAAGCACACATTATAGGGGGAATTATTACTACTGGGCATTATTGTTGGCTTGATTACTACTGGGGGGGACTACAAGGAACATGATTACTAGTATGGGGCATTATTACTTCTGGGGCAAAATAAGGGACCTTATTACTGTTACCACATAGTGTACTCTACAGTGAGGGGCACCCTGTAACAGTTTCAGCTTATCACAATTATTTTTGGAGGACACTGTTTATAGCACTGTAAGTGTCAGGGGCACAATTTGCTGGACACTGTTATTTTTTTTAGTGCTCTGTGTGCCAATAATTATCTGTGTGGTACTATCTGTGTGGTACTAGTATTTTCAGGGGGACTGTTTCTGCAGTATAGTATTGGTATGCACAGCAGGCACAGTATTGGGGGGGGGGGGGGTGGCAGGATGGGGTTTTCAGAAGGTGAGAGGATGATGGAAAAGTAGTAAACTAGGGTGTCTGTGTGCCAAACTCTGCAGAGACAAGAGATGGCTGAAAGAAATCATCATGGTGGTCTGGTCTGAATGGAGAAGATGAGGAAAGAGAACATCTACATCAGAGAAGACAACAATGGATGTAAGGCTACTTTTACATTAGCAATTTTTGCGGATCCGTCATGGATCTGCAAAAACGCTTCCATTACAACAATACAACCACATGCATCCGTAATGAATGGATCCGGTTGTATTATGTCTTATATAGCCATGACAGATCTGTAATGAACACCATTGAAAGACAATGGGGGACCGATCCGTTTTCAATTGTGTCAGAGTAAACTGATTTGTTCCCATTGACTTGCATTGTGTGTTAGGACGGATTCATCTTGATCCGCACCACATGGCGGACAGAAAAACGCTGCAGGCAGCATTTTGGTGTCCACCTCCAGAGAGGAATGGTGACTAAATGGAGACAAACTGATGCATTCTAAGCGGATCCTTTTACAGTCAGAATGCATTAGGGCAAAACTGACCCATTTTGGACCGCTTGTGAGAGCCCACGACGGATCTCACAAACGGAAAGCCAAAACGCCAGTGTGAAAGTAGCCTAAGAGGTATTTGGCGCTGTATTCTCTTGCATGTTTTGTAGCGCTGTATGTAATGTTTTCCAAGCATACCTTTAACAGTAGGGCTGGAGGGAAGGGGTAGGTTGCGAATTTTTCATGGGGGGGCATCATTTCAGTTTTCCTTTCAGGCAGCAGAAAGGCTAGGTCTATGATAGCTAATCTCCAGCACTCCAGCTGTGGCAAAACTACAACTCCCAAGATGCACACTTGCTTGGCTGTTCTCAGAACTCCACAGAAGGAATGGAGCATGCTGGGAATTGTAGTTTTGCCACAGCTGGAGTGACGGAGGTTAAGTGCACCCCTGATCATAGGTAGGATCACATCATCACCATGTATTGTAGAGCAGTGTAGTGTGTAGTGATGCCCTGCCCCTCATCCCCTTAGGCAGCTTTGCAAGTGAAGGCAACCAGTCCTGCTCACATTCTAGGGCAGGTTGCTGGCAGACTTTTTAAATCGTTCCTGGAGAACCTCTTTAATAAATGACCATAGGTGATATTTTTGTAACTGGCATGTATACTGTTTACACCATACATGCTTTTTTGCTCCATTGGTTAGTGAAGGGATAATAATGATCCACCATAGTGACTAGAGAATTGTAGATCCACTGGGTTATTTGGAGAGTAACTGGTGACCCGAGGTTGCAGAATTGATATATTTTATTAGTGCCTGTAGTCATAAACCAGGAAAACCAGTCTTCTGTGTCCTCTTAAAAATGAATATATTAATATTGGTACCAACGCATTTCAATCATGAGATCCCTCGAGCTTTTGTCTTGCAGTACTGCTTTTAATTATACCATCCTTTTGTTAGTTGCTCATTATCAACTTGTGTCTAATGAATAAGTGCAGCTGTTCTCACATTATTCTAAACAGCTCTGAGCCGATAAATCCTAATTAATGGAATAATGCTCAATCAACTGAACAATTGTTTGCTTAACCAAAGCAACCTGTTTATTTTCCATTGGGCTGCAGCAGTGCGCACATTCTGCATCCGTGGTATCGGTAAACAATTTATTTATTTCATTAAACATACTTTTTAAACATACTTTTTACGAACATCTTGTGAAATCAAGAAAATAATAAGATGGAAGTTAATGGAAAAATAAATTTTAATCTTCTCCATGATAACATATCTCGACCACCCACATAAATGCATGCAAGCTGAATTTGTTGATATGGGGGCAAATTCACACGGGCACGTTTGGACTCTGTGGGGGAGATTTATCAAAACTGGTGTAAAGGAAAGTTGGCTTAGTTGCCCACAGAAATCGGATTGATCATTTTATTTTCTTAAAAAGCTCTGAAAAATGAAAAGTGAAATCGGATTGATTGGTTGCTATGGACCTTTGCACCAGTTTTGATAAATGTCCCCCCTGTGTATGCAGAGATATTTTCCCCTAGAAGCATTCATTCTTTGGGTAAATTCCTCATACTTATGGAGGGGCATTTACTAATGTCTTTGCGCCCCAAAAGTTGCAAATTATGGAGCACACCAAATGTGTGCAATAATTTCTGACTTTTTAAGCTTTTCGACACTTTTCTAATGTGAATGCAAAATAGCAAGGCTTAGCACAGCCCACCGGATTTACTATAGTTTACGCCAGAAACTAGTGTGAGTTTTAGGTGAAGTATACACTACCCCCTGGCTAGACTTCAGATTCTGGCACACAGAGCGACAAAGATCTGCCTCTTAATAAATTAGGTGCATCTCACTCTGGCGCAGAGGGATCAAGACTGGCGTATGGGAATGCCAGCGTTAATAAATGTCCCTCATAGAGTTCGATAGAACATGCCACAAAAAAATTTCAGTCGGTCCATTTCCAATAGGCTTACCACATAGGCATAGATTGACAGTCTTCAGTGTCTAGTGAGAAAAAATTATAGAGATATCTGGAGTTCATGTGATTAAGGTCACATATTCAATAAATGGTAATATTTTAGGTTAAGTTGCCGCGTCAGAATTTGCATAGGTTGAAAGGATTTGCTGAACCCAAATGGTTCTGTGTTAGCCCCATAGAGTTGAATGGAGTGGCAACGTGCATACATGACCTTTGGCCCATTCAAAGCAAAGGAGCACGGGCCACTGTTCTGGTGATTGGTGGTGGGTTACCCAGCCGTTCGATCTCCTGCCAATCCGACCTTTTTTCCCCATCTGTGGATAGGGTATTATAATGGAACAAACCCTTTAAAGAAAAGAGTCCTCTATGTGGGCAACGTGGTATTAAAGGGGTTGTCCGGTTTCTGATATTGATGACCTATTCTCAGGATAGGTCACCAATATCAGATCAATAGAGGGTCCGACTCCCAACACCCACACCAATCAGCAGTTTGAAGAGGATGCAGCAGTCTTGCGAGCACTGCTTTCTCTTCACTGCTTACCTGCTCGCCATCGGCATTGCAGCGGAGAGCAGTGTCATTACAGCTCCTCCATCCCTTTCACTTGAATAAGAAAGTAGTAGTTACACTCTGTCCCATTCAAGTGAATAGGGATGAGGAGTTCTAATTACATCTGCTCGTCACTGCAATGTTGATGGTGAGCAGATAAACTGTAAAGAGAATGCAGCGCTCATACAAGCTGCAGTCTCTTCAAACAGCTGATTGGTGAGGGTGCCGGGAGTTGGACCCCCACCGATCAATATTGGAAACCAGACTTCAACAGGAGTAGCTGGGCAGATCAGTGTAACTTATTTAGTCATTTAACTCCCTGCATTTTCTATGCTTATAAGTCCTTCTTATCATGGAAAGAGTACACATTTTATAGTTTATTGGCCACTTTTAAAAGCGGCATTGCTTATTCTGAATTAAAAAAATGATAGTCCATACTTGACTTTTAATGCAGCGCTCTGTCTCTCGGGATTCAGACCTCATTAATGCTTCCTTCAGATAACATAAACGCTGCCTATTATGGTGCGGCCTCTGATGAGAACTCATTTTTTGTCCGTGGAGAGTTGCTATGATCCAGGCTTTGGCATTACAAAGATCTGATCTTCTGTGTGAACTACTGAGCATGGCTCTAGCCAACAGAGCACAGATAAAAATGTCTCGTCTTATAATGTGGAAGCCGAGGAAAGGCCATGGCTTGTGTTCTGGTGGTGTCTATTGCTCACAAGGTTGACATTGTAATGTACAGACACATTTTTTTATGTACTGTATAACATTTTTACAAAAATGTGGATTTTTCTCTTTCATGTAAATATAGGTTTGAAATATTTTTTTATTTTTAAAGATGATAAAAATAAACTAAGATTCAGGTGGTTCTTAAAGTAAAAAATACCAGAAGTCCAACGGAAACTGGTCAGAAACCATTATAAGTCAATGTAATCTCCCAGGATCCATTGGAAAATGAATCTATATAGGCTGCCGTGGATCGGTTGCAGAAGAGTTGACAATTATGGGAATTTTAGAGAGTTTTACATATAGAAAGACATAAAAAATACAACTGTTCAATTACAAAGTTAAATACATAGACATTCTAAATATTTCTGTGTTTTTCAGTGAAATATTACAGTTTATTTTCTAAAAATGGTGATAACTTTGTAATGGACATGCCACCTCCTTTATGTGCACATTAGTACAACCAGTTATGCAATTGGTCCACAATCATTTGTGAAGTACTTTCTGTGATGGTTAGAGGAAATCCCGAAGATAACATATTTATGGAAAGGGGACTTCCTTGAATGATACAAACTGGCAGTACAGGACAGTGTAAGACAATTACTCTCGTTACCAGTCTACAAGTGTGCTGCACATTGATAGCATGGGCAGGAAATACCTGACATATCACATCCTCATATGGACACAACAAAAATAAAGTCATTAGGCACAATGTTGATGAATGTCCTGTTCTTTTTATTCTTTTTTTGTATGATATCTTTGATACATTATGGAAATTAAAAAGTCCCTTAACAATGAGCTTTTCCTGTTGCTAGGACACCGGGCAATAAAATGTTATCTGTGTGAGGATCTAGCAAGTGTTCAGCTTCCCTACAGCACCACCACAGGAGAAATAAAGCATTGCACATCTTCAATAGAAGCCAACAGGTTGTCCATGTAATAGATGGACATGTTGGGTCCTCCAGAGTGAGAGACCATCTTTGTTGCCATTCTATTACCTGAAAGTCCTGAATTTCTTAATGTAGTACATGAGGATGAACTTTCCAAGCCTGACAAACACTTATTTTTTACTGTATTGAGTATTGAGTATCAGATTTTAGATTTCTTTCTATTCAGTTGTGCTTTTAATGACATGATATGCATGATATTTCCACCCAAATGTTAAATTACTTTTGTAAGACTCTTTTCCTTCCAAAGGTAGATCATTTCATGTGGATAGCAGAAGGCCCCTTTCAGTCAGGCCTCATGAGCAAGGCAGCGCTGCATGCAGAGGCTGGACTGAGCACTCTAAGGCCCCTTTCACAAGGGCGATATTTTTGCGCGGGTGCAATGCGTGAGGTGAACGCATTGCACCCGCACTGAATCCGGACCCATTCATTTCTATAGATGCGGTGCAATTTTCACGCATGGTTGCTAGGTGACGATGGGGATGGGGACCCGATCTTTATTATTTTTCCCTTTATAACATTGTTATAAGGGAAAATAATAGCATTCTTAATACAGAATGCTTACTAAAATGTGTATTGAGGGATTAAAAATAAAAAAATATTAACTCACCTCCTCCTCTTGATTGCGTAGTTGCTGATCTCTTCTTACTACTTTAATCATGAGCTGCTGGCTAAAGGACCTGTGGTGACATCACATCACATGGTCCATCACCACGGTGATGGACCATGTGATTGGACCATGTGATAAGCTCAGTGACGTCACCACAGGTCCTGAAGAAAGAGCAGAGACCGGCAGCTATGGAGGAGGTGAGTTAATTTTTTTATTTTATTTTTTTATAACCCTCAGTTGACCTTCTACTAAGCATTCTGTATTAAAGAATGCTATTATTTTCCCTTATAACCATGTTATAAGGGAAAATATTAAAATCTACACTACAACTAGCCTGGGTACCACGTTTTTTCTCACGCGCGTGCAAAACGCATTGCATTCGCGCGGAAAAAACTGAACCACGCAACGCAATCTCAGTCAAAACTGACTGAAATTGTGTGCTCACTCGCACAATCTCCCCACCACGCAACCGCATCCTATCTGACCCCAATTCGTAATGCCCGTGTGAAAGAGGCCTAACTCTGCTGAGACTTTGCGTGCCACCATGGGATGCTCCACCAGGTTCTGTATATTAGGGTTATTATTCCATAGATGCAATACCCCTAGCATCCAAGGGAACATGCCACAATTTGTTTTTAGTTGAATTTATTTGGTAATTCTAGATAAAAGAACATAAAGGGTACAGTAAGATCCCACATACCTCTGAGTGTCCTATGAGTGGCTTCTTACAAAACGGAACATGTACTTAAAATAGTTCTGACACTGTTGTTGGATGTATTCAGCCTCTAGGTTTGGTGACAAAACCAGCATAGAAATATACATTATATATGTTTTTCTTTGTTGTAGTGCAATAATAGTTCCGTTCACAATCAAATTCTATGTATTTTTACTTTTTGCTGACTGGCCTATTTCTTCTGAGAGTTTGACAGCATTGTGCTCATATAGTTGTGAAAAGCATTCTTACCAATGATTTAATCTATTTGTGTTTTAAAGGAGTGGTCCAGGACTAGAAAAAGATGGCTGCTTTCTTCCAAAAACAGCACCACACATGTCCACAGGTTGTGTGTGGTATTACAACGCCGCCTCATTCACTTCAATGGAGCTCAGCTAAGAGCAGGCATAACTGATGGACAGATGTGGGGCTGTTTTTGGAATAAATCAGCCATGATTTTCTAATCCTGGACAACCTCTTTAAAGCATAATTTTGCAAATGCACATGTGACTGTGGTGAACCTTGATAGCCCACAGCCCTTATTATCACTTCCCTAGGCACCTGACATTGTAGATCTGCTTTATGTGTACCTGCTTATGGCATGGAGGTAGCCAGTTTTGGATTGGAATTATTTGTTCTGTGTTTTAGACCCACTTCTGATTTTGGCTTACAAATGCTGATGACAAATACTGACTGTGAAAGTGGCCTAAATCTAATTCCCCGTTATAAGTAAAGGTTCCATTTTGGGAAAGCAGCCTTTTTCCACACTTGCATGTACTAGCCAAAACCCGGCGCTCATGCCAGAAACAGCGAATTCCCACGGGATCTCATTTTAGTCAATTGGCTCCGGCAGTATATGACCCTATCCGGCTAAGGTTACTTTCACACTAGCGTTTTTCTTTTCCGGCACTGAGTTCCGTCCTAGGGGCTCTATACCGGAAAAGAACTGATCAGTTTCATCCCCATGCATTCTGAATAGAGAGAAATCCGTTCAGGATGCATCAGGATGTCTTCAGGTCAGTCACTGAACGCCGTTTTGGACGGAGGAAATACCGCAGCATGCTGCGGTATTGTCTCCGTCCAAAATTCCGGATAAGTTGCCGGATCCGGCATTAATTTACATTGAGATGTACTAGTGCCGGATTCGGCATTAAAAATGCTGCAATGGTAAAAATGTGAAAAAAAATATATAACTGATCCGTTTCTCCAGATGACATCCGGAGAGACGTAAATGCATTGCAAGAACAGATCTAAGATGGATCCGACAGGCAGTTCCGGCGACTGAACTGCTTGCCGGATCACTCTGCCGCAAGTGTGAAAGTAGCCTAAGCCAGGTATGGTGTGATAGCTTGACTGCAGGTGTGGAACTATCCTCAATTATAAAGGACACAACTGTAGGAGAAAGTTTGTAACAGAGCAGAGAGTACTGGCTTAACTGGGCCACAGGCCTCCTACCCAGTTAAGCCAGTACTCTCTGCTCTGCACTGATGAGGGGCAATCACTCTGAAACAGCTGTCTGCAGATGTGGTGCTGGCTTATTTAATATCCAAGTCATGTCTCAAGGCTTATTTTAAGAGCTGAACATTGACTTATAGGATAGCTGCCTTACATCTGGTGGCATTAGAGGCAGAGCTTGTTAAGAGCTCATTTGCATCCGTTCCCTCCCAGAATTCGAGAGGAGCATGTATGGCCTATAAGTCTCCTCACACTGATTAAAGTGCTCTCTCCCTAAGGAGAGTTAGTTCCCCCTTTGCTTGGATGAGCTCCCTGAGACGGTTTCTGACAGTTTTTGTGCAGAAATTCTTTGGCTATGCAAACCGATTGTTGCCGCTGCTGTCCGGGTGGCTGGTCTCAGACAATCATGGAGGTGAACATGCTGGATGTGGAGATCCTAGGCTGGTGTGGTTACACGTGGTCTGCGGTTGTGAGGCCTGTTGGATGTACTGCCAAATTCTCTGAAACGCCTTTGGAGATGGCTTATGGTAGAGAAATGAACATTCATTGCAAGGGCAACAGCTCTGGTAGACATTCCTGCAGTCAGCATGCCAACTGCACGCTCCCTCAAACATTGCGATATCGGTGGCATTGTGGTGTGTGATCAAACTGCACATTTCAGAGTGGTCTTTTATTGTGGGAAGTCTAAGGCACACCTGTGTAATATTAATGCTGTCTTATCGGCACCTTGATATGCCACACCTGTGAGGTTCGATGGATTATCTTGGCAAAGGAGAAGTGCTCACTAAGGCCTCATGCACACAACCGTTGTGTGCATCCGTGGCCGTTGTGCCGTTTTCCGTTTTTTTTCGCGGACCCATTGACTTTCAATGGGTCCGTGGAAAAAACGGAAAATGCACCGTTTGGCAGCCGCATCCGTGAGCCGTGTTTCCTGGCCGTGAAAAAAATATGACCTGTCCTATTTTTTTCACGGCCAACGGTTCACGGACCCATTCAAGTCAATGGGTCCGTGAAAGAACACGGATGCACACAAGATTGGCATCCGTGATCCGTGGCCGTAGGTTAGTTTTTATACAGACGGATCCGAAGATCCGTCTGCATAAAAGCTTTCTCAAAGCTGAGTTTTCACTTCGTGAAAACTCAGAACCGACAGTATATTCTAACACAGAAGCGTTCCCATGGTGATGGGGACGCTTCTAGTTAGAATACACTACAAACTGTGTACAAGACTGCCCCCTGCTGCCTGGCAGCATCCGATCTCTTACAGGGGGCTGTGATCAGCACAATTAACCCCTTCAGGTGCGGCACCTGAAGGGGTTAATTGTGCTGATCACGGCCCCCTGTAAGAGATCAGGGCTGCCAGGCAGCAGGGGGCAGACCCTCCCCCCCCCTCCCCAGTTTGAATATCATTGGTGGCCAGTGCGGCCCCCCCCCTCCCTCTATTGTAATAATTCGTTGGTGGCACAGTGTGCGCCCCCCCCCTCCCTCCCTCTATTGTAATAATTCGTTGGTGGCACAGTGTGCGACCCCCTCTCCCTCCCTCTATTGTAATAATTCGTTGGTGGCACAGTGTGCGCCCCCCATCGGCCCCCCCTCCCTCTATAGCATTAACAACATTGGTGGCCAGTGTGCGGCCTCCCATCTCCCCCCCCCCCCATCATTGGTGGCAGCGGAGTTCCGATCGGAGTCCCAGTTTAATCGCTTAACCATGGCAACCGGGACGCTACTACAGTCCTGGTTGCCATGGTTACTTAGCAATAGTACAATAGTAGAAGATTCATACTTACCTGCTGCTGGCTGCTGCTGCGATGTTCGTGTCCGGCCGGGAGCTCCACCTACTGGTAAGTGACAGCCTCAGGTCTGTGCGGCGCATTGCTAAATGAACTGTCACTTACTAGTAGGAGGAGCTCCCGGCCGGACACGAACATCGCAGCTCCCAGGTAAGTATGAATCTTTTACTATTGTACTATTGCTAGTAACCCGCTGCCACCAATGATCGGGGGGGGGGGAGATGGGAGGCCGCACACTGGCCACCAATGTTGTTAATGCTATAGAGGGAGGGGGGGCCAATGGGGGGCGCACACTGTGCCACCAACGATTTATTACAATAGAGGGAGGGGGGGGGGGGCGCACACTGTGCCACCAACGATTTATTACAATAGAGGGGGGGAGGGGGGGGGGGCGCACTGGCCACCAATGATATTCAAACTGGGGAGGGGGGGGGGGTCTGCCCCCTGCTGCCTGGCAGCCCTGATCTCTTACAGGGGGATATGATAGTACAATTAACCCCTTCAGGTGCGGCACCGGAGGGGTTAATTGTGCTGATCACGGCCCCCTGTAAGAGATCGGATGCTGCTAGGCAGCAGGGGGCAGTCATGTACAGAGTTTGTAGTATATTCTAAGTAGAAGCGTCCCCATCACCATGGGAACGCCTCTGTGTTAGAATATACTGTCGGAAATGAGGTTTCACGATCTAACTCATATCCGACAGTATATTCTAACATAGAGGCGTTCCCATGGTGATGGGGACGCTTCAAGTTAAAATATACCATCGGATTGGAGAAAACTCCGATCTGATGGTATAAAAGGGACTCTAGACTTTACATTGAAAGTCAATGGGGACGGATCCGTTTGAAATGGCACCATATTGTGTCAACGTCAAATGGATCCGTCCCCATTGACTTGCATTGTAATTCAGGACGGATCCGTTTGGCTCCGCACGGCCAGGCGGACACCAAAACGACTTTTTTTTCATGTCCGTGGATCCTCCAAAAATCAAGGAAGACCCACGGACGAAAAAAACGGTCACGGATCACGGGAAAACGGAACCCCGTTTTGCGGACCGCAAAAAAATACGGTCGTGTGCATGAGGCCTAACACAGATTTTGACAGATTTGTGAACAATATTTGAGAGTAATGGATTTTTTGTATATGTAGAAAATGTTTCAGATCTTTGAGTTCAGCTCATGCAAAATGGGAGCAAAACCGAAAGTGTTGCGTTTTATATTTTTGTTCAGTGTATTATCTATATCAGGGATCAGCAACTCCCAGCATGCACTTTTACTGGGCTGTTCTTGTAATTCCTATAGAAGTGAAAGGAGGATTCTGGGAGTTGTAGTTTCTGAAGTGCTGGATGTTACTGATCTCTGATCTATATACACTAAGAGTTCAGTTCAAATCACATAATCAATCCATTGCTAATTCACTAGTATGCAATTATGCAGGAATAGAAATGTGTATAATAGTAAAAACATAATCTATATGTAGAGTGACTTGTGCATGTGTATCAATCACATGTGTAGATCCTTTATTCATCTCAAAATGTCATAAAGGTCATGGAAATATATTTTATTAGATAATTAAAAAAGGGGTTTATCATAGTTAATATTTGTCATCAAACTGTATATTAACAGGTTTGTAGAACATATTGGCATGCACTCAATGGCTGGTGTCCTAAGGGTGAAATTCCACATGACAAACAAAACAGGTAGAGTCCTAGAACTAAACTGGTAAAGCTGGATCTTGCTCATACTCGCTAACATCATGAGGATGACACTGCCATCTTTGTAAAAGGGAAGTTAGCACTCATATAGTAATACATTGCAGAAGGTGCACTGTGCATGCGCAGCAGCAATCCCAAGGTCTCTCACCATCGGCGCCATCTTACTAATGGAGAACTTTGTAGGACACCAGTTGCAACTGGCGGCCTCCCCCCAGGGCCCTCTATATCGCATCCCAGATTTAGTAGGAATGCCAAGTGGTGTAGTGCAGCCTAAATGTCTCTTTATGCGTGTCACGTGCTCCTACCTGGACTCTGCTGGATCCCAGGCTTTGGCTCCGAAGCAATAAATAGGGGGAATAATTGAGGGATTTGAAAGAATAACTTGAGTCCAGACCTTGAGATGAAGTTCAATGGCAGCTTTACTTGAACAAACGTTTTTCCAGACAGTTTTCAGGCTTTGTCCTGGTTCCAGCAGGCTTTAGCATGAACTGGCAGGCAAACTTAACTCAGCTTTATCTCTTTCTCTCTGCTGTGCTGACAAGCTAGCTTAGTGACTTGGATTTCTTCTTTATGCTGCAACTTACTCTTTAGTCTGACTTAGTTTCCGCCAAGGAATAGGTCAGTCTCCTGTCAGCTCCAACATGGGGTCTCAACCAGAACAAACTAGAACTGCCCCACCTCATTCTAGTAGCAAGCAGGACTGGCCCACTTATGCCCAAAGGGGGGAGAATGGAATGGTAAGTTCCATTCTTTCTAAGAATAGCTCTGACATTTTTGCTGCCACCTGCTGAAGAACCAGTGTTAAGACCGCTGTGGGGGTTTTACACAGTCATCACATTCATGCCAATATTGGTATGTTCTACAAATCTGTTAATAAAGAGCTTGAATATATATATATATATATATATTTCCCCAGTCGTCTCCATGACACCAAGTCCTGAGAGATTGACTTCCTTCTGATTGGACAGGAAAAACACAGAGAGGTTAAAACCCCCACCCCCTCCTCACATCACCAGTGTTTTTCCTGTCCCATCAGGATAGGAAGCAGGAGAGGTGCACGGAGCTCGTTTGGGCTCACCTGGGCGGAGCTAAGCGCGCTGACGTCATCAACATGCGCCACAGGTCCTGCAGCATGAGAAGCACATGGAGACACTATAAAAACGCTCAGGACCTGTGTAACGGCGCCCTGCATAGCGCGGCTCACATATTTTGGTGAAGCATCTCTGAAGCGGTCGGGAGTCAAGATGAGCACCCCCCTCACGCCGGGCTCTGGAACCGAGCCTGCATCAAACCCTGGGACAGTGAGTAACCTGTTCTCAGGTACATGCCTTGTATGGTGGGTTCAGTCTGCTCATCCTTTCCTCCCTTACCATTTCAGGGAGAAAAGGATTCGGCTTCTGCAGCCAAAAAAACTAGAAAATGTGGTATTTGCTGCAAAAGATTGTCTAACACTGGATCCAAGCCCCTGTGTAAAGAATGTACTGCCAGTGTCATCAAGTCTGAGTCTTCTAGTCTAATTGAAGACATTAGAAAAGTGGTAAAAGAAGAGGTTCAGCTAGCCTTAACTACCAGAGAACCTACTCCTCCCAAAGTTCCCCCCACTCAGGACGCCCGTAGTGTTAAATCACTTATCCTGGATTCCGACTCTGAGGGGCTGGCGGTCTCAGACTCCGAATCTGTCCAAAAACACCCGGCATCTTCAGATGAAGAGGGCGAATATAAGCGCTTCCTGTTCAATCCTGAAGATATTGATGAACTTATCAGGGCCATCAGGGCCACCATTCAGATGGAGATGCCTAAAACCCCTAGGTCTACCCAGCAAGAAATTTTTGGGGGTCTAGGTGAAAGGAAGAAGGCCGTTTTTCCAGTCCCTGATAGTGTCCAAAAATTAATTAGGTCTGAATGGGAAAAACCGGATAAAGGATCCTTTATCCCAAGAGGAATTAAGAGGCGCTACCCCTTTAGCCAAGAGGACTGTACGGATTGGGAGACCATTCCCAAAGTAGACGCGCCAGTGGCCAAGGTAGCAAAACATACGGCCCTACCGTTTGAAGACTCAGCACAATTGAAAGATCCTCTAGACAGGAAAGCGGAAAGTCTCTTGCGAAAGACCTGGGAGACTACGGCGGCCCTTCTCAAACCGGGCGTTGCCTCCACATGTGTGGCCAGAACACTGAACCTTTGGCTAGACCAGCTAGAGATACATCTGGTCAATAAGACACCACGGGATCAAATTCTAGAGAGCTTGCCTCTATTAAAGATGGCAACCTCCTTTCTAGCAGACGCAGCTGCTGAATCAGTTAAACTGTCCGCCCGTACAGCTGTTCTCTCAAATACAGCGAGAAGGGCACTATGGCTTAAAGCGTGGTCAGGAGATATCACATCTAAAAATAAATTAATCGCACTCCCCTTCCACGGTCAGTACGTTTTCGGAGAAGATCTAGATAAAATCCTAGACAACGCGACAAATAAAAAAAGAGGGTTTCCAGAGGAAAGATATAAACAAAAAAGGCAGCCCTTTCGTGACCGATTTTTTCAACCCGAAAATAAAAAAGATAAAGGGAAGACTGGGAGGTGGAGCTATGCGAAGGGAGGCAGGGGGAGAAGCTTCCTCTTCAACCCAAATCGGGCCGAAGCCTCCTCATCCAACAACAAACAATGACGCCATACCAGTGGGGGGAAGACTCGGCTCCTTTCTAAGATCTTGGGAGCATGTAACAAACAGCCGGTGGATCTTAAGTATTATACAAGAGGGTTATCTGATAGATCTTCTCTCTTCCCCTCCACAGAAATATGTGATCACTACCCTTCCCCCATCTCAAACTGCGACCTTAAAAAACGACATAAAAAACCTATTAACCTTGGACGCCATAGAGCCCGTCCCGAAAAATCAGACAGGACTGGGATTCTATTCCCGCCTCTTCATTATAAAGAAACCAAACGGGAAATCCAGGGTAATTATAAATCTGAAACATCTAAACAAATACGTAAGATATCAAAAATTCAAAATGGAGACCCTGAAGTCAGCAGTGAAACTCTTAAAAAAGGATGCAGTGATGGCCACAATAGATTTAAGCGACGCCTATTATCACGTCCCAATTCACAGGTCATCAAGGGAATTCCTAAGGTTCGCAATAGAATTGGAGGGAAACATTCAGCATTTCCAGTTCAGGTGTCTCCCCTTCGGGATCTCTTCTGCCCCAAGGGTTTTTACCAAAATAATGGCGGAAGCCTTGACAACCTTGAGAGAAAAGGCAATTTGTGTGATCCCCTATCTGGACGACCTACTGGTAGTGGCGGACAACATAGAGACCATGGGAATCCATCTCGGGTTAGTCCTGGATCATCTACAGAGCCTAGGTTGGCTCATCAATTGGAAAAAATCGGATTTAATCCCATCCAAACGGAAAGTTTTTCTGGGCATTACTCTAGACACAGTCTCCCAAAGATCCTTTCTACCACCTCAAAAGATAGTAAAACTTCAGACAGCTTTGAGGAAGTTCAAGAAGGAGAAATTCTGTTCAATAAGACAGGCCATGAAGGTACTAGGGAGTCTGTCCGCTTGCATTCCAGCAGTTGCCTGGGCACAGTTCCATCTAAGACCACTCCAGAAATTCATCTTAGACAAATGGAACAGATCGCAATTAACCCTAGAGAGGAAAATATTCTTAGATGCAGAGACCAAAAAATCACTAACTTGGTGGCTCAGCAATTCGAACCTAGAAAACGGGATTTTCTGGGCACAAGATCTCCCTCTAGTCATCACAACAGATGCCAGCCTCCACGGGTGGGGAGCGGTCGTCCAGGGGAACTCCTACCAGGGAACATGGGGGAATTACGTGAGCCAGCAATCCTCAAATTTCAAGGAGCTGAGGGCAGTGTGGGAAGCACTGAAACACACAAGTCAGCTGGCAAAGGGTCGTCACGTCCTAGTCTACTCGGACAACGCTACAGCCGTGGCCTTTATCCAACACCAGGGAGGCACAAGGCATCGCCCGCTACAGAACCTGGCAAACAAAATCTTTTCCTGGGCAGAAGGCAACATTCAATCTCTTTCAGCGGTTCATTTGAAGGGAGTTTTAAACATTCAGGCCGATTACCTAAGCCGGCACAGACTAGACCCAGGGGAATGGATGTTAGCCCCAGAAGCCTTCCATTTAATCACGAAGAAATGGGGCAGGCCGACGATAGACCTGTTTGCATCCAGGAGAAATCATCAGCTAAACCAGTTCTTCTCCCTCAACCCCAGGGATCATCCTCGGGCAGTAGACGCCCTCAACCAGAGTTGGACAACAAACTTAGTCTACGCCTTCCCCCCATTTCCGCTTATCCCCAGAGTGTTACAGAAGTTCCTAAAAGAAAAGTGTACACTAATCCTGATAACCCCCTTCTGGCCCAAGAGAAGTTGGTTCTCCCTCTTGAAAGCCCTCAGCGTGGAAGCTCCTCTCCTTCTACCTCAAAGGCCGGACCTTCTAAGTCAGGGACCTATTTCTCACCCAGACCTGAAAATACTAAAGTTAACAGCCTGGATTCTGAAGAATCCAACTTATTAAACTTTGGTCTATCAAAAAAAGTAGTGAACACCTTACTCCTTAGCAGGAAACAGAGTACCAACGACAAGTACCAAAAAATATGGAAGAAATTTGCTGATTGGTCTGGGACCTCCTTCAACCAGTTTAGAGCCAACATCTCACTAATCCTGGATTTTCTTCAAGAAGGGCTAGATTTAGGTCTATCCCCCAATACCCTTAGGGTCCAGGTATCGGCTTTAGGAGCACTATATAATACCAAGCTAACGGAACATCCCTGGATATCCAGATTCCTTAAGGCGGCAGATAGGATCAGACCTACAATTAGAAACATGGTGCCACCATGGAACCTTAATACAGTACTAGGGGGTCTAACCTCCGATCCATTCGAACCTCTGGACTCTATCCACATCAGATGGCTTACCATTAAAACGATTTTTCTGGTGGCAATAACCTCAGCCAGAAGGGTCTGTGAGCTGCAGGCCTTGTCCATCCAAGAACCATTCCTTGCAATATTTGAGGACAAATTAATTTTCAAATTAGATCCGACTTTCCTCCCCAAGGTAGTCTCGACCTTCCATAGGTCTCAGGACATTGTTCTCCCCTCGTTCTGTGACGATCCGAAAAACGATCAAGAAATCACTTACCACACATTAGATGTCCGGAGAGCGGTCTTAAAGTACCTGGAAGCTACCAGCCTTTGGAGAAAAGACAAAAATCTGTTTGTCCAATTTTCAGGTCCTAACAAAGGGAAGAAAGCGGCAAAAAGTTCCATCTCCAGATGGATTAAGATGGCAATCTCCGAAGCATATAAAGCTCAGGGAAAAGACGTCCCTGCTTCCCTAAAAGCACATTCTACGAGAGGCATGGCTGCCTCCTGGGCGGAAAAAGCCTCAGCCTCCTTACAACAGATTTGCAGGGCAGCAACATGGAAAAGAGTTCATACTTTCACTAAGCACTACAGACTAGATGTAGCTGCTAATGACGACCTAAGATTTGGACGTAAGGTCCTGTCGGCAGTTGTCCCCCCCTAATTGTATCTTTGATATTGTCTCAGGACTTGGTGTCATGGAGACGACTGGGGAAAAGAGTATTACACTCACCGGTAATCCGGTTTCCTGGAAGTCTCCATGACACCACATATATCCCACCCTTTTTTTCTGCTATTAGCTATTATCCTTTCATCCTGGGGTTCTTCGTTAAAATACACTGGTGATGTGAGGAGGGGGTGGGGGTTTTAACCTCTCTGTGTTTTTCCTGTCCAATCAGAAGGAAGTCAATCTCTCAGGACTTGGTGTCATGGAGACTTCCAGGAAACCGGATTACCGGTGAGTGTAATACTCTTATATATATCAACAGCCTTATGGGTAAATAAAGTTATTTTTCATTTTTATCTACTGGAGTGCTGCCCCTTTTTCACTAATATATATATATATATATATATATATATATTAGTGAAAAAGGGGCAGCACTCCAGTAGATAAAAATGAAAAATAACTTTATTTACCCATAAGGCTGTTGATATATATATATATATATATATATATATATCTATATCAACAGCCTTATGGGTAAATAAAGTTATTTTTCATTTTTATCTACTGGAGTGCTGCCCCTTTTTCACTAATATATATATATATATATATATATATATATATATTAGTGAAAAAGGGGCAGCACTCCAGTAGATAAAAATGAAAAATAACTTTATTTACCCATAAGGCTGTTGATATAGATATAGATATAGATATATATATATATTCAAGCTCTTTATTAACAGATTTGTAGAACATACCAATATTGGCATGAATGTGATGACTGTGTAAAACCCCCACAGCGGTCTTAACACTGGTTCTTCAGCAGGTGGCAGCAAAAATGTCAGTTCCATTCTTTCTAAGAATAGCTCTGACATTTTTGCTGCCACCTGCTGAAGAACCAGTGTTAAGACCGCTGTGGAGGTTTTACACAGTCATCACATTCATGCCAATATTGGTATGTTCTACAAATCTGTTAATAAAGAGCTTGAATATATATATATATATATATATATATATATCAACAGCCTTATGGGTAAATAAAGTTATTTTTCATTTTTATCTACTGGAGTGCTGCCCCTTTTTCACTAATATATATATATATATATATATATATATATATATATATATATATATTAGTGAAAAAGGGGCAGCACTCCAGTAGATAAAAATGAAAAATAACTTTATTTACCCATAAGGCTGTTGATATATATATATATATATATCTATATCTATATCAACAGCCTTATGGGTAAATAAAGTTATTTTTCATTTTTATCTACTGGAGTGCTGCCCCTTTTTCACTAATATATATATATATATATATATATATATATATATATATATATTAGTGAAAAAGGGGCAGCACTCCAGTAGATAAAAATGAAAAATAACTTTATTTACCCATAAGGCTGTTGATATAGATATAGATATAGATATATATATATATATATATAATCGTTTGCTATTTTTGCTTGAAACCTTGGTGTGCTGCTTCTTCCATTGGTGTTATGTATATGCAGTAGCCGTGTTTGGGGTGGTCCCAACTGTACTCTGGGTCCCTTGGACATGGTGGAGGTGTCACCACGTGTTTCTGCATTCTAGAGGGGGTTGTAAGGCGCGGTGCACCCAAATGGGAAATAAGTCCAGAGAGTCATAGTTTGCAGTAATTTAAACCAGTGTGCTTCTTTAATGGAGGAACTCAAGTGCAAAACAATACAGGCAAAGCACTGAGCTGGCTTCTCCAGTCTCCTCCCTGCAGAATAAAGTTCTGTGCTGAGGAAATGCCTGAGCTAGCTTTCCCTCTCTCTCAGAAGGTACCCTGGCCAAAAGGCTAGTGGGCCACTGTCTGTGGCTCATTCATCTGGCTGGCCCTCTGGTCAAAGGGCTGGTGACCCAGGGTCTGTGGAAGACTATCCCCATCTCAACATCTTCTTATGGTCCCTCTTGCAGTCTGGCAGAGTCTCTTCTATTAAGCACTGCTCCCTATCTGCAGGGTCTCTCCGACTAAACACTGATCCTTAACTGCAGACAGCTAGGGCTCTAACTGCTCTCCTTGTATACAGTTTCTAGCTGAACTAGAACCTTTTAGTGGAAGGGGTGCAGTGGAGGGGTGGAGACAAACAAGTCTTTAGACGTAAACAACAGAGATAAATCAGACAGTCAAAAGGTCAATGTGCCTGTTTTTTCCTTCCCTTGGCATTGTCCCTTTATAGTAACTATGGAAGATTTCTAAATTCTCAGTGCATAGATAGAAAGTCCCAAAGTCTCTCAGTATTAGCTGACAGTGCATTAACCCTTTCCACAGTACAGTGCAGATAGGATATATTGCAATAGGCATATAAATGCAGTTCAATACAATAGAAAACGGTATAACTGTAAACAACAGCATAAATAATAGTGCAGGTTAACCTAAGTGCAATAAAAGAGGTGAGTTGATGGCTTTGCATAGTAATTGTTTGCAAATGTTCACAAGCATCTATAGTCCAACGTTTGCTTGTTCCAGGGCACTACATATATAGTAGATAACACAGGATAGGTGATGGTCATGGCTTTTCTACCTCCTCCCTGCACATTGACCTCTGCAGAGGTCACAGAGCATGTCTGGGAAACTCTCCTATAGATGTCAATGATCATCTCCTGTCTATTGTGCCCTATGGTTCATGTGGCTGCTGTAAAGTATATTTTTAAATGTATAGTCTTTAGGTAATTGGATTCCAGCTCACCCTCCTTTCTTTACAAGGTGCACGGGGAAAAAAAGGATGAAGCCTTGTTGTAGTAAATTGTAGGAAGGTAATCCGGGACTCAAATTGACGAAGTCATAGGTTCCTTTATTTGGTCATGTATATTAGGTACAGAGGTACCTCTGTACCTAATATATTGCATGACCAAATAAACAAACCTATGACTTCATCCATATGACTACCGTATTACCTTCCTACAATTTATATTTTTAATTGCTTTCAAACATCAAGATGGCTGCCTCCATAATCTTGCATAGAAAATAGAATAAAAGACTATCTGCATTCAGAAATAAACATTTTAGAAAAAAGAACATTTGTCGCTATCTGTCTTCAATGAATAAAAAATGAGTTCACTCATTCCTTTTAAGAAGTGACCAAAAGTACTCCAGTCTTCACCTGTCTTTTTCGAACAATCAGTGGTAGAGCCGGCAGCCGGATGTTTATCGCTGAACAGGAAAATTTTGGTGCCTGATTTTAACCTTTTGATAGCCTAACCTACAAGAAATGCAACAATACCTTCATCCTCTTAATCTGTACATGTATCAGATTCTGAAATAAGATATTTCAGCAATAATCATTTGCTAGACTAAAGAAAATGATCTCCATGTCTTCCTTCTACTCATATATTGTACGTTCCAGACCACAATTTTAGATGAATGGCAAAAAAATTGTTAAAAAAAAGTGTTGACTTTAGTTCTATGTGATGCTGTAATTTCCGTGCTTTGCTAGGAATGTAATCTGATCACGGGTCTATGTACCATGTCCTGACGAAACAATAGTAATATGTAAGCAATGTTCTGAGTTTTGGACGTATTCTCAGATTTTCTATCTGTTCAAAACTTCGAGGCAGTAATGTGGTTGCAGTGTTGGAATTTGCTGTGTTGTAATGAAAGATGTTCACTTACACTGTAGAATCATTAATTCATGTTTATTCCAAATAATTTAATGATTATTTTATTTTTTTCCGCTCTCAAGGCGTTTGTGGAGTATGGGTACAACTGCCAGCGCAGCTCAACAGCCGGCCCCCACAGTGCCCCCTAGTGATAGCCTCCAAGGAAATGGCAGTGCAAGTTCAAGTACAGAAGACAGGAATTCTCTTAGCATTCACTCTTTTCAGACAGTGAGCATTCACAACAAGGCCAAATCCATAATCACCAATAAGGTGGCTCCAGTTGTAATTTCGTGAGTATTGTTTAGTTCCGTTCTTTTGATAAGTTGATGTACAGGGCATTACATTAGTTGTAGCAAAAATCAATTCACAGTGAGTGAATAAAAAAATGGGGGGGGAAAATCCACCTTATATGTATTCTGATGCCTAATCTAAAAATCTTCGGATGCAACTATTTAAAAGTGTTTTCTATTGATGGCTTATCCTTAGGCTTATCCTTTATTGATGGCTTAACCTTAGGCTGTGTCTAAATAGAATTGTTCTTGTGGTTGGCTGGGGTCCTAGGTCTTGGATCTCCACTAATCAAACCAATCTTGGAGAAAGATCAAGTTCACTTTCCAGTAACAATATAATGTGTTATTATTGTGATAGGTATGTAAGGTGGCATTATTCGTGAGGGAATAAATCACCGAAATGTATTTTCTGCCAGTTAAATCCAGATAGTGACACATATACTGGTAATTTTTTCTAATCTGTTTTTATTTTCTGATTGAAGATTGTTTATTCTACTTCCTGAACCTGATTATGGGGGCTCCCATTTATCTCAGCTGTTCTTAACAGCATTTAGAGATGTGCTTTACAGCAGCCACCATGGACCATAGAGTCATTGACTACCATGGGAGAATATTCTAGACACACTGACCTTTGCAGAGGTCCAGAGGAGTAGATAAACTTTGTCAATCACCTATTGTGAATTCTGGATTATGTGTTGTCTATATATAGGCAATATGTGTAATTCTAATCTAGTTCTAGTTCTAATGTAGTTCTACCTGTAATCATAAGCAGATAACTGTAGTCCAGTGATCTCTGTACAGGCCTTCGTGGCCAGTGCTAAATCTGCAGGATTTAATTGCTTTTTTTACTATAGATATTGGTATGGAAAATCAAAAAATAACATCACCAAACATTTTTTCAAAAAAGGTCTAGCATGATTTAAACAATAGGTCATTTTCTGATGGCACATTCCCTCTAAAAATGGGTGACAGGATACAGAAGATCTGCCCATACAAGCTTAAAATTTAAAGGATGAATTTGTTTTTCCCCCAGATACAATTGTAAAGAAGAATTCCAAATTCATGATGATTTGCTTAAAGCCAATTATTCTGTTGGGAGGATTTCTGAGACCATGCCAGAACATTATCTTGTACAGGTGAGATCCTTAGATTATGTTTAATCAGCAAGAACTCATACATTTAGGGACAAGCTGACCAAAGTAATAGCTTTCTTATAATTAGAAAAGGTGGACATACAGGTTGGATAATTGCTGCTTAATCCACTGATTTTGGCCGGACTGGCTGACCATGTTCATGGGGGCCTCCCGATGTCAGAAGTTGGGGCAGAAAAAGATTGGCAGTTGAATTTCAGCTATCATACCCTTTTTGTTAATGAGAGATGAGCAGCTGCCAGAGCTGTATCCGTTGGGGAAGACAATAATCGGGCATTTTTAGACGCCTGTCTCAAAAAAGCCCCTCTGCTGGCGGTGGATCACCGAAGTCATGTAGAGGCATAGCCCTCTACATAACTTTGGCGCATCCAGCACTGCTTCTAAATGTAAGCCAGCTTCCTAGCTGGCTTACATTTAGACAATTTTCTACACCTAAACCAGGCATAGAAAACGATGAATGAGATGGCCTGCCGGCATGTCCCCTTCCCTGCCCATGCCATGCCTACCTTTTTAGACCTTGTGTGAGCTGGAAAAAGTTTCAGATTGTGGAGTCCTGTCAGGATTTACTCTGCTTTTCACACAGAAATCCTGAACAAAATCATATAAACCTATAAATCAAAAAGGCCAACTCATCTCCCTCTGTCGTTATCATATATTGCTCTTAGATTAAGCAAAATAAATTACCTAATAGGTTTGCTTAAAGTCCACCATACAAATGTGTATGGGCACTTTTAGTCCGGATCCTAAAATATTCTGATATTTTTCAGAACATTTGCCATGAGAAATCATTGTGATTATAGTCGACATCTATAAGTAGCAATTTATAATGAAGATAAAAATAGTAAAAAACAGATGGATGGGGTGCTGGCAGTATGTTAAAAATAAATGCATTAAAATAATGAAAAACAAGCACACAAGGCGTTTTGGAGGGATCTTGCTCCTTCCTCAGGCACTCCTTTTTCCTCTGCAGAAACAAGGAATATTTAATGGAGTATTCTTGAAATAATGTCTGATGAAGAGTGTTCATACTGTTCTTTCTTTTAGGGTAAATATTTTATGGTACGGGATGTGTACAGCAAGTTAGATGTTCTAAAGACTACAAGTAGTTTTGGTGCACCAAATTTCCGCCAAGCAACAGGAGGATATGAAGTGTATGGAATGGGTCAACCCAGCCTAAATGGCTTCAAACAAGTACTACAGAAGCTCCAGAATGATGGGCATAAGGTACCAAATAGAAGTTGTGTCCACTGATAAATTTTTTTAGTAAAAAAGGACATTCATTGACTGATCACTATTCACCTTAGACACAAAAGTTAAAGGGGTTGTGCCAAGTATAGAAGTTAGGGGACTAGCTGATTTCTGGAAGTCTGACCACTGGGACCCCCACCAATCTTGAGAATAGTGATTCATTCCCCCGATCTGACAGACAGGCAGGTCGGGCATGGGCCCCCGCCACTCTATATATTCTTTTTGGGACTGCTGGAGATAGCAGAGTACAGCACTCTGCTGTTTCCAGCAGTCTCCTAGAGAATGAATGGAGAAGCAGGGAGCATGCAAGACCTGCTGCTCCATCAGATCAGAGGACTGGGACCATGGTTCTCTGGATCGATGGGGGGTCTCAGTGATTGGACCTCCAGCAATTAGTTAGTCATCCCTATCATGTGGAAAGGGGATAACTTCTAAACTTGGCACAGCCCCTTTAAGTACAAAAAAATACACAGTAACTATACCATATTACTTAATTTTTTTTTACCGCAGGTACCAAAGCCCACATGGCTTCTATAATAGTGGGATGGAACGAAGCAGCTACACTGTCATATTTGGAAAATTGATTCTGTCTCAGATAGCGAAATTTGAAGTGGTACCTTTTATAGAAAAAATGTTCGTGCTTTTTGGTGTCATTTCATGCTTATAAGAGGTTTTCTTCACGACTTGGAGTTGTAAGGATTGACTTATGCATATATGTCACCAAAACCAGTCAATGCAAGGGAACATTGTGGGGAGCTGATGCTCTTTCATCACTAGAGAACATGATTTTGAGTAAAGAAAAGTTATTATTAAAGAGGTTCTTCACTTACATTTTGTATAATGTAAAATCAAATTTTGCTTAGGGAAAGTAAGGCTTGATGGATATTCAGTACTTTTTAATACAGAATCCTTATTTTGTCTTGGTGTAGGAATGCATGTTTGTCTGTGTCCGTGAAGAGCCCGTGGTGTTTCTGAGATTGGAAAGTGACTTTGTGCCTTATACTCCCAGAAGGAAGGAGAATTTGCATGAAAATTTACACAACCTGGAAAAAAGACTCCGTGTAGAGAATTTGGAACTTGCTATTCGTAAAGAGGTATTCTAGTTTGATAAATCAAATATTTTGGATTCAAATCTGAAAGGACAACATCAGCATGAAGTTTCTATGTTCTCCCTGTTCTCCTTGTGTTTGCATGCTTTTCCTCCCACAATAGGTTAGTTGACTTGCTATAAAAAGATCCTAATGGTTATTGGGAAATGAGCACATAGGAATTGGGTTCATTAGGTGATCATTCATACACACAGTCGAGTCGCCTTATTATAGCCACTTCATACTTTTGACATTACATTGGCAGTGTGTAGTCCACTAAGAAAGTCATGTATCATGAGCTGGTTCGGTGGCCGTATAAAGTGTGTGATAGGCTGTCTGCACACACATACCTCATTGCGGTCATGGGAAAAAGGGACGTTTTATTAGAGTTTCAAAATGGGAGGGAAAAAAAATACACAGTTCAGTGAACTCTACTGCATATGGGCATCCGAAGATGATGGATTGTCATTGCACCTCTGTTAATCAAGTTGCATCAGCAGAAAAGGCTTCAATTTTCTCAGCAGTATCGAATTTGGGCTTCCACTTATTGGAAAAGGATTACCTTCTTCAGTGAGTCAGATTTTTTGCTTTATCGAATGGATGGACTTTGGCATGTCAGATAAGAAATATCAGAGAACAAACACCCTGCATCTATTGCTGAAAGAACATAAGTTGGTGGTGGCCGCATTATGGTCTGGGGAATGTTTTTGTGATATTCTCTGAGCCTGCTCATCCATGTGGAAGACGGTCTCAACCAATTTAGGTATGAATTTATCCTTGCAGATCACGTACACACATACAGTTGCAAGAAAAAGTATGTGAACCGTTTGGAATGATATGGATTTATGCACAAATTGGTCATAAAATGTGATCTGATCTTCATCTAAGTCACAACAATAGACAATCACAGTCTGCTTAAACTAATAACACACAAAGAATTAAATGTTACCATGTTTTTATTGAGCACACCATGTAAACATTCACAGTGCAGGTGGAAAAAGTATGTGAACCCTTGGATTTAATAACTGGTTGAACCTTCTTTGGCAGTAATAACTTCAACCAAACGTTTCCTGTAGTTGCAGATCAGACGTGCACAACGGTTAAGGAGTAATTCTTGACCATTCCTCTTTACAGAACTGTTTCAGTTCAGCAATATTCTTGGGATGTCTGGTGTGAATCGCTTTCTTGAGGTCATGCCACAGCATCTCAATCGGTTGAGGTCAGGACTCTGACTAGGCCACTCCAGAAGGCATATTTTCTTCTGTTTAAGCCATTCTGTTGTTTATTTACTTCTATGCTTTGGGTAGTTGTCCTGTTGCAACACCCATCTTCTGTTGAGCTTCAGCTGGTGGACAGATGGCCTTAAGTTCTCCTGGAAAATGTATTGATAAACTTGGGAATTCATTTTTCCTTTGATGATAGCAATCCGTCCAGGCCCTGACGCAGCAAAGCAGCCCCAAACCATGATGCCCCCACCACCATACTTCACAGTTTGGATGAGGTTTTGATGTTGGTGTGCTGTGCCTCTTTTTCTACACACATAGTGTTGTGTGTTTCTTCCAAACAACTCAACTTTGGTTTCATCTGTCCACAGAATATTTTGCCAGTACTGCTGTGGAACATCCAGGTGCTCTTATGCAAACTGTAAACATGCAGCAATGTTTTTTTGGACAGCAGTGGCCTCCTCTGTGATATCCGCCCATGAAATCCACTCTTGTTTAGTGTTTTACGTATCATAGATTCGCTAGCAGGGATGTTAGCATATGCCAGAGACTTTTGTAAGTCTTTAGCTGACACTCTAGGATTCTTCTTCACCTCATAGAGCAGTCTGCGCTGTGCTCTTGCAGTCATCTTTACAGGATGGCCACTACTAGGGAGAGTAGCAGCAGTGCTGAAGTTTCTCCATTTATAGACAATTTGTCTTACCGTGGACTGATGAACAGCAATTCTTTTGGAGATACTTTTTATAACCCTTTCCAGCTTTATTCAAGTCAACAATTCTTAATAGTAGGTCTTCTGAGAGCTCTTTTGTGCAAGGCATCATTCATATCAAGCAATGGTTCTTGTGAAAGGCAAACCCAGAACTGGTGTGTGTTTTTTATAGGGCAGGGCAGCTGTAACCAACACCTCCAATCTCATCTCATTGATTGTACTCCAGTTGGCTGACACCTCACTCCAATTAGCTCTTGGAGATGTCATTAGTCTAGGGGTTCACATACTTTTCCCCCCTGTACTGTGAATGTTTACATGGTGTGTTCAATAAAAACATGGTAACATTTAATTCTTTGTGTGTTATTAGTTTAAGCAGAATGTGATTGTCTGTCTATTGTTGTGACTTAGATGAAGATCAGATCACATTTTATGACCAATTTGTGCAGAAATCCATATCATTCCAAAGGGTTCACGTACTTTTTCTTGCAACTGTACTTTTCTTGCTTATTGTCATCCCTGGAGAGGATGTGATGTTCCAACAAGACAATGTTACATATCATACTGCTATAAATGTCTCACTGTGGTTGGAGAATATTGAACAAGACTTCCACTTACTACCCTGTCCTTCTAATTCCCCAGACTTGAACCCAATTGAAGATTTATGGAACCACCTTGGTGGTCATCAGTGATGGTCAGTTCGCAGTGTTCGCCAGCGAACACATGTGGTCTGCCATCTTTAGTAAGGTAGACTCACCCGTCCGGCGATGCACAGGTAAGCCCTTACCTGTGCCTGTGCCTGTGCCTGTGCCGGGAACCGGTGTGAAATAAAATGCAGTCACCGGGAGCAGGCAGTTCCGAAAACAGCCGCTGGGGGCCTTCATTAGCTCCAGTAGCTGTGGGATGCACTACAGTCAACATCGCTCCAGATACCTCTAACCACCTACCAGGGCCTTACTGAGCGACTCCCAGCCCGTCTAGCTGCTGTCCGTGCTGCACATGGCAGTTACTCTGGACATTAGCTGGTGGTCATAATACTGTGACTCAACTCTGTATATAAAATAAGTATACAATGAAATATTGTGTTAGTGCACAGGAATTCCAACTTGTCTGTAATTTAAATCATGATTTATCAGGAGGAAATATTATTTGTAATCCTTTTTTTTTTTTTTTTTTTTTTTTTTTAGCTTTATGACTTTGCTCAATTGAGTGGGAACAGCTATTTTGTATATAATGACATTGAACATTTTAAGGATGAGCCTCACTCTGTCAAGGTTGAGTGTGAAGAAGATGTACACGTGACAGAGGAAGTGTATAGCAGGCCTGTTTTCTTACTGCCCTCTTACAGGTGAGTAATGTCAGTATAATTTGTGAGTGTGAATGCATATATTTATACATATAACTGTGTAAATATACTAATGAAAATGTCAGGGGCGTACACAGAGGTGACAAGGGCCAATAGAAAATATCAAATGGGACCCCTTTCTGCTGCTGTTTAAAGGGGTTAACTAAGATTAGAAGGAAGGGTCTAATTTTTCACAGAAAAAAATATTGAGCATAGCCTTTGTCTTTCATTGCAGAACTCCCCCATCATATTTCCATGATTCTTGGGTCAATACCCAAAATCTTAATTTGCCAACATTGTATGACCTATACAGAAGGGATTCCTGCACAAGTTTTCATCACCCATTAAAATAGGAGATTGGCACTCTCATAATTTGTCTTCATTGTGTTAAAGCAAAGTGATGACTATATAGTTTAGCTTGTCAGATTTCAACATTTTTTTAAAAAGAATTTGTCCAACAAATTTGTCTCTGCTTGGGTCATCTTCCGTCAGTCCAGTAGAAGTGAATGAAGGAGTGGTCATACACGCACACCACTGCTCCATTCATGGAGAGTTCTCAGAGAGCCTTGATCTCCTGATTGATGGAGTTACCAAATGTCTGACCACCAGTGTTCATAGCGTTATCACCTATACTGTGCATAGATAAATGATTTTGTTCTGAGAAATCCACTCATAAGCTTTTTAAATCTTGTTTCCGCCATTCTGTCAGGATCTTACATTTTTCTTTTATTGGATGATGTTAAGGGGTTTTTCCCATGATAAATATTATACGTTTTTCATACCAGCATCCCTATCTGAATACTTTGGTTCTTGCCTGTAATTAAAAATATAGTATATCCACTGTTCAATAAAATGTATCTGTATAGTGCCACTTGCTGTTTGTTCTTTGCCTTACTTTTCTGTCCACCTCAGTAGCATTGCTCAGGTGGTTGCACATGCTCAGTTCAATCCTTCAACTGCCATCAGCCATATCTATTGTTAGAAGCTGTGATAGTTACAGAGGAGATCTGAGCTGCAATTGGAGCAGTGAATGGAAGAGCTCTGGACCCATATGAGGTACAGGGCTAACTCTGTTTTTGTTAGAAAGAGATTGTCATGTGCTATTTTTCACATTAGTCATACACTACCCCTTTTAAAAGGAATGTGTAATCAGAAAATGATCTATTATTTATATTACATTTTATTCCTTTTTTTATTTTTATTTTTTGTTAGAATTTTTGGGAATTTTTTTTTTTTTACTTTTCCATGTCACTATCTATATTTTAGGGCCAAATAAAAAAATAATAATGGCTGCACACACATATAAGCAGTAAAGCTGAGAAATGGGGATCATTCTAAATTCAAGTGGTACTATACCTACTGTTGGAATCAATGGAAGCTCTTAGGCCTAAAATATTTTAAGACTTCCTTTCTTTTGAGAGCAGCTACATGGGCCTTAGACACAATACGATACAATATACTTTATTGACCCCGAGAGAAATTTATATCAATGGACAGAAGCTGACCCTCTGACTTACATGGGGAAATTTTCTAGGCATGCTCTGTGACCTGTGCAGAGGTCAAGAAGGAGCTAATAAGCTGTGATATCACCTATGGTGAATACAGTCATATCTATATAGAGGTGTTACTTGTCATTGTAATTCTGCCTGTGATGATAAAAAGGTAGCTACTGAAAATGTACCTGTACAGAACAGGAAATCATGAATTCACACAGCTACAGAGCGGTGAGACTGCTTGATTTATTTTTTTAGAGTAAGCTTTAGTTTTTATTGGAATCATCGGGGGCAGACTGGGAACTTAAGGTGGCCCTGGAAAAAAAAAACTAAAAGTGGCAGGTCCAAATTGTCAGAGTAGGCAAGGCAGTGCCAGCAATACCATAGTGCAGGACCAAGTACCACACTGCTGTATAAAATACTACATCCTTGTACACAGTAATCAACGGTATCACTCTCCAGAGGCAGCAATGCAGTTGACTGTAGGAGGGCACCTGTGGCCACCGGCCAGATGCATAAGTATCTGATTCCTTACTTTAATTAATGCTGGGAGCATCAGATCGTTATGTACCTGGCTGGTGGCCATGAGGAGGGATCGGGCCTCTTGGGCATCGGATCACAGGTAAATTTCCTGTAGGGTCTATGGCCCGTCCACCCCTGGGTACCATTTTGGGTTACATATGACTTTTTGATCCCTTTTTTGCTTAATTTTTTTGGGGAGAGAAGACAAATGACTTATTTTCATTTTTAATTTAATTTCCTTTACAGCATTCACCGTCTAGGAATTTTTTATTTATTTTAATAGTTTGGACATTTTGGGATGTGACTGCACCAATTATGTTTGTTTTTTATTGTTTATTTTTATATGTAATATTGGGAAAGGGTAGTGAATTTTATTATTTTATGTATTGGTGTTTGTTATTTTAAAAAAATAAGAATTTTACTGTCATTTTTAGTCCCCTGAGGGGACTTGAACATGTGATCCTCTGATCGCCTGTATTATAGACTGCAATAAAATACTATTGGCGTCTGCGATTTTCTTTTACAGGCTGCCTGTCAAGCCATAACATAGGCACGACTTTGCAGGCAAATTCATATGACTGACCTGGTAGCCTTCACAAGGCATCAGGCTGTCATAGCAACCAATTGGAGTTCCCTGATTTTCCTCTGTCTAAGGGCTCATGCACACAAACGTATTTTCTTTCCGTGTCCGTTAAGTTTTTTTTGCGAAGAAAATGGAAGTTACTCCATGTGCATTCCTTTCCATATGTCCGTATGTCTGTTCCGCACAAAAATAGAACATGTCCTATTATTGTACGCATTACGGAAGAGGATAGGACTGTTCTATTAGGGGCCAGCTGTTCCATTCCGCAAAATATGGAATGCACACGGACGTCATCCGTATTTTTTGCGGATCCGTGTTATGCGGACAGCAAAATGGTTGTGTGCATGAGCCCTAACTGCTCATTTGCCACAGGGTGTTACTACTGTAGTTTTGAGGTGAGTTTCTACACAGTCTAAGGCCTCATGCACACGACCGTTGTGTGCATCCGTGGCCGTTGTTCCATTTTCCGTGATTTCCTGCGGACCCATTGACTTTCAATGGGTCAGTTGAAAACTCGGAAAATGCACCGTCGTTCATCCGCGGCCGTGATCCGTGTTTCCTGTCCGTCAAAAAAATATGACTTGTCCTATTTTTTTGATGGACAACGGTTCACGGACCCATTCAAGTCAATGGGTCCGTGAAAAAACACGGATGCACACAAGATTGACATCCGCGTCCGTGGCCGTAGGCTACTTTCACACAGACGGGTCACAGATCCGTCTGCATAAAAGCTTTTTCAGAGCTGAGTTTTCACTTTGTGAAAACTCAGATCCAACAGTATATTCTAACACAGAGGCGTTCCCATAGTGATGGGGACGCTTCAAGTTAGAATATACTACGAACTGTCTACATGACTGCCCCCTGCTGCCTGGCAGCACCCGATCTCTTACAGGGGGCTGTGATCCGCACAATTAACCCCTCAGGTGCCGCACCTGAGGGGTTAATTGTGCGTATCATAGCCCCCTGAAAGAGATCAGGTGCTGCCAGGCAGGAGGGGGCAGACCACCCTCCCTCCCCTGTATTACATTCATTGGTGGCCAGTGCGGCCTCCCCTCTCCCCCCCCCCCTCCTAATTAAAATCCCCCCCCTTGGTTAGTTTAATAGCGGTCTGCAACCAGCGCAGGATAAATGTCAGCATTTATCCTGCATATAAATGTATATATATTGTTTGATACCTCCATTTGCAATATAACACGAAAAAAACTAACATGAGCAAACGCTGTTCCCTTAGACAAAATACAGTCAAAAACAAATATTGACTCAACATCATATCTTCTTAAATATCTCCGTGTCTCACTATCTACACACCGCGTACATCTGACCTGGACATTTAAAATCTTCACCTGTTTATAAGCTTATGCTGTTGCTATTTCTCATTGTATATGTACATATATCTCAGCAAGCATGCGCTGACTTCTGTATGGCCTTTAAGTCTGGGCCGGCACCAGGTGTACAGTCGTGGCCAAAAGTTTTGACAATGACAAAAATATTAGTTTTCACAAAGTTTGCTGCTAAACTGCTTTTAGATCTTTGTTTCAGTTGTTTCTGTGATGTAGTGAAATATAATTACACGCACTTCATATGTTTCAAAGGCTTTTATCGACAATTACATGACATTTATGCAAAGAGTCAGTATTTGCAGTGTTGGCCCTTCTTTTTCAGGACCTCTGCAATTCGACTGGGCATGCTCTCAATCAACTTCTGGGCCAATTCCTGACTGATAGCAACCCATTTTTTCATAATCACTTCTTGGAGTTTGTCAGAATTAGTGGGTTTATGTTTGTCCACCCGCCTCTTGAGGATTGACCACAAATTCTCAATGGGATTAAGATCTGGGGAGTTTCCAGGCCATGGACCCAAAATGTAAACGTTTTGGTCCCCGAGCCACTTAGTTATCACTTTTGACTTATGGCACGGTGCTCCATCGTGCTGGAAAATGCATTGTTCTTCACCAAACTGTTGTTGGATTGTTGGAAGAAGTTGCTGTTGGAGGGTGTTTTGGTACCATTCTTTATTCATGGCTGTGTTTTTGGGCAAAATTGTGAGTGAGCCCACTCCCTTGGATGAGAAGCAAACCCAAACATGAATGGTCTCAGGATGCTTTACTGTTGCCATGACACAGGACTGATGGTAGCTCTCACCTTTTCTTCTCCGGACAAGCCTTTTTCCAGATGCCCCAAACAATCGGAAAGAGACTTCATTGGAGAATATAACTTTGCCCCAATCCTCAGCAGTCCATTCACCATACTTTCTGCAGAAGATCAATCTGTCCCTGATGTTTTTTTTGGAGAGAAGTGGCTTCTTTGCTGCCCTTCTTGACATCAGGCCATCTTCCAAAAGTCTTCGCCTCACTGTGCGTGCAGATGCGCTCACACCTGCCTGCTGCAATTCCTGAGCAAGCTCTGCACTGGTGGCACTCCGATCCCGCAGCTGAATCCTCTTTAGGAGACTATCCTGGCGCTTGCTGGACTTTCTTGGACGCCCTGAAGCCTTCTTAACAAGAATTGAACCTCTTTCCTTGAAGTTCTTGATGATCCTATAAATTGTTGATTGAGGTGCAATCTTAGTAGCCACAATATCCTTGCCTGTGAAGCCATTTTTATGCAACGCAATGATGGCTGCACGCGTTTCTTTGCAGGTCACCATGGTTAACAATGGAAGAACAATGATTTCAAGCATCACCCTCCTTTTAACATGTCAAGTCTGCCATTTTAACCCAATCAGCCTGACATAATGATCTCCAGCCTTGTGCTCGTCAACATTCTCACCTGAGTTAACAAGACGATTACTGAAATGATCTCAGCAGATCATTTAATGACAGCAATGAAATGCAGTGGAAAGTTATTTTTGGGATTAAGTTAATTTTCATGGCAAAGAAGGACTATGCAATTCATCTGATCACTCTTCATAACATTCTGGAGTATATGCAAATTGCTATTATAAAAACTTAAGCAGCAACTTTTCCAATTTCCAATATTTATGTAATTCTCAAAACTTTTGGCCACGACTGTAGATGCCCATCATTGGTGGCAGCGGAGAGTTCCGATCGGAGTCCCAGTTTAATCGCTGGGACTCAGATCGGTAACCATGGCAACCAGGACGCTACTGCAGTCTTGGCTGCCATGGTTACTTAGCAATTTTAGAAGCATTATATTTACCTACGATGTCTTTGACTGACCGGGCGCTTCTCCTACTGGTAAGTGAAAGGTCTGTGCTATAAGCAATGCGCCGCACAGACCTTTCACTTACCAGTAGGAGGAGCGCCCGGCCGGCCACAGACAGCGCAGGTAAGTATAATGCTTCTAAAATTGCTAAGTAACGATGGCAGCCAGGACTGCAGTAGCATCATGGTTACCGATCGGAGTCCCAGCGATTAAACTGGGACTCCGATCGGAACTCTCCGCTGCCACCAATGATGGGCATCTACACCTGGTGCTGGCCCAGACTTAAAGGCCATACAGAAGTCAGCGCATGCTTGCTGAGATATATGTACATATACAATGAGAAATAGCAACAGCATAAACAGGTAAAATATACATATATTTTTTTTTGTGAAGATTTTAAATGTCCAGGTCAGACGTGCGCGGTGTGTAGATAGTGAGACACGGAGATATTGATATGATGTTGAGTCAATATTTGTTTTTGACTGTATTTTGTCTAAGGGAACAGCTTTTGCTCATGTTAGGTTTTTTCGTGTTATATTGCAAATGGAGGTATCAAACAATATATATACATTTATATGCAGGATAAATGCAGACATTTATCCTGCGCTGGTTGCAGACCGCTATTAAACTAACCATGGGGGGGGGGGATTTTAATTAGGAGGGGGGTGAGGGGGGGGGCGCACTAGCCACCAGTGAATGTAATACAGGGGAGGGAGGGGGGTCTGCCCCCTCCTGCCTGGCAGCACCTGATCTCTTACAGGGGGCTATGATACGCACAATTAACCCCTCAGGTGCGGCACCTGAGGGGTTAATTGTGCGGATCACAGCCCCCTGTAAGAGATCGCGTGCTGCCAGGCAGCAGGGGGCAGTCATGTAGACAGTTCGTAGTATATTCTAACTTGAAGGGAACGGATCCGTTTGCAATTGCACCATACTGTGTCAACGTCAAACCGATCCGTCCCTATTGACTTGCATTGTAAGTCAGGACGGATCTGTTTGGCGCCAGGCGGACACCAAAATGACTTTTTTCTTCATGTCCGTGGATCCTCCAAAAATCAAGGAAGACCCACGGAAGAAAAAATGAACACGGATCACGGTACTACGGAACCCGTTTTTGCGGACCGCAAGAAAAAATGGTCGTGTGCATGAGGCCTAATACAGGTGGCACTCATTGGATAGTATCAGATTGTGTAGGAGCACACACATTTGACAAGGGGAATTGTAAAAATCAGATGTTAATCTATTCATGAATTTATAGTAGAAATAACAGGAACAAAACAATGCAGAATTCTAAAAAAGACACCCTAGAATTGTTATGTAATGGAGAATATTATTATTTACTAAAACAGACATCAGGAGCGGAGATGGATCGACTTTAGGGCCTGTACAGAGTTGCCAACCAGAATTTTTCCTTTTTTCTTGACAACTTATTCCAAAATCACGGACAGTAAAAAAATTTTACGGACAAATTGGAAAACCATAATAAGTTAGAAAGATAATAATTGATATAGGTCTATAGCTCAATGTATTGATATGAACTCAATACCAGCATTTACTCTGAGCTGTAAAATGAGAATTACCACCAAATTAATCTAGTCATGTACCACCAGCCTAAAAGAATTAATGGACGCATCTATTTTTTTTTTCACTGACACAGGAAAAAGTCATTTATTTTTATGGACTGCCCAGAAATTTCTAGACAGTTGGTGACCCTGGACCTGTTGGATCTTTAAGACCTTTTGGTGGAGTATAAAGTCAATCTGTATCATCATATTATTTGTAGAACCAACTATCACAGTCCATTCCAGAAGGGCAAACTTCATACCTGGAGGTTATGTAGAAGTTAGAGACAGACGTGGTGTTGCGGGTGACACTGACAACTACTACATAATAACATGCTATGTTCTGGAGTGAGGAGGACTACAGGTGGAGTTGCTGCTAATAAATTAGATAGGATGGGATAATATGATCACACATAAAATGGGCCTCCAGATTGCTTTGTGTTGCTCTACCTGCTCTATGTTTGATTAAATTTTATCTTTATTTTACTCTTAAGAAAAATAACTGTTTTTCTGTCCAGGATGTTTTCAGGTATAGACTCCAAAGTTCTTAGTAAAGACTAGTTACAAGTTAACATAACTTAATGACTGTTCACATTCTCATTCACAGATATCATCGTTTGCCCCTACCAGTAGATGGTGCTCCTCTGGAATCACAGTTTGATGCTTTTGTAAACTTTCTCAGGGTATGTAAAACATTTGGTTTAAAATCCAATGCCTTTTGTGGAATGTCAGCACTGATTTAAATTACACTGGATACAGTGGATATGAGGGTTACCCATCACTTTACTAAAGGAAGTTTGAAACTAGTGCTTGTATTTCATGCGCTGGATTGGACACAAGATGCACGTGTATAGAACACTGTAGAGCACACCACTTTCCATACATATGGCTCCCTCAGTCAAGGTTGACTTGGTTGTAGAGTTTGCCCATGAGGTAGTACTGCAAAGTTTGCAGTTATTAGCACAGATTATTCAAATTTAGTCATACACAGTTTAGCAAGAACTAGTTTGAGAAGTCCTTTACATACAATTGTATTAGATTGAACTTACAGTATACTTTCAGAACTGGCACATCACCATAAGAATATACGTGCCAGGAGGTGAATCACTGCACTTCCAGAAGTTGTTTGAAGTAGGCAAATATAACTTTGAGTTACTGCCGCGTTCTTATGTGAACCTGCCAAATCCACTGTGTATCTGCTTCCAAAGCTCAAACTTGTTCTCTTTAATATTCTCCTTGTTTTTATGAAATTTGTTGTGATTTTTAAAAAATTTTTGTGTTTCGTTCGTTTTTAAGTACTGTAATTAGCTGATATGCTTGTTAATCTTACCAATTTAAGAACAACTTTTATATTCAGAGGCTACCTCTGTGGCAGGCGCAGCACTATAAAGTGCCTTTTGCGCTGTGGCATTAGAAGAATTTTGATATCTCTGACTTTTTAGTCTAACCAGACTGTCTGTCTGTTATTCTGTAATTCCTCTAGCGCCGTTCTATGGAAACAGTAGGTTTAAAGAGCACACCAAATGCTTGAAAAAGCTTCTTTATTAACTTAAACTTTTCTTCATATATAACACTGCCGCCTCCGCAGCAGATGCTCCATGTACATAAAGTATCACAAAATGGCGGTATGCATAAGATGGTGGTTCAACTGTTCAATCTTGTTATTCAACATAAAATGGTGGATATATTTCTCTCTTGAGTATCTGTACTCTCACTTTAAGTTATTTAAGCACTTTATGATCTCCCTGAGAGGTATATCTGAGGTCTAACTAATAGTTCTACTTGCTGAATTTGGATGCAATTTGCAGTATGCAGTTAGCAGTAACTATTTACAGATTGGTTGAGTATGATCTGGTATGGTTGTATACAATTTGGATTGCAATATGGAATTTGAATGGTTGCAATTGTGAACTTTGTAGTTTGCAATTGGTGGAACTGTATCTGTACTGTTCCAGATCACTATATTAACAGTAGGAACATTATATAACTGTTCTAAATACCTATTTTGGCCCCTCTGCTTCCATAAAACACAGCTCTTAGTAAAGTGAATGTCTGTTCAGCTTCTCTCCTCTGGTGTAATGATTCTAGCAGCTCCTGCTAGGGGAATTTCCCACACAGGCTGTGTGTGAGGCTGGCTGTGATTGGTCAAAATTCTTGCCCAGCAACAATAGTTTAACTCTATGCTTTCTGTTTCTGCTCTGTCATTGAGCTTACCTTACATTATTTAATGAATCTTAAAGGCATATTATCTTTTCTGCTTCTGTGAACACAATATATAACAGTTTTATGACATCCAAACATGAAGTCACTGTAAATAACTCTGCTTTTGTATTTAACACACAAACATAGGAACTGTATTAAGGTTATTGGCAGGTTTAGTTGTATAAACATATAAGCTATATTAGCAACCTAGGACAGTTCTTGGCTGGCTATCTACAACCTCCAGTGATGCTAGCATTTTCTTCTCCTGTCAGAAGTTTGGCGGGCACCTGTGATCAACTTTATGTTGCCCTTGGGCAGTATAAAGTAGTGACAGACATGCCGATTCCAGTAGTCTGTCATTCATTAGCTGCTATGATGGTTTCTGCATTATATTCATTGCTGCCTGGGCCTGGAAAAGTCATAGCTGCCTCAGAAGGGTCACAGTTATTCATGAGCTTCTGCTCTCCCTGCCCACCTGGTAATAATTGGCATTCAATTATTGATGGCTGGGTGGACGGAGCAGGAACTCATGAATAACTGTGGTTCTTCTAAGGCAGCCATGACTCTTTTCCAGGCCTGGGCTGCAATGAATATAATACAAGTTCTCAGCAACCACCTAATATTAGCTTCTGACCCACTGCTGAAATCAGTGTCTGACAATACTTTATGCTGTCCTCAGTGTGGGCAGGGTAAAGTTAATGACAGGTTACCTTTAAATCGAACAGCGGGACACACAGACTGCAGATTAAATGATACAGTTGCTAAGGCACCCTTAGTTCACACTTCACTGATTTGGTCAGTGATTTCCATCAGTAACTGTGAGCGAAACCAGGTGTGGAGGCTACACAGAGATAAGGTAAAATGTTTTGACTCACACTTGGTTTTGGCTCACAATCACTCGTGGAAATCACTGATCACGTCACAGAAGTGTGAACTAGGCCTTATGATGTACAGAGTGTCCTCTGCAATGCTCTTATGTAAGAGCTGCTTTAGGTGTTGAACAGGTGCATCTCCTATCATTAGATTTACACTTTCCTAAACTAACACTCACTCAGAATTTTCTGTTGACTCTGGCTTGTGAGACCAAGACAGGCTGTCAGCTTAGGGTACTTTCACACTTGCGTTAAAGTTTTCCGGTATTGAGTTCTGTCCTCGGGGCTCAATACCGGAAAAAAATTGATCAGTTTTATCCTAATGCATTCTGAATAGAGAGCATTCCATTCAGTATGCATCAGGATGCATCAGTTCAGTCCCTCTTAAGTTTTTTGGCCGGAGAAAATACTGCAGCATGAACAGTTGTTGGAATGACTGATTCGGCATAAATTTTCCGGCGACTGAACTGCCTGCCGGAATCCTCTGTCGCAAGTGTGAAAGTACCCTTAGTGAACGATCAGATAACAGCTGCCAATAGAAGTCATTGAGGAGGGGAGGAGGAGTGAGCTGGAGAGAGAGAGAAAGACACACACAGAGGCTGTAGCAGCCAATGGCAAAGGTTATATCTCATTCCAAGTACTTTATTCACATCTATTCTGTGCAGTACTTCTCTATATTGTCCTAAATGGTGCTTCTGAGTAAGAGCAGAATCTCTTGTTCACAGTAATAGAATAAGATATATGGAGCCTTCAGAGTGAAAAACTAAATATTACGTATGTACACACCCCATGACAGTGTATTCCGAAAAGTCATCTAAAAGTCTAGATACACTTTTAACTTCTGGCAGGAGACAAGAATTCCAATAAGGGTACCAACAGTGTTGCTGCACTTTACAAAGTGTTTTTTGAGTAAAACACCTTTGGGCTACACCAGGGGTCAGCAACCTCCCATAGAAGTTAGAATGGTGAAAGTTGTAGTTTCCTAACAGCTGATGTGCTATAGATTGCTGAGCCCTCTACACTATTAAAAAGCGCTCATATTTTGTGCCTCGTTATGTCACTAGTAATGTCTTTATTATTATTATTTTTTTGTTCGTAAAGCAGCACAGATCCCTTTTGTATGCTTTGCCTACAGGGGGCATAGACACAGTACAGGGATAGGAATATCCCAGTCTGTGCCGCTGAAGTCAGCAATGCAGACATGCCCCTCTGTTTATCAGTTATATTGTCTTAATATGACACACTTTTCTTCAGTTGACAATTCAATTGAATTTCTACTAATCCCTTCTAATATTACTGTGTTAGTATATCTAGGATGTGTGTATATGTATGTGTGTGTGTGTGTGTGTGTGTATATGTGTGTGTGTGTATATATATATATATATATATATATATCACACTTGAGAAAGATCCTGAAGAGGATTGCAATTTTGTACAGACATGGGTAAAGAAAATGCCACCTAGGTACCTGGAGTGCCATGGAGTTTACTATTTGTATTTGGGATTGTACGCTGGCACCCATTTTGTTGTCTTTTAGCCTCCATTCACACATCCGTATTAATGAGTCCGCATCCGTTCCGCAATTTGCGGAACTGGTGTGGACCCGTTAATTCTCTATGGGGACGGAATGCATGCGGAGAGCACACTATGTGCTCTCCGCATCCGCATTTCCGGAGCGCGCCGCCAATCTTCCGGTCCGTCGCTCCTGAAAAAAATAGAACATGATTAGAACAGATTAGGCATTTTCTATTATAGTGTCGGCGATGTGCAGTCCGCAAAATGCGGAACGCACATTGCCAGTGTCTGTGTTTTACGGATCCGCAAAACACATACGGATGTGTGAATGGACCCTTAATCTGGTAGTGCAACCTCTTTGAATATGTATATAGTATATTATAGTCCTAGCTGGAAAAAAGGTCACCGTAAATTGGTCCAGGGGCTCACTGTAGAGAACTGCTGGTGTCTGCGTTGGTTTCACTAAAGTGTAACAATCGTTTCAGTTTATTTTTAGAGTAGGCAGAGGGATGTTAAATATTTTTGTAATGTACGTCATAAGGGAAAGATCTTTTTTCGCTCAAGAAAACAGGGTGTAAAGAGTTGTCTCGGCAAAGTTCTAACAGTGTTGCTAAGGGGAGCCTGTCTTTCAGTCTTCAATTCTACTGAGCGCTAAAGACACTTGTGAGTAACATACAGAGTCTTCCAGCCTGCCTCTTGTCCTTGCTCCAGTCCCTGACTATGTACTTGCCCCTAACTCTCACTGCCCATCACCCTCCCTTTCTGACCTGTTACACCCAGGTGTCTTCAGTGCTCAGTAAAACGCTAAAGACTGGTGTAAACTGGTGTAAAGTAGAACTGACTTAGTTGCCCATAGCAACCAATCAGATTTCATCTTTCATTTTCCAAAGGAGCTATGAAAAATGAAAGGTGGAATCTGGTTGCTATGGGCAACTAAGTCGGGTCTACTTTACACCAGTTAGATAAAACTCCCTCTCTTTTTTATTTTTTTAGGAATGTTCAGGTAGAACTTTGCCAAGAAGACTCTTTAAACCAAAACAGTTATACTTGAACTCTCCATATGCTGAACATACCCTGAAAGCTGGAACTTCACATTAAAATATAAAAACTTAAAATACAGCTTCAAAAATGTTGATGTAATGGATTCTTTCTATGCCTTCTTTTTGATATGGACACAGGGTTGTTTGATGTGTTGTCTGTATGACACTGCATTTATTCATGTAAAAATATAGAATTATGATGGCAATGTGGACCTCTTTTATGGAGTCCTCTAATTAAACATATACTTTCTGCTTTTTAGGAAAACCCTTGCCTCCTGCTACTTCATGATACCAGCTGTGCACCACCTGCTTTGCTTTTCAGTTGCCAGACAGGAGTTGGGAGGACGAATTTAGCCATGATTCTGGGAACATTAGTTCTGTATCACCGAAAGGGTTCAACTGAAAAACAGATGTGAGTCCTTTTTAAATGTTATTGAACGGATTCTTTCATTGGCTTTTTTATGTTTTCTATTTGTTCCAGATCTTGCAAAATTCCATGTCTGAGTGCTGTATAATGCATGTGAATGGAATTTTATATCTGTATAGATTTCAGATCATGTTCCAAGTTTTCATATTTATGCCATGCCTTCTGAACTTAACTCAATGAACCAAATTTACTAATGTGTCGGCACCTAGAGTCTTTCTAAAAAGTTGCATGAATTAGCACAGTTTGGCCCAACTCAAGAAGGGAGTGGGGCTTTGCAGGAAAGGGGGTATGGCCTAAGATTGTGCCAATATTCTGGAATAAACTTTTGTCTCGAAGTAAGCCAACCAATAATTTGTAAAGAATTAGACAAAAGTGTATATCCCTGCACCAGATTTTTCATCCAGCCTGAGTCACTGTGATAAATCTGGTACAGGTCTAGACAGCCTGGTTAAGTTTACACCATCCATAGGATTAGTAAATCTGCCCCCATTATGTTGTGAGTGGGTAAAATTTGTATCAAAATCTCTGGTTAATCTGTTGGCATATTTATCCTGTGGGAACACTCTGTAGCATGTGAACCCAGCTGTATATAACTAAAGCCAGTTGGGGTTTATTTGAGTAAAGCCAACCACACAAATAAGATTAGTATCTGCCAGAATGTGGCCTATCAGTCATAGGAATTATCCCAACCTCTACATGCCTTGGCTAAACTATCCCCCCGTGCCATCAGCTCCGTTCCCCCAGTGCCTTCAGCTCTCCCCACTAAGTGCCATCCGCTCCACTCCCACACCCCAGTGCCATCCGCTCCACTCCCCCAGTGCCTTCAGCTCCCCCACCCCCGTGCCTTCAGCTCTCCCCCACCCCGGTGCCTTCAGCTCTCCCCCACCCCGGTGCCTTCAGCTCTCCCCCACCCCGGTGCCTTCAGCTCTCCCCCACCCCGGTGCCTTCAGCTCTCCCCCACCCCGGTGCCTTCAGCTCTCCCCCACCCCGGTGCCTTCAGCTCCCCCCCACCCCGGTGCCTTCAGCTCTCCCCCACCCCGGTGCCTTCAGCTCTCCCCCACCCCGGTGCCTTCAGCTCTCCCCCACCCCGGTGCCTTCAGCTCCACTCCCCCTTGTGCCATTGTCTCTACCCCACTTGTGCCATCATCCGTCCCCCTTGTGTCATAGTCTCTGCCACTGGCACTATTGATGAGGGCACTGTCTTGCACTATTGATGAGGGCACTGTTTCTGGCGCTATTGACAAATTCACAAATGCATTGCAATACCGGATCCGTCTCTCCGGTGTCATCCGGAAAAACTGTATTATTTTTTTTTTTCATTTTTAAGGGTCTGCGCATGATCAGACCGGAAAGCGGGATCCGTTTTGCCGGAGCACTTAATGCCGGATCCGGTACTAATACACTTCAATGTAAATTAATGCCGGATCCGGCATTCCGGCAAGTGATCAGTATTTTTGGCCGGAGAGAAAACTGCAGCATGCTGCGGTGTTCTCTCTGTCCAAAAAACGTAAGAAGGACTGAACTGATGCATCCTGATGCATACTGAACGTAATGCTCTCCATTCAGAATGCATTAGGATAAAACAGATCAGTTTTTTCCGGTATTGAGCCCCGAGGACGGAATTCAAAACCGGAAAACTTTAACGCAAGTGTGAAAGTACCCTAAGCCATTACATTCACTCTGAATATTCTACATTCTTATGGAGCCCGACGATAACCTAAATCAGATAGTAAGACTAATAGACAGGAACTGGTTTCTATGACAATGTGAATATTTGGTACCAGTCTACTTTGGCAGGCGAAAAAGACTTGGCTTTGTTCTAATTATTTCTCTCCAAGCCATATGTCTTAAAGCCATACTTTTACTGAATGTAGCCGATGGCAATGCTATTTAGTGCTGTGTAACATGATTAAAACTATGGAGGTCATTTATCAAACAGAAATGCGCCTAAATTAGGTGTATTTTTGGCGCAGATTGCGGAGCAAAGGTCCTTTGCATTGCAATCTGCGACTTCTCCCTGCTCATGCCCCATCTTAAAAAAAGGGGGTGCTGTGGGTGCCTGTTTTAGATGTAGAACATGGTCTAAATGTAAGACAGCTAAAAATCTGTCTTGCATTTAGAAGTTGCGAAGGATCCGGCAAAGTCGGCACCTTTTCATAACTTCGGCGGATTCACCGCCAGATATAGGGGTTATTAAGACCGGCATCTAAAACACCAGTCTTAATAAATGTGCCCCTATATATTTGTGTGGGTTAGTGATCTTTCAGAACTTCAGAAAATGAGCTTTGTTGGGTATTAGGTCCGAAGTGCCCAGGGCATCACAATGGTCCGAGGAGCCCAAGCCCACCTCTCCCCCAGAGCCCAAAACCACCCCTTCACTTATTCCCAGTACCTCGCCTTTCAGTCTGCCCCAACCTCTGCGCCATCATGTACTTCTTTTAAACTCTGCCCACGTCGTTAGCCACGGTGAAATTTTGTGCATATGCACTGCCTGCGCAGTGACTTCCCTGCAGTGGGCATGGACTCACTATAGGTAGTGTGCACGCACTGAGCCCTGTGTGTGACTCTGATGCCCATAGCAGGGAAGTCTGTGCGCTTTTGTTAGCGCTTGCCTCAGTGTAATCTCTCGCAAGCACAGAAACTTCCCTAGTGTGGGCATCGGACTCGCGTCACAGGGCTCGGCACATACTCACTACCTACAGTGAATCCATGCCCACTGCAGAGAAGTCGCTACGCAGGCAGTTTGCTTGTGCAAGATTTCACCGAGGCTAATGACACAGGCAGAGTTCAGAAGAAGTATGTGATGTTGAAGAGGAGGAGGTGGACAGGAAGATGAGGTACTGGGAACAAGTGAAGGGGTGGTCTTGGAGTTTTTCTTAACATTTTTGGATCAATGTGTTGAAGGTATAGGGGGACATTTCTCAAATATTTACAGCAGTTTTTGGCGTAAAAATATCACAATTTATGACACACAGCCTCTGTTGAGCAAAATTTCGAGACATTTGGCTGCCTGCGCCACTTTCAGATGTGGAGTGAGATGTGGCGTAGATCACTTTTTTGTATTTTAAACTTTTTAAGAAGTTGGGAAAAATCCGCAACACCGCACCAGACATTTCCCAGACGTACTTTTACTGAATTAGGGCTCATGCAAACTAACGTTTTTTCTTTCCGTGTCCGTTCCGTTTTTTTTTTGTTTTTTTTGAGGACCGTATGCGGAACCATTCATTTCAATGGGTCCGCAAAAAAAACGGAAGTTACTCCGTGTGCATTACGTTTCCGTATGTCCATATTTCCATTCCACCCAAAAAAATAGAACATGTCCTATTATTGTCAGCATTATGGACAAGGATAGTACTTTTCTATTAGGGGCCAGCTGTTTCGTAAAAAAAAATGAACACGGACATCATCCGTATTTTTTGCGGATCCGTTTTTTTGCGGACAGTAAAATACATACGGTCTTGTGCATGAACCCTTAGACGCAACTACATTGCACTTGTGCCAAATTTATTACTGTGCCATTGTCATACATTTGGTGCAGGTATGTATAGCAACTCCAATCTAAAGACTAACCACAAAGACGCCTACAATGATAAATTCCCTCCAAAGTCTTTATATTAAGAGCTGCACCTTGACCTGCAATGGGCGTGTAATAATTGTACATGGCACTTTAAATCCACTTGATTTCTAACCTAATTTTATACAAATATAACTATTTGCATTCCAGGATCAACCAGAGCACCAATGACTTGCCAAAAGAACGTTTTCAGGTGATACAAAACTTCATCAATATGGTACCAAATGGAGAACAAATAGTTGAAGAGGTAACTATTGATATGGCTCAGAAGAGGTGGCATCCTACTACACAATGAGATTCATGGTGGATGGGTGTCTTCATGATGCATTTCTCCAAAAGTCAAAAACAACCAATTGAACTTCTAGATTAGGGGGGAATCAAAACTTGTGCTAAGGAAAACTGGCTTAGTTGCTCAGAGCAACCAATCAGATTTCACCTTTCATTTTTCAGAGTTCTTTTGGATAAGGAAATTATCAATCTAATTGGTTACTGTGGGCGCCTAAGCCAGTTTTCCTTAGCGCCAGTTTTTATAAATGTCACCCACTGTGTTTTGTACATTTATGAATGCATTGTATATGATATGTGTGATGATTGGGTTGCATAATATGTGTTTTACATATGAATATATTGTGTGTGTGTATGATACATGTGATTGCACTGAGATTATATATTTTTTTGTGTGTGGTAGTTGTAATTGCATTGGGTTGCATTGATGATTTTCTGTAAGTATTGTGTGTGTATGATACTTGCGATTACATTATATTACTGTGTGTCTGTATGATACATGTGATTGCACTGAGATGTATTGTGTGTGATACTTTGATCGGATAGTGTTGATGATTGATTTATCGTATGTTGTGTGTGTGATTGTACTGAGCTGCATTATGTGTGATACTTGCAATTACATGATGTTGGTGTGTGTTATACAAGTGGATGTATTGAGTGTGTGATAAAATGACTGCATTGTGTGTGATACATGTGAATGCAGAGTGCGTGCATGATACGTGTGAATGCAGAGTGCGTGCATGATACGTGTGAATGCAGAGTGCGTGCATGATACGTGTGAATGCAGAGTGCGTGCATGGTGCGTGTGAATGCAGAGTGCGTGCATGGTGCGTGTGAATGCAGAGTGCGTGTATGGTGCGTGTGAATGCAGAGTGCGTGTATGGTGCGTGTGAATGCAGAGTGCGTGTATGGTGCGTGTGAATGCAGAGTGCGCGTGTGAATGCAGAGCGCGCGTGTGAATGCAGAGCGCGCGTATGGCGCGTGTGAATGCAGTGCGCGCGTATGGCGCGTGTGAATGCAGTGCGCGCGTATGGTGCGTGTGAATGCAGTGCATGTATGGTACGTGTGATACAGCAGTTGCAAAAAATCTGAATGATGATCACACCCAACAAAATGGTAATTTGCATTCAACCGACTCTTAACATGAGAAACATACAGCTCGGCATGTGTCTCTGGCACACGCCTGACACTTTCAGAAGCCATTAAATTGGCTTAATTTGGTATTTTGCCTTCTTCACGATTGGGGTTAGTTAGCAGATTTCTAATGAAAGAAAGAAGGCAATAATCTGATATTTATAATGAATTTCGTCACATTCTTCCTTTCCCATATAAAGTATTGTTCTCCTAGATAATGTGTGGCCAACTGTATGTATGTAATTAAGGGCTGAACACGACAAGCAGATTAATCTCTGCAGTGGATTCTCTTGAGATTAATCCTCCTTTAAAAACTGTCCTGCTTTGCACAATTTTCTGCAATTTAATCCCTACAGATTAATCTCTGGTTTCTTTAGGGAAAATAATTTCCTGCTGGATCACTTGTAAAAGAAATAATCTGTGTTAGGTATTTAATCAGATAATGGTACTTTCTGTGGAAGAGGGTAACCCATGCATTGTATGCTTTAGTTGTGCATGTCATGAGCATGGTGTTACCTGTGTGACTTTCTTTATGTATGTGTGTGTGTGCTTTATATAAATATACTACATACTAGAGATGAGCAAGTCAATTCTATCAATACGAGATTCATCTTGAATTTTCCAAAACTTCAGGTTCATTCAGAATTGATTAGCTTATATATTATATTTTTTATTTTATTTCTTATGCATTTTTGTTTTTTTCCTTTGGACATACCCAACAGTATGTTTTTGGGATGTACGAGGAAACCTGAACTCACAGGAGACTTACTCTTAAGCCCCCTTACATGGGTCATTCCTGATCATTGCCATGGGTAAACATGCCCGGTGATTAGGGACAAATATTTGTTGTCTAATTGCATCTTTTTGGTATAAAAATTGTCATTTGTTGGCAGCACAACACACTGGTGCATTGCAGTGCTGGGGTTCTAGGTTCAATTCTAACTTAGAACAACATCTGCATGCATTTTGTATGTCCTTCCCCAATGTTTGTGTGGGTTTCCTCCGGGTACTCCAGTTTCCTCCCACACTTCAAAAAAATATGCATGTAGGCAAATTGGCTTCCTACAAAATTGACCCTAGTGTATATTGTGTGTTGGGGTCAAGCGCCTATATGCCAGCCATTGACTTTCCATGGAGTCAACCCAACCATACAACTATCCATGCTCTTTGAGTCCCTTTGTGAGAAAAGCGCACCACAAATGTTTGTCATTGTCATAAGTTGCCAATGATTGATTCATGTAAATTGAGCTAAGTGAACACCAATCAACTTGCTGTACCGGCAGTTGTTCTGGACAGGAAATCTGAGAAGAACCCCAACGATGCAAGGAAACAATGCCAACCTATGTATGAAAACACGTGCAGGCAAGAACTGGTTTGGCCATACCTTCTTGTAGTTAATAGAATTCCCAGATCCATCACACTGTCTATATTCCGCTTAATTTTGGACATGCAGGTAACCAGGACATGGTGACAATTTTAATTTTTACATATAGGTGGACCATGCTATTTCCTTGTGTTCAGAAATGCATGATATCAAGTCAGCTATATATGAATGCAAGAAGAAGTTGGAGGGCATTGGTGAGGACTACCAAATTCAGGTAAATTGAGTCTCCCATATGCCATGTATATACAACAGTTATGTGTATTTGAGAATTGATAATTGATATGTATTATGTTGTAGTGATGAGTATTTTTCATTAGTGATATGTTTATTCCTTTCCTCAGTATAATGTTTATGCGAATATGCCTCTGTGACAGCTTTGCTGTCTACACTCATTCAGACAGGTGTCTTCTTCCCTGCAGCTAACTGAAAGTCCACCTCCTCATTATCTAACCACAATGTACACATTGAGGGCTCTGCTGGCAGATCTAGGGCCGTTCGTTTAAGAAAGGAAGGAAATTGTGTCTTTTCTGATTCATAACAATCCAAACTAGCAGTATAAACAGGACGGACGTGATGTAAACCGTGTCAGGAAGGTGCATTTGGTAAAAGCAAGTGTCTGGGTGACAAGATGCTGAGAATGGCTGCGCATCTCTCATACAATGTTTGTCATCCAGGAAGCTCCAGGAATTCACAATCTGTTCCAAGAGTGCACTCACAAGGAAGTATATCTTCATCTGCACCTCAGCAGATGTACAGTCAGGTCCATAAATATTGGGACATCGACACAATTCTAAAATTTTTGGCTTTGAAATGAAATGAACAAGATGTGCTGTAACTGCAGACTGTCGGCTTTAATTTGAGAGTATTTACATCCAAGGTGAACGGTGTAGGAATTAAAACAGTTTGCATATGTGCCTCCCACTTGTTAAGGGACCAAAAGTAATGGGACAGAATAATAGTCATACATCAAACTTTCACTTTTTAAAACTTGGTTGCAAATCCTTTGTAGTCAATTGCAGCCTGAAGTCTGGAACGCACAGACATCACCAGACGCTGGGTTTCATCTCTGGTGATGCTCTGCCAGGCCTCTACTGCAACTGTCTTCAATTCCTGCTTGTTCTTGGAGCATTTTCCCTTCAGTTTTGTCTTCAGCAAGTGAAATGCATGCTCAATCAGATTCAGGTCAGGTGATTGACTTGGCTATTGCATAACATTCCACTTCTTTCCCTTAAAAAACTCTTTGGTTGCTTTTACAGTATACTTTGGGTCATTGTCCATCTGCACTGTGAAGCGCCGTCCAATGAGTTCTGAAGCATTTGGCTGAATATCAGCAGATAATATTGCCCGAACACTTCAGAATTCATCCTGCTGCTTTTGTCAGCAGTCACATCATCAATAAATACAAGAGAACCAGTTCCATTGGCAGTCATACATGCCCACACCATGACACTACCACCACCACCATGCTTCACTGATGAGGTGGTATGCTTAGGATCATGAGCAGTTCCTTTCCTTCTCCATACTCTTCTCATCCCATCACTGTGGTACAAGTTGATCTTGGTCTCATCTGTCCATAGGATGTTGTTCCAGAACTATGAAGGCTTTTTTAGATGTCGTTTGGCAAACTCTAATCTGGCCTTCCTGTTTTTGAGGCTCACCAATGGTTTACATCTTGTGGTGAACCCTCTGTATTTTCTCTGGTGAAGTCTTCTCTTGATTGTAGACTTTGACACACATAGACCTACCTCCTGGAGAGTGTTCTTGATCTGGCCAACTGTTGTGAAGGGTGTTTTCTTCACCAGGGAAAGAATTCTTCGCTCATCCACCACAGTTGTTTTCCGTGGTCTTCTGGGTCTTTTGGTGTTGCTGAGCTGACCGTTGCGTTACTTCTTTTTAAGAATGTTCCAAACAGTTGTTTTGGCCACGCCTAATGTTTTTGCTATCTCTCTGATGGGTTTATTTTGTTTTTTCAGCCTAATGATGGTTTGCTTCACTGATAGTGACAGCTCTTTGGATGTCATCTTGAGAGTTGACAGCAACAGATTCAAAATGCAAATAGCACACTTGAAATGAACTCTGGACCTTTTATCTGCTCATTGTAATTGGGATAATGAGGGAATAACAAACACCTGGCCATGGAACAGCTGAGAAGGCAATTGTCCCATTACTTTTGGTCCCTTAACAAGTGAGAGGCACATATGCAAACCGTTGTAATTCCTACACCGTTCACCTGATTTGGATGTATGTAAATACCCTCAAATTAAAGCGGACAGTCTGCAGTTAAAGTACACCTTGTTTGTTACATTTCAAATCCATTGTGGTGGTGTATAGAGCCAAACATGTTAGAATTGTGTCGATGTCCCAATATTTATGGACCTGACTGTATCTGTCATAGCAGTGTGGTTCTAACATACTACTGTCTTCTTGATCCACATGTCTAGACTAGAATTTGCAACTAGAATTTGTCTCAGAGCAACCGAGATGTCAAAATTCTCTAACTGACCACATCACGCATCCTGGAGAAGTGTGATAAGATATTCAGTTACACCATCATCTGATTAGATAGCAGAGATGTCAAGAGATACACTTGTGACGAGCACTATATGTAAGATGCTGTGTCTGATAGTGTCATAGCAGATTAAACATCTGGACAGGTTGTACTTGTTCAGATCATCAGTTTTTGTGTAGTCTTTCATAATGAAATTTCAGTGATATTCAGCTGGGCGGCCTCCTGTGTTGCATGTGTCTAGTATGTGCTTGTGGAAAAGTAACCTTATACGTTACAGCTGCCTTCTGCTGTCCTGCACACAAAGGGCCCCTTACTCGAACATAGAACAAGCATTGTACGCCCTTGTACAGCTAGAAAGGAACAAGTAGTTGTCACCACTATGATGGTGCTGTGGCTGCCACCATTATAGGAGCCAGGGGCAGACTTGGAACTTAAAGTGGCCCTGGAAAAAAAATCCTAAAAGTCGTCCCATGTTGTAGGTGGGTCCAGACTGACAGGAGGTGGGGTAACACATTTGGGCAGGGAGAACAGAATACCCCCCCAGCAGAACCAATTGCCACAGTGCAGGGCAAAATACTGCCACCCTTCCGAAGTACGAAACTATCATTGTCCTGAGGATGACAATACGGTTGTATTCAGGAGAAAACCTGTGTTAGCGCTGGCCAGGTGCATAAGTACCTGATGCTCCTACAATAATTAATGCTAAGCGCATGGGGGCACTGTGACGGGCAGTGTGGCGGCCACTGTATTGGGGGCACTGTGGCGGCCACTGTTATAAGGGCATTTGATAAAGTTGTCAAAAACAAAACACAATCTTGGGAGAAGCAAAAACCGATCTAATAATTTTTTTCCTGTGCTTGGGTTCAGTCTTATTCTGACTACATATACAGTTGTGTACATTACTGCTATATGTATGTGTGTTTAAGGCCTGTCCATTGTTCTGGCCCTGACTGATGTTATTTGTGACTTGATTGAGATAAGGGTCACATATGAAGTCCACATAAAGTACCAGGTTGACCAGTACTTTGGCAAAGTATTGTCTTAAAGGATAACAGTCATATTTTCATTAAAAAAAAAAAATATTTAGCATATGTTACTGCTGCAGCAGCATTATGCATAAAGCAATCTTTAGTTTCTTCACTTACCACTGTTTTCCTTGAGTTTTCCCCTTAGTTACGGCTGTTTTGAATCCTACATTATGAGGATCTTCTCAAGATGGCTCTTCTGCCAGTTCTCTGAGGCCAAAACTGCATTCCCTCAGGTCACATACAAACTTGCTGTAGCCAGCAGATTCCTGCCAGCCAATCAGATTGGATTACTGAGAGACACGCCTCCTCACCCTGCAGTGTGAAGGACCGCCCCTCTGTCTTCCTAGCCGGAGACAGATGAGCCATAGCAACGGTCTTTTAAGGGAGCAGTGGAAAGGGACGGGAGACATTAATGAAAGCTGTTATTATAAGGTAATTACAGATACTTTTGGCAATCATTGACAGACTAACTCAGGTATACATGCCTAGCTCTAATAAACTAGCAAATAAAAAAAATATGACAGTTATCCTTTAAGTTGGCAAAAGCCCATAAAGTTTAACCATCGTATGGAGCTAGGGCTGTAAAAAATTGTTTATAAATCAGTGTCCTTAGAAATTCATTAAGTCGCTTGAAAATTGCTCCAGTCAATGCCAATGTGCCAACTTTTGCCACATAAAGCAATTCTTCCCCTTACGAGGGCCACAGTGGCATTTGAAGAGTGCACCAAATGGACTGTGGGACTTTCATTTCAATTTTCAGTCAAGTTCTTGGTATAATATCAAACACTATATATGTGTATCAAGTTCTAAAACTAAAGAACTGCCAACTAGGGACACAAAGTAATTTATCAAGTCCCCTGGGAAATAAACAATCATTCTAATGACTTTTATTTGAACAAGGTCTATGGCACCTTTGACACTTGGTTATAAAAACCTGCTTTGGCAGACAACAGTAAACCACTGTCAAATGATTTTATGTTTGGAACTGTTCCCAGCTATCTTCTACCGCTCCTGCAACAGAGGCTTTTGAAAGTTGTAGTCTATTAACTCTAATTTAATTATGATTTAGAGGGACTCTCTGTTTTGAACAATCCCTACTTGTTATAAGGTTCCCTAAACAATAAGCTGATCACAAAGCATCCCCCCTTTATGGGACCCCCAACAATAAGATGTACTCTGTGGGAAGACAGTAAGTGTTCAATCTCCCTGCAGCTCCATCACATGGCAAATCAGTAGGTCTCTGTGTAATGCTGGATAGGACTGGTCCCCCGCATCAAGAGTCGGTCTTTGTAACCGCTCTTTTTCGGACTAGAAATGATGATTCTGATCATGGGAGCTCTCCTCTGTTGACTCGGTCTTCCCTGATTGAGTATATATTGGCTATTCTAAACCAGACAACTCCAATAAAAGTGTCATATGGTTTAAACAAAGGTTAATTAAAACGTATATTTGTAAAATAGTGAACCTCCTCTGAACAGCCCAGGGGGTCCATGCTTATCTCTCCAAGGACGTTTTGAAATGTCTTTGCAGAGATGGCTGCCCATCTCCTCGTTCTTCATTGCTTTATACACAGCGCTGAATGAGCATCCTTTGAGTGTTCCGTACAGAAACGGGAGCAGCAATGCCACCATTTTCTGCTCTGGTCCTAGAAATGATGTGATTGCTGGCGCCAGGTGTCTGCACAAACTGCTGGGTCCTAGTGAACAAAAGATACTAAAATAAAGCCACCAGTTCCTTTACATTTGGCAAAGCTGATTCTGTAATAATGTCACATACTATACCGCTTTAGCAGACATGATCACTTTTAACTTTCATCTTTTAATAAAACAACGGAAGTAGAATTCTGTCTGCCTCTGGATTTATGTAATTTTTTTTAGTATTTTTGTTTTCTTACATATACATTTAGTTTTATAATGATCAGCATTTCATAGCAACTGAGCTATTAGTGGCAAAACTAAATGTTAAAGCGCATAAACATATATAGGCTTAATTCTATATATTATATTATTGAATTGAGTATAGCGCCACCTAGTGTCCTTAAATAGTTTTATGCAAAATACTTCACATTTCTTATTTTCATATTAATCTGATGTAAAGGAAAACTGGCTGAGTTGCCCATAGCAACCAATCAGATTCCACCTTTCATTTTCTAAAGGAACATTTTTAATGAAAAATTAAAGGTTAAATCTGATTGGCTGCTATGGACAACTCAGCCAGTTTTCCTTTACACCAGTTTTGATAAATCTCCCCCATTAAGGCTGTTTATACTATCTTCTTTACAACTACTTTCAGTGTCTTCTGACAGATTTTTCCTTCTTGAGCAGAACTGAGGGGGCAAGATTTCTATAACAATTTTGTTTGGTATACTTTCACAAATCTTGAAATCGAAAATATGTTTAAATGCATTTTGGTCTAGCCTTTGACAGAAAATAACCACAGTAATCAAATCTTCGTCCACTGTACATTTCACAGGAAAAATAAAAAAATTTGGGAAGAAAATTGTAAATTATCACCTTATTATTTTTTTTACTCATTATCTTTTTGTTAAGAATACTATTTAGCAAGCTAGTTTTTAGAAAGCTAGATAACAACCACAATTATGGCTTCTGTAAGGGCTTTCACCAGGGTCTACTTTAGGGGTCTGTAAGATAATACGCATCCCTATTTTGGACCCAAGTCTCTTTCCCTCTTTTCTCCTTAAATGTCCCTCTTTTTGATCTGAGGGATAGATTTGCATTGTTACTTTTGCAATATTGATCAAGAAAATGTTTGGTTCCTCTCTGTATATTAGACCCTGCCTTGTATATTATTTTATTATCTGATGCAATTTGGATTTTAGAAACTTCCATATTCAGATAATTTTTGCGCTATTGTGTGCTAAGAAAACTATTAAAGTTTATAAATATACAGGAAAAATGGACTGTAACTAACCAGCGGGTGTGTACCCACTGTGCCACTGACTGGCAATACTCTGGAGGGGCGTAACTAAGCAACACTAGGTCTTCACTAGCGCCTCTAGTGGTGAGGATAGACTTGAGCCACGGTAGTTGCCAGGGGCGACTCCAGAGCGTAAACAGAGTCAGTGGCAGCTGGTCCAGCAGACCAGAAGATACCAACAATGGTACCAGCAGAGTAAGACAGCGATACCGATACAGATACAGATTCAGATCCAGATACAGATACCACAGGCAGACAAGGCATGGCAAAGGCAGAAGCAGTTACCTGCATCGCAAGCAATAACAGCTAGGCGGCCCCAGGCAGAGCTGCATACGGATAGCGATTCCCCCTCCGGGGAAGCCAGGGACCCTCTTCCGAAGGCGGACTTAAAACAAGCAGATACAGACATGGACAGAAACAGGGACAGAAGCCAGAGACACAAGAGCACAGACATGGGACAGGATACATCGGAAGCAGTTAAGCACTGCTAGGCGAACAGGGAACAGACCAGGGACATAACATAACAGAATACAGGCAGGTGCAGACAGAACAGGACATGGCATAAACAAGATGCAGAATACAACAATGTAAAACTAGGCGGAACCAAACAAACGGGCAGATGGTAAGACCCCTTGGGTCAGCAGCAAGTAGCTACACCTAGAACGGAACAGGACAAACTGACGAAGACTAAACAGAACTGACCCCAAGCCCCACAGCTCACAGGAACTTAAAGCTGCATAAGAGGCACCTGAGAAGCCCCATCCAGCCACAGAACAGGGAAGTTAACCCCAACAGAACCAGAGTCCAGAACAGACCATAACAGAGACTGCAGCACAGGCCGTTGCCCCTGGCATACACGGAGACACCCGCAGCCAGTACGCCAGAGCACAACCAACCCATGAACCCGCAGACACAATCGGGGAGGGAAAACATACACAGGAGGTTCAACATGGATACCGCAGCCAGCACTCAGCCCCTAGCAACAAGCCTGCACAGGATATCGGCCTGCAGCCAGTATGCAAGGGCGCATGCGGCCAGCCTACACGGCAACTCTGGTATAGAGAAGCGCACTGTGACATGGACTTTCACACAATGAACCATAAGGCTAGGGCTCCTTGGCAACCTGGGTTTCTTGCGACTGCCGCAAAGAACCCATTAATTTCTATGGGATCACCGCTATATTTGTTTTTTAGAGTATTCATAATATTCAAAAAAACAAAAATATAGCAATATAGCGAATATTATGTAATAATAATTATGTAGTAAGTCAGTGATAATATCTGGCACTGGAGAAGCTGGGTAATAACTTGGTGTAGATCGCGAGTTATTACCCAGCTTTCCCAGTGTCATATTTTATCACTGAGTTATTACCCAGCTTTCCCAGTGTCAGATATCATCCTAGTGTAGATTGCGAATATTCTAATTACTAATTTTTATCGCTCATTTTTCATGCAAAAGGCTACACTAATAAGCTTGTCAGAAGACTATGAAACCAATGGAGGGCGCTATTGAGTTATGAACAGCACCCTCTATTAGTTTAATAGTCTTCTGACAAGAATATTAGACTTGTCATAAGACTAAAATCAATAGAGGGTGCTGTTCATAACTCCATAGCGCCATCTACTGGTTTTCATATCCTTATGACAGCTGAAAAACAAGGCAGATAATGCTTATTTGCATGTCTTTCCCATAAGCCCATGTTTATGCAAATTAGTTTTTATACGACAAAACTGTATAGAAAGGTTATTGAATATTATTGAAAATAAATGGGTGGTTGGCTCTCACCTAGTGGCTATGACGGGTGCTGCTAGCTCACAAATCGGGTGCCCGACCCAAAGTGGTATAAATGATAAAGGAAAAAAGGGGAGTGAGCACTCACAACACCTGGACCATAGGATATAGGATATATTTATTGAAAAAGGACCTGCTCAGTCCAATAAATGAATAACAATCACACAAGACATACACTAAAATACAATCGGTAAAAAATACAATAGAAAATTGGTACCAATGTAAAAGTATACTGATGATGGGGTGGAAACCTTATTGGCACATCCTTGGACAGTGATATCACTAAAAGGCACCTGATTCCTAAAGTGAAAGTCGCATTTGATAAAGTCACTATTGGTATTTATTGTGCCGCAATTCAAATGGGAGTGTCCCAAAAATACATGTAATGAATCACTCCAAGTGCTGGTTTAAATCTTAGTGTATACGGATGGTATATAGTTCCAGCACTGTAGTTCAATAAGTCCCTCCAAACAGTTATCCTCTTCCAGTTATTAACCGCCCGGAACGGTGAGTTTTAAATCACTCCTGCTCAAATTAGCAATTCAGGTTCCTACCTGATTCCTGGTACTGCGTCCCGCTATTGGGTCTCACGGTCTTTCCACGAGGTGCGAGCGGTGCACGTCTCAACCAGATGACGTCACACTATCGCGAGACTGGATAGGCAGGATTATTGCCTTAGCAGTAGCGTCCGTTGTTGTATACTGGAGCGGTAGTTATAGCTGGAGTGGTAGTTATAGCTGGAACCACTGAGGAAGGGGTGTAGACACCCCGAAACGCGTCTGGTGATAGGAAGAAGCACCCACCTAACCTACTGGACCTTTATTAAAGAATTGCATGGCCATGCGATAGGTAAATCTTCAGCTATAACTACCGCTCCAGTATACAACAACGGACGCTACTGCTAAGGCAATAATCCTGCCTATCCAGTCCCGCGATAGTGTGACGTCATCTGGTTGGGACGTGCGATGCGAGACACCGAATCGGCCGGCACCGCTCGCACCTCGTGGAAAGACCGTGAGACACAATAGCGGGACGCAGTACCAGGAATCAGGTAGGAACCTGAATTGCTAATTTGAGCAGGAGTGATTTAAAACTCACCGTTCCGGGCGGTTAATAACTGGAAGAGGATAACTGTTTGGAGGGACTTATTGAACTACAGTGCTGGAACTATATACCATCCGTATACACTAAGATTTAAACCAGCACTTGGAGTGATTCATTACATGTATTTTTGGGACACTCCCATTTGAATTGCGGATTGCGGCACAATAAATACCAATAGTGACTTTATCAAATGCGACTTTCACTTTAGGAATCAGGTGCCTTTTAGTGATATCACTGTCCAAGGATGTGCCAATAAGGTTTCCACCCCATCATCAGTATACTTTTACATTGGTACCAATTTTCTATTGTATTTTTTACCCGATTGTATTTGTGTATGTCTTGTATGATTGTTATTCATTTATTGGACTGAGCAGGTCCTTTTTCAATAAATATATCCTATATCCTATGGTCCAGGTGTTGTGAGTGCTCACTCCCCTTTTTTCCTTTATTGAATATTATGTTAGGAAATCGGAAAACTTTTTGTCGCCCTAATGATATTGATCTAGGTGTGTAGGTCCACCCAAGCCATCCAACAGATGCAAAATAAATTTAAGGTTTACTGGTTCTCAGTCAGATGAGACCTGGTTTGGAATATCTCAGTGCACAAGGCTGTCATTGTAAGGTATTCTGGCTGTTATCTGTCTCATGGATAGATGGATGGCTTGTACATACCTGCCTTTTGGCATATAGCCTTTGTGTGGTTGTCTATTGTATGTCATACATAATAGGAGTCTAAGATGCATCCAGCTATCCTCGTAATGCTGTTTCCAAACCATTTTGATGGGGTATCCATCAATTTCTAACTTTTTTTTAATAAACCAGATACCCTCTTCTCTACTGAGCAGGGGGTGCCTGGTTGTCTCCCATTGACTTCTATTATACTCGGGTGATTGGCCGAGCCCACGAATATAGCAATATGTTCGGACCGAACACCCGAATACTTTCGTGCTCGCTCATCACTAGCCACCAGTGTTGTCATATAGTCCTAGTCAAAGTGTTCCTCCTTGATCTTCTGAAAAGTTGGGAGGTATGGTGGTGGTATTATCTGAACACTTCCTGATATTGTGGAATTGCTTCTTGAGCAATGTACAGAAGGTACCACACAGGGCAACATACAGCCTAAGGCTGGCCCCATTGACTATAATCGGATCCAGCGGAGATCCGGCTGCTACCTGGCAAATATGCCAGGATTCGGACAGACAAAAAAACAATGCTCACAGCAGTCAATGGGGCCGGCGGGCATTGCTGTAACATCCAGCCATGCCAGATCCAGAGAGCTCCAGCAGGCTGTTCTGTGATGGGATGGCCTGCTCTCTGGCAAGTCTTGAAGAAGCCTAAGGCTGACCTTGATTGTTGCTTAACTTCCCCAGACTCCTTAAGGACAACATAATGTATTGTTAGCCAAACGGGGCCAGTATGTGTATGATAATGTGTATGAGGAGCTCGTGACTCTCCCTCGACAGATATTGTTGGAGGAGAGAAGGATTTGGCGAAATTAATATTTTTACCTGATCGTTTTGTTCCTCCGGGAGATAAGCTGCCTCCAGAAGTATGTGGCAGCGTCTTTCGTCTTTTCTCTGTTAAAAAGTTATTCCCATCTTGAATATTGGGGAGATATCGCTAGGATATGCCCCCAATGTCTGATAGATGTGGGTCCCACCTCTTGAACCTGCACCGATACTTAGAGGGGAGCCCACGAAGTGCCGGTTCCAACGCAGCACAAAGGAATATAGATCTGCGCATGCGCGGCCGCCCGATCAGTTCGGAAGAGACGAGTGCGGACGGCGTGGGAGAGACAGCGGGGTGAGTATTTGTTATATATGCGATTGGGGGCACTTGATAGGGGCACTTGATGGAGGCACTTGATGGGGGCATTGCTGTTACTCCTAGAGGCTCTTCTCTCTTTGCAACGGCTGCATCCTTTCCAATTTGATTGACAGGGCAGACATGATGATGTTTTCACTGCCATGTCCCCAATGTATGATAGGTGTCCCACCTATACTTAGAACAAAGTCTGCAAAGTGCCAGAGGGCACACCAAATATGCATGGCCACCCTTCATTCATTTCTATGGGAGCATTAAAAATAGGCGACAGGCGCCCTTGGCTATTTTCGGAAGTCCCATTGAAATTAATGGGCAGCACACCGCGCAAATGTGGCCACCACTCCATTTACTTCTTGTAATGACCGGCATCACACACAGGGAGGGAAAAGGGAAAGCCCTGCCCAAGGGAGAGGGAAAGGTGGTGACCCCTGACTCACCTTGCGGCTGGCACCTGACTGCCCTGACGTCCCTAGACGGGTTCCTCACCCGTGCGGCGATCACATGCCTAAACCCTGGCTTTCCCTAAAATGAGCCCTAGATCGTGAACGGGCCGGTGGGATCGCTAGTCCGCACCGCTGACACTAAGAGGGAAACACCAGGGAGAGGACAGACAATACAGACAAACACATACACCCAGGTGGGCGACCATAGCAGACCACAAAGGTCCAACAGGGATCCGGAGGGTAGCGTTCTGGACCAACAACCAGAGAACGCAGCAACACAGCTCCAGAGGGTCAGAATAGATGTCCAGGCAGGAAGCTCTATATCTGGCAACCAGAGAAGTGAGAGGGGAATATAAGGAGGTTGGGAGTGCTGGACAAGGAACAGCTGAGGAGAAGGAGCTACGGATCCCTGAGTGAGCCAAAAGGGTTTGCAAAGCAAACCCAGAAAGCTACCATAAGGAAACAGCCCTATCTTACATAGAGCGCGCAGCCAACCGCTGCGACTTCCTGACCCCGGGTATAACGGAGTCAGGCGTGGTTCTTGACACCCTCTTGACACTTCTTACGAAAATAATAGATCTGCGCATGCACGGCCGGCCGGCGACGTGCGCGAGCAGTGGCCGTATCCATGGGCAGCGCTGATCAACAACAAATTTGGATTTTTCAATTATAAGAAGAATAGTAGTTTTTTTTTAAATATATATATTTAGTAAAAAGTTTGTTGGGGGACATTTTATAGAATAAACTATGATTAATCAAATGAGAATACCCCTTTAACCCCTTCATCCCCAGCGCCGTAATAGTACAGTGCTGGGCCAGTCTTTAAAGATGGCTTCTTATAGCAGACACCCGCGGCTCATGTCCGCAACCGACAGTAATGCTGATCGCGGGCATTTAACCCCTCAGATGCCGTGGTCAATCCTGAAAACAGCGCACGCTTTCGGTGGTGCTCTGGCTCCCCCGTGTGTCGATAGGAGGAGCCGGAGCTTGTGTGCAGCAGCCCCTGTCTTTGTGAATGACAGGAGGCTGCTGCATAGTATTTCCTATGGATCCCTTGACTGTAATAGGGCTCCATGGGGAAGTAGTAAAATCATCATAGATTCCAATGAAAGTGCATTGGAGTCAGTGGCGTATCCAAGCTATGGCAGCCATGGCTAGTGCCATAGGCGCCAAGCGGGGGGGGCGACCAGGGCCGATCCTACACGGGGTGCAGTGGGTGCCCGGGCCCCGCACCCCAGCGCTGCGGCCCTGGTGACAAGTGGGGGCGGCCGCGGACGGCGGCAGGGCAGAGCAGGAGATGAGCGCCTCCATTGCGGAAGCGCTCATCTCCATAGTCATCTGTATTGCCGTCCTCAGGACGGCAATACAGATGCCTGTCTGTGCTGCGGCAGAGGAGGGAGAGGTGTGTCCCCTCCTGTTCCTCTGATAGGCTGCCGGCTTAGTGCTGGCAGCCTATCAGAGGCCGGTGATGGCGCGATGACGTCATCGCGTCGCCTGAGCCGTATAGCGAGGGACACACAGACGGAAGAGGTGGCCTGCATCGCATCGCATTGCTGGAGGTAAGTATAAGTGTATTATTATTTTTTATTTTTTTATATAGGTACAATACTGGGCTGGCACATGATAAGGGGGGCTACTGGGCTGGCACATAAGGGGGGCTACTGGGCTGGCACATAAGGGGGGACTACTGGGCTGGGCTGGCACATGATAAGGGGGGCTACTGGGCTGGCACATGATAAGGGGGGACTACTGGGCTGGCACATGATAAGGGGGGACTACTGGGCTGGCACATGATAAGGGGGGACTACTGGGCTGGCACATAAGGGGGGCTACTGGCACATGATATGGGGGGCTACTGGCACATGATATGGGGGCACTCTGGCTACTGGCACATGATATGGGGGCACTCTGGCTACTGACACATGATATGGGGGGGCTCTGGCTACTGACACATGATATGGGGGGGCTCTGGCTACTGGCACATGGTGGGGGGGGGCTCTGGCTACTGGCACATGATATGGGGGGGGCTCTGGCTACTGGCACATGATAAGGGGGGCTACTGGCACATGATAAGGGGGGCTACTGGCACATGATAAGGGGGGCTACTGGCACATGATAAGGGGGGCTACTGGCACATGATAAGGGGGGCTACTGGCACATGATAAGGGGGGCTACTGGCACATGATAAGGGGGGCTACTGGCACATGATAAGGGGGGCTACTGGCACATAGGGGGGCTACTGGCACATAAGGGGGGCTACTGGCACATGATATGGGGGGGCTCTGGCTACTGGCATATGATATGGGGGGCTCTGGCTACTGGCACATGATTGGGGGCACTCTGGCTACTGGCACATGATATGGGGGGCTCTGGCTACTGACACATGATATGGGGGGGCTCTGGCTACTGACATGATATGGGGGGGCTCTGGCTTCTTGCACATGATAGTGGGGGGGGGGCTCTGGCTACTGGCACATGATATGGGGGGGCTCTGGCTACTGGCACATAAGGGGGGCTACTGGCACATGATAAGGGGGGCTACTGGCACATGATAAGGGGGGCTACTGGCACATGATAAGGGGGGCTACTGGCACATGATAAGGGGGGCTACTGGCACATGATAAGGGGGGCTACTGGCACATGATAAGGAGGGCTACTGGCACATAGGGGGGCTACTGGCACATAAGGGGGGCTACTGGCACATGATATGGGGGGGCTCTGGCTACTGGCATATGATATGGGGGGCTCTGGCTACTGGCACATGATTGGGGGCACTCTGGCTACTGGCACATGATATGGGGGGCTCTGGCTACTGACACATGATATGGGGGGGCTCTGGCTACTGACATGATATGGGGGGGGCTCTGGCTACTGGCACATGATGGTGGGGGGGCTCTTATTACTGGCACATGATTGGGGGCATCTATGGGGGCACATCTTACTGCAGATTATTGGGGGGCACTATAGGGGCATCTACTGAGGCTAAAAAAGAAGATATTTTATATGGGGGCTCTGTATAGGGGCATTTTATACTGGGACACATTATGGTGGGTACTATGGGGAAGGGGGGGGCACTATGGGGGTCATCTACGGGGGCACTGAGAAGGGGTATTTTATATTGGCACATTATGGGAACATTAGCTCAACTGGGGGCATTACAAATGTTTTGCATATTATAAGGAGAATTATTACTACTGGGGGGGCATTATGGTGGGCTTTATTACTCCCCCATGGTATGACCCCCTAGTAGCAGCACCAGCCTCTCCCTGCTCTGCTATCCCTCTGCCCTTTCTCCAAATCCTTATTATGAAATCTTTCTCATTAGGTTAAAGCACAACATCAGCTCCGCCGAGCCCCCGGCCAAAGTGTTGAAGTGGCGTCCGAGATCCCCAAGGGCCAAGTCAAGTAACTAAGTTTTTATGGGGGTTCTACAAAAGAGCTATCGTGTTTTTTTTTTTGTTAAGGTTATCTGAAAGATGGGTTTAAAATATTTTGACAGGGGCGCAGTTTCAGTGCTTGCCATAGGCGCCATTTTCACTAGATACGCCTCTGATTGGAGTCTATGATAATAGCAATCAGATGATTGATTGTTATAGTTCCCTATGGGAACTATAAAAAAGTGTAAAAATAAATAAATAAATAACTTTCGTTGGTCCTTTTATTTTCTACAATTTTTTTTATAAAAAGTGATCAAAACGTCATACACACCCCAGAATGGTATCAATGTAAAGTTCAAATCGCCCCGCAAAAAATTAGCCCCCATACAGCTCCGTACACATAATTACAAAAAAAGTTATAGGGGACAAAATATGGCGACCAAAAAAAATAAAACAGATTTTATTTTTCCACTTTTTAAAACGCAAGAAAAACTATACATATAAGGTATCTCTGGATTCATACTGCCCTTTAGAATAAAAGTAACTGGTCAGTTTTATCGCACATCAAACATTGTAAATAAAATTTCACCCAATTTGGATTTTTTTCCACGCTTCACACTACATCATATGCAATATTAAATGGTGGCGTTGGAAAGTACAACTTGTCCCGCAAAAAACAAGTTCTCATATGGCTATGTGAACAGACAAATAAAAGTTATTGCTCTGGGAAGGCAGGGAGTGCAAAACAAAAACGCAAAAAAAAAAAAAAAAATCAGGGTGAAAGGGTTAAAACTCAATTTTTCTCAGCCATGCGGGGATATGCATATGAACATGGGACTAGTGATGTCGCGAACATAAAATTTTCAGTTCGCGAACAGCGAACGCGAACTTCCGCAAATGTTCGCGAACTGGCGAACCGGGCGAACCGCCATAGACTTCAATAGACAGGCGAATTTTAAAACCCACAGGGACTCTTTCTGGCCACAATAGTGATGAGAAAGTTGTTTCAAGGGGTCTAACACCTGGACTGTGGCATGCCGGAGGGGGATCTATGGCAAAACTCCCATGGAAAATTACGTAGTGGACGCAGAGTCGGGTTTTAATCCATAAAGGGCATAAATCAACTAACATTCCTAAATTGTTTGGAATAACGTGCTTTAAAACATCCAGTGTGTGTATACGATCAGGTATGATGTTGTATCGATCAGGTAGTGTAAGGGTTACGCCCGCATCACAGACATTGACAGACCAAACTCCCCTTTTAATGCACCGCAAACAGTTCATTTGCACAACCGCAAACTCCCCATTTGCACAAGGTTGGATACCAAGCTAGCCACGTCCCGGTGATGTCATTGAAGGTTTCTTCCTCCACCCAGCCACGTACAACACCAAGGGTCCCCGAAAGGTCAATTGAATTGATTTTTCGAACGGGGAGATGGTTAAAAAAACGCTGGCTCCCTCCCCTTTGTTTTTATCCACGGTGACTGCAGTGCCATCTTAAGAGCATTATAGGCCCCCGGGCAATACAGTGCACTGGGGCCCTGTCTACACAATCACGCACTAGAATAAAAATGCAAATTATCAATAAGGCGATATTTATTGGGCATTTCCTCTTGTGGATTTTCCCCAGCAGTAGGATCAGGTAATGATACCATTGGTATTTCTGCTGGAATTGGAGTGCATGTAGATGTGGATGCTACATCTGGAGGAGCAGAACTACTGGCTGACGTTGCACCTGGATTGAGCCAAGATGTTAGTTTTGGAAGTTTGCACATTTTCTCTTTCTCCTCTGCAGCCTTTTTCCTCTTCTGTGCTCCACTCAAAACATTACGTTTCATTTCTGCACTAAAGGTTATTTTCACCAACACGTAATAAACTTACCACACTATACAGCACCTCACTGTATACAGCACCCCAAACTATACACGATACAGCCCCCCACACTATACAGTACAGCACTCTACACTATACCGCACCCACAGTATACAGCCCCCCACACTATACAGTACAGCAGTATAGCACTCCCCCCACTATACAGCCCCCCCCCCCCACACTATACAGGCCCCCCACACTATACAGGCCCCCCACACTATACAGCCCACCACACAGTATACAGGCCACCCCCCCCCCCCACACACACAGTATACAGCCCACCACACAATATACAGCCCATTACACAATATATAGCCCACCACACAATATACAGCCCACCACACAGTATACAGGCCCCCACACAGTATACAGCCCCCCACACAGTACACAGCACCCCACTATACAGTAGTTTACAGTATATTAAAATAACAACCCCATGTCACCTTTTTCTGATGTAATCTTTACACAGAAAAGCTCCACAGTTAACTTCTGCAACACTCCTGATAGGACCTGTGATGACTTCATAGCCATGTGACCAGTAATTGCTAGGTTACTGGTCACATGGTAATGATGTCATTAAGGTCCTAGATCAAAACTCATTAAGGTCCTAGAATTAAGATCATTAACACAGTACGATCATGATGCCTGTGTAGCCGACAGCCTGACACCCGGGGCAGTAGCTAGCAGGGCTCAAGAGGCAGCTGCCTTGGGCCCCCCCAGGAGCAACTGGGCCCAGGGCAGCTGCCCCTTTTGCCCCTTGGTAAAGACGGCCCTGGCGGCAACGCTGCTAAATGACGGTTGGGAAGTTGGCTGGTGGGTTCACTGGGCAGGCGGGCCCCCAGGCAAGTGGGGCCCCCGGGCAACTGCCCAGCGTGCCCATTCGAAAAGACGGCCCTGGGTGACTGCGTCTGCGCCGTGCAATTTACTGTCACACCCGATATGAGTGGTATTTTCTGTAGTACTATTCTCATCAGTTTAATCCCTCTAACGTCCCCGACTCCCCAATCTGGGGGCCATTTATTAAACAGATTTTTCGGACGGGGAGATGGTTAAAAAAACGCTGGCTCCCTCCACTCTGTTTTAATCCACGGTGACTGCGTCTGCGCCGTGCAATTTACTGTCACACCCGATATGAGTGGTATTTTCTGTAGTACTATTCTCATCAGTTTAATCCCTCTAACGTCCCCAATCTGGGTGCCATTTATTTAATAGATTTTTCGAACGGGGAGATGGTTAAAAAAACGCTGGCTCCCTCCACTCTGTTTTAAACCACGGTGACTGCATCTGCGCCGTGCAATTTACTGTCACACCCGATATGAGTGGTATTTTCTGTAGTACTATTCTCATCAGTTTAATCCCTCTAACATCCCCAATCTGGGGGCCATTTATTAAATAGATTTTTTGAACGGGGAGATGGTTAAAAAAACGCTGGCTCCCTCCACCGATATGAGTGGTATTTTCTGTAGTATTATTCTCATCAGTTTAATCCCTGTTACGTCCCATATCAGGAATTGCCTTTTATGAAAAAAAATTTAGGCCGGGTACCTTCGACTGCCTTCACAGTGACAGACCAAACTCTCATACACTAAACTGAATTGATTTCAGGAACCGGGAGATGGAAAAAGCAGCTTGGTCGGTCCTCTTACTCCCAAATTGGGGCACTGCGCGTATCAGTGGTTGGCACTGGCAGTGGGCACACTACAGTCAGTGGAAGAGGGCCTGACACACACTGGCAGCAGGCAAGCAACTGAAATTACACTAAAGTGTAAAAATTAAATGCCTTATTTATCGGCAAGCTACTGTGCCACCCGGTATGAGTGGTTGGCACTGGCAGTGGGCACACTACAGTCAGTGGAAGAGGGCCTGACACACTGACTGGCAGCAGGCAAGCAACTGAATTTAGACTACTGTCTAAAAATTAAATGCCTTATTTATCGGCAAGCTACTGTGCCACCCGGTATCAGTGGTTGGCACTGGCAGTGGGCACACTACAGTCAGTGGAAGCGGGCCTGACACACACTGGCAGCAGGCAAGCAACTGAAATTACACTAAAGTGTAAAAATTAAATGCCTTATTTATCGACAAGCTACTGTGCCACCCGATATCAGTGGTTGGCACTGGCAGTGGGCACACTACAGTCAGTGGAAGCGGGCCTGACACACACTGGCAGCAGGCAAGCAACTGAATTTAGACTACTGTCTAAAAATTAAATGCCTTATTTATCGGCAAGCTACTGTGCCACCCGGTATCAGTGGTTGGCACTGGCAGTGGGCACACTACAGTCAGTAGAAGCGGGCCTGACACACACTGGCAGCAGGCAAGCAACTGAAATTACACTAAAGTGTAAAAATTAAATGCCTTATTTATCGGCAAGCTACTGTGCCACCCGGTATGAGTGGTTGGCACTGGCAGTGGGCACACTACAGTCAGTGGAAGAGGGCCTGACACACTGACTGGCAGCAGGCAAGCAACTGAATTTAGACTACTGTCTAAAAATTAAATGCCTTATTTATCGGCAAGCTACTGTGCCACCCGGTATCAGTGGTTGGCACTGGCAGTGGGCACACTACAGTCAGTGGAAGCGGGCCTGACACACACTGGCAGCAGGCAAGCAACTGAATTTAGACTACTGTCTAAAAATTAAATGCCTTATTTATCGGCAAGCTACTGTGCCACCCGGTATCAGTGGTTGGCACTGGCAGTGGGCACACTACAGTCAGTTGAAGTCGGCCTGACACACACTAGCAGCAGGCAAGCAGCTGAAATTACACTAAAGTGTAAAAATTAAATGCCTTTTTTATGCAAAGTCCTGTGCCAGCCGGTATGAGTGGTGGGCACTGGCAGTGGGCACACTACAGTCAGTGGAAGTCAGCCTGACACACACTGGCAGGCAACTAACCTTAGATTAAAGTGTAAAAATTAAGTGCCTATTTTTTAAGCAAAGTCCTGTGCCACTCGGTATGACAGGGGTGGGCACTGGCAGTGGGCACACTACAGTCAGTTGAAGTCGGCCTGACACACACTAGCAGCAGGCAAGCAGCTGAAATTACACTAAAGTGTAAAAATTAAATGCCTTTTTTATGCAAAGTCCTGTGCCAGCCGGTATGAGTGGTGGGCACTGGCAGTGGGCACACTACAGTCAGTGGAAGTCAGCCTGACACACACTGGCAGGCAACTAACCTTAGATTAAAGTGTAAAAATTAAGTGCCTATTTTTTAAGCAAAGTCCTGTGCCACTCGGTATGACAGGGGTGGGCACTGGCAGTGGGCACACTACAGTCAGTTGAAGTCGGCCTGACACACACTAGCAGCAGGCAAGCAGCTGAAATTACATTAAAGTGTAAAAATTAAATGCCTTTTTTAAGCAAAGTCCTGTGCCAGCCGGTATGAGTGGTGGGCACTGGCAGTGGGCACACTACAGTCAGTGGAAGTCAGCCTGACACACACTGGCAGGCAACTAACCTTAGATTAAAGTGTAAAAATTAAGTGCCTATTTTTTAAGCAAAGTCCTGTGCCACTCGGTATGACAGGGGTGGGCACTGGCAGTGGGCACACTACAGTCAGTTGAAGTCGGCCTGACACACACTAGCAGCAGGCAAGCAGCTGAAATTACATTAAAGTGTAAAAATTAAATGCCTTTTTTAAGCAAAGTCCTGTGCCAGCCGGTATGAGTGGTGGGCACTGGCAGTGGGCACACTACAGTCAGTGGAAGTCAGCCTGACACACACTGGCAGGCAACTAACCTTAGATTAAAGTGTAAAAATTAAGTGCCTATTTTTTAAGCAAAGTCCTGTGCCACTCGGGATGACAGGGGTGGGCACTGGCAGTGGGCACACTACAGTCAGTTGAAGTCGGCCTGACACACACTGGCAGGCAACTAACCTTAGATTAAAGTGTAAAAATGAAGTGCCTTTTTTTTAAGCAAAGTCCTGTGCCACACGGGATGACAGGGGTGGGCACTGGCAGTGGGCACACTACAGTCAGTTGAAGTCGGCCTGACACACACTAGCAGCAGGCAAGCAGCTGAAATTACACTAAAGTGTAAAAATTAAATGCCTTTTTTATGCAAAGTCCTGTGCCAGCCGGTATGAGTGGTGGGCACTGGCAGTGGGCACACTACAGTCAGTGGAAGTCAGCCTGACACACACTGGCAGGCAACTAACCTTAGATTAAAGTGTAAAAATTAAGTGCCTTTTTTTAAGCAAAGTCCTGTGCCACACGGAATGACAGGGGTGAGCACTGGCAGTGGGCACACTACAGTCTGTGGGCCTGCAGCTCCTCACACACAGGCAGGCCAGGCAACTGCAATATGTATATAAAGGAAAAAAAAAAAGCAGACTAATGTTGCAGCCCTAAAAAGGGCTTTTTGGGGTGCTGTCAGGACGCTGTCCTTACAGCAGAGATCAGATGAGTCTTTCAGGACTGGAGTGGACACTGAATTCACTAGCCTAGCTATCGATTTCCCAATTAAATCAGCAGCAGTTACAGTCTCCCTCCTCTCACTAAGACTGCAGCTTCAGAATGAATCTAAAATGGATGCTGTGCAGGAGGTGGGAGGGTCTGGGAGGGAGGGTATGCTGCTGATTGGCTGGAATGTGTCTGCTGACTGTGAGGTACAGGGTCAAAGTTTGCTCAATGATGATGTATAGGGGGCGGACCGAACATCGCATGTGTTCGCCCGGCAGAGGCGAACGCGAACAAGCTATGTTCGCCGGGAACTGTTCGCCGTCGGATAGTTCGGGCCATCTCTACATGGGACCAACATAGATGTGTTCAGCTGTCAAGCGCACATGCAACAGGTTAGCCAGTTAGCTAGTTTCATAGGTACAAATCTGCTGACAGACACCCATTACTGATCTGTAAGTTATTCCTTTGGAGACTGCTGGTAGGGCGAGCAGCCAACCATAAAAAAAAACTCTCCCCTTCCCCTCTTATCTAAATTCAACCTACTCCAAAGAACCACGCATGACACCTTCATGTTGGGTGGTGATCGGCCACAGCTTTCTTTATTTGTTAAATCATAACATCACAAAACCAAGAGCCTTAAAAGTGCTCCAAACCACCGACACATGGCCCGGTATGCTGGCCGCTGGACTCCCAGCGGGCATGTCCGCTTTTTACACTTCACCATGTCTTTTGACTGTCCCCAAACCGCCAGCTGTGACTTTATAGAACCAGGAAACGAACTCCGAACTGGAATTAGAAAGATATTTGAACAACCAAACAAAAAACATCTGAAATTAACCCGACTCTAACGATGAGCATCCATATACCTAAATTAAGGGAGGGAGGGCGGGACAACGTATCTCCAGCCAATAGACTGGCCGGAAGGAGGGAGGGGGATTAAAATAGCCCAGGAAACAGGAGGTACCAGCAGGCTTCCTTAACCGCTGCCCGCCCATCTCCTAGCCTAATGGTTTATCAGAGAGAAACAAGAAAAGGGATGATCAAAAGTGCGTCACCTGAAAAGCCCCCTTTTCCGCTTGTCGTAAAATGGGAGGGAAGAGGCCAAAATGAAGAGGGATGGGAGGAAAAAGGTGGGTATAGCCCCTAAACTATAGATGCAGGAGGAGGGGAGGGGAGAGGTACCTAAATTCCCAGCAGGGGCAACCCAGACTGGAAGAGCCACCCGCAGACCCATATCACCCTCCCTACCCGGTCAGGTGCTCTCCAAAACAATCTGCTAAAGGCCAACTTCAGATGAGCAAGTTCACTGTGAGAAACATGCTGTGTGGGAGTGTGACTTCTAGTGTTGAGCAAGCATGCTCGGCTAAACACCAGTTCGGCACATCGCGGTGTTTGGCCAAATATCGTGTGTGCTCGAGCGCGATACTTGAGTGTAGTGTAAGAATGTTAACCACTACACTATAGAGCTGCATGGCCAATTACAAAAAAAAAAAAAAAGATACTAATGCATACGAATACTTGCTAGTAGTATGTATTCCTATATAGCAAAAAATCTTTTTTTTTTTTTTTTTTTTTTTTTTTTTTTTTTTGTAACTGGCCATGCAGCTCTATAGTGTAGTGGTTAACATTCTGGGCTGTAATGTAGAAGGTTGTGAGTTCGAATCCCGTCCGAAACTTTACAGAAATAGAGGCTACTACTAGTAAGTATTCCTATACAGCAAAAGTATTATATATATATATATATATATATATATATATATAAAAATTATATTTAGTAATCAGTAACTGGCCATGCAGCTCTATAGTGTATTGGTTAAGATTCTTGGCTGTAATTTAGAAGGTTGTAAGTTCGAATCCCGCCAGAAACTTTTCAGAAATAGAGGCTTAATTAGAGTTAAATACGCTGGGGTGTCCCTAAGCACCGACTCCATATATGGACATAGCTATATATGGAGTCAGACAAGGGACTCCTAAGCCGAACTAGAGTCCCGACATCCTTCCCTCTTCAGAGCAGGGGGTGCCTGGTTTAATGCTCGGGTTCTCCTATTGACTTCCATTGTGCTCGGGTGCATCGGGAAGTGTTCTGCTCGAGCGCTTTGCTCGACCAACACTAGTGACTTTCCATCCTAAAGTCTGCTCTTGTAACAGGGCCTCACGGCATGTATAATCATTTACTGTATTATGCTGTGTGTCCCTGCTCGACCTCCACTGTAATAGTTTGTACTGACAGCTGACTATATGGCAGTTCCTTATATATACTTTATTGATATTCTGCACCATTTTCTATACTTGTTGTTGGCCAAGCCTTTTGTCCTGTCCTTTCCATAATATGGCTGCTGATGGAGGAGCATGTGACCAGGCAAATACCTTCATGTGATGTCTCCTCCATTCAAACTCACCGCAATTGCACTAAACTCCCAACAGAACAAGTATAGATGGCAGGTGCAGGGTATTAGAATGGAGGAGGCATCACATGGAGGTGATTTGCCTGGTCACGTGACCCTCAATCAGCGGTCCTTCATCAATTGTTATATATCAGCTCTGATTAACCCACAGCCCAATTTTATTTATTTTTCAAGACCCATAACTTTTTTTTACTTTTTCATTCATACAGCTTTATGAAGGCTTATTATCTTGTATTGAAAAACAGGAAAAAAATTATTTGTCAGGTGAATAAAAGATAAAAAAAAAAAAAAATTTTATGCCATGGTTTTTGGGATTTTTTTCTATGGCATTCACTATATGTTAATGTCATGACATCTGTACAATTAGTGATACCAAAGTTTTACTACTTTAAGAAAAATAAGCTTTGGAAAAAATAGAAAAATTCTTTGCGTCACCATATTCTGCTCTATACACCTCTTGTGCCCCACTGACATCCTGTTACGTCAGGGGTTATGAAGAGATTAAAGAAAACCTGTCACAGTGACAGTGCAGTCTGTATTTATTAAAATCTCTGCTCATTCTGAGCACAGTAGACATGTGGGTGGTTTTGTCAGTGATTGACAACCTTCCCTGTATAAGTGTGTATATATACAGTACTGTGCAAAGGTTTTAGACAAAGTAAGAATGCTTTCAAAAATAGAAGTGTTAATATATATATATATATATATTTTTTTTTTAAATCAATTTACAAATTGCAAAGTGATTGAACAAAAGAGAAATCTAAATCAAATCAATATTTGCTGTGACCATCCTTTGCCTTAAAAACAGCATCAGTTCTTCTAGGTAGACTTGTCACACAGTTTTTGAAGGAATTCGGCGGGGAGGTTGTTCCAAACATCTTGCAGAACTAAGCACAGATCTTTAGTGGATGTAAAAGACAAAGTTACAACAGCACCTCCAAACAGTATAAAATAATATACAGGTGTATGCAAACAAACACACTGGGATAATAAACACAGTGATGTCACAGCACATGGATAATAAACAGTGCAGTGGCCAGGTACAGGTTGTTTAATGTTCTGTATTGGTCGTGACGCCAATTGCAGTGTGCGCAGGGTACTACCCCAGGGCCCTTCTAAGGTGTTATAATGCACGTCCCAGTTTAGGAATGCCAGAGTGGTGTGATTGCCTATAATGTCTCTGTATGGTGATGATAATGGTGTCAACGGTGTCTCCTACCTGGGTACTGCTGGACTCCTGGCTCACTTGCAATAAATTGAGTGTAGTGATAGTAGGAGTAATAGAGGGCTGTAGTGGTGCGCCACTGGCCTCTTGTGGTGTCTTTTGTAATTGGCCGAGCAGTCAGCCTGGTGACTGCTGCAGTAACCTGCTGCAAGCCGGAATCCCTTACCGGTGCAGAGGTGGACAAAACCTTTGGCTGGAGAGGCTCTGCAAGGCAAACTCGGGGTGCCTGTGGGAACTTTCATGGCAGGACATAAGGTTTCACCCTCAGGTTAAAGGTTAGAACAGAATTGTTAATCTGGCCCACCTGTAGTGTTGGTGGCTCGGCCAGGTCAGGGATGAGGGGCTCTGGTTCTGGCTGGGGTTGTTCCCTGAACCTCATCTTGCCGTCTGGGGTTTCTTGTAGGCAGCGGACTCTCCCTGCAGAGCCTGGGTCTTCCTGCCAGGTCTCTGGGGTAAGTGCAGGGGACAATGGTTTGGCCAAAAGGGTCACTCCTGCGGCAAAAAGGCCTTGAATGGAGCGCATTGGGGTGTACCGACTTGATCACCCACATACAGGTTGTGACGGGCCTGTGGCAAGTAGGGGCGCTTAACGGAGTGGCGGCCCACAAATATTTTGGCTCCAGAATGATGGTCTTGGAGGAAGCCCACTCCTCTCTCCACAGCAAACCATAGGACTGTCCCGGTGCGTCTGATGAGCTTTGGGTCACCGGACCGAGGGTTGTCTAGAACTTGCTTGACCCACTCCTCTATTGCCGTTTTATATTCCCATGAGGTCTGGGATTGAGCAGTTATCTCCAATGGGACTTCTGGGTTAAGCCGTCCTGACCTGGGGTTGTCTCCTCTGGGCGGCGGAGTAGAAACTCCGGCCGCCTCCGCTGCACCAGCAAGCGTGCAGAGCAGGGTCTGTTCGTGCCTACTAGAAGTGGCGGGACCCACCGGGCGCGGTGCAGGGGCAGTTACTGGCTGGACTGGGGCCTCAGGGAGCGGGGCTGCTTCTACCTGTAGTTGTGGCCGGTTCTGGTGCCTCCTGCTGGCGCTTGGCGGTGGTCGCGGTTGCCTCTGGAGCTGGGACGTCAGTCTCTGGAGACGTAGATGCAGTCAGTGACGCAGGGACCTCCGGGGCCTGGACAGCTTTGCTGGAGCAGGCTTGTCGTCGGCGTCCATCTTGGGGACGTCTGGTCTGTGTGTTCAGCCGTCACAGAGGGATCCACAGCCTCCGGGGTCCGGACTGTAGACGCAATGTCATCTTCAGCGGGAGCGGGTTCAGGAACGGCGGCTATCTTTACTTGAACAGCGGCTGCCGTCTTGCCACCAGTTGAGGTATGCATAGCTTCCGGGGACACTCCAAAAGTGCTGGGGCCAGCTCTCACGAGTTGGGAGACCCGGATCTCCGGTGGGTGAGTCGCATAAACTGGTTCTCCCTGTATCGACATTTGGTCCCACTTGGGTGGTGGGAGCGCCATCTTCCTTGCGTCTCCTCTCCCACTTAGTACAGGGAATGGGGGTGGAGCCCAGAGGGAGGAGTTTTCACTCCCTTGGCTCACACTGCAGAGTTCTTGGTGGGCAGGCTTGAGTGTTCCCGATTCTAGGGGGCGTAGACCTCATTTTCACGCTCTTGAGAGGGCGTTCTTGAGTTTTCCCGCTTCTGAAGGGCATGAAGAAGCGGCGCCATTACATGAATATGGCCAATTAATCCTTGAAGTGCTGGTGCGCACTGTGTAGCGCTTTCCGGCACCGTAATAATGTCAATCCTGTTGTGGCGCACAATTCGATCCGATCCTGTTCGTGACGCCACTTTTATGCAATGGCCAGGTATGGGTTGTTTAATGTTCTGTATTTGTCGTGACGCCAATTGCAGTGTGCGCAGGGTACTACCCCAGGCACCTTATAAGGTGTTATAACGCACGTCCCAGTTTAGGAATGCCAGAGTGGTGTGATTGCCTATAATGTCTCTGTATGGTGATGATAATGGTGTCAACGGTGTCTCCTACCTGGGTATGGCTGGACTCCTGGCTCACTTACAATAAATTGAGTGTAGTGATAGTAGGAGTAATAGAGGGATTTTGCAACAGAAATTGATGTCCAGACCTTTGGTGAAGTTCAAACTCGTCTTTACTGAAGATAACATTCATCCAAGCAATGTACAGCTTTGGTCTTAGGTCCCAGCAGGCTTTGGCAATGGTTGGCAGGAATTAATCTTCTGCTCTATAAACCTGGAGCTTGCAGGAAAGAACGTCTGCTTAGTAGCTCTAAAACTGTGGCAGGAATTTGGCTTCTGCACTTCTTTCTATTTTCTGCTTTATGGGGACAGACTAGCTGAGGAGGAATATGGCTTCTCCTGGGTCTCTGGATTTTACTCAGTTATATTCTCAGGGAATGCTTTCTTCCTGGAACTGGAGGTTGTCTGCGGTTTCTGTCATCCAGCTGAGGCTGCAGGGCTCAGGCTGGGGATTTGATCAATGTCTCAGCCGAGACAAGATCCTGGCTTTTTTCCCTATATCTGGGAGCTCCTAACACACACCCTACCCCAAGCAGGGGGTGGGCTACACTCCTCACTAACTTCCTTTTCCACCCAGGGTGTAGGTTGTGGGAATAGTCCACATCTCCACAGAGGGGGAGCTAAGCTGGAATGAACCATTCCAGCTTAGATATACTAAACTGTAGCTAACTCCTTACCAACGCATTGCTGCCACCTGCTGGTGAACATGGAAAATTACAACAATAATTTACATTTAACATGGTTTATACACATTTTTGAATGACAGAATGTAAAATCATATCAGATGACAAGGTAAAGGCTCTTAACAGATAGTAGCGGGGTAGAAGAGTATCGTAACACAACTCTGGGGTGTTATAACAGCACATGGATAATAAACAGTGATGTCACAGTACAGGGATAATATACACAGTGATGTCACAGTACAGGGATAATAAACAGCAGGGCTGTAGCTAAAGGCCCATGGGCCCTGGTGCAAAATTTCAGCTTGGAACCCCTTTTCTCAGTGCTTTGTAGCAAGGGGCAGGGGAGCATATAGCTTTCCTGCTACGTAAGGCAAAAATTGAAACCGCATTTCCCACCCCATTCAAAATTCTTGACCTAACCCTTTCCCTCCTGCCAGAAGTGTAACTTGAAGATTCTGGGTCCCAGTTCAAAATCTAAGACAGAGCCCTCCCAGCATGCAATTTCTATAAGACAGGTCTTCTTATATTGCACAAGGGTCTTAGGGCCCCCACAGGCTCCTGGTCCCGGTAGCAACTGCTACCTCTGCTCCCCCATAGCTACGCCCCTGATAAAGTGATGTCACAATACAGGGATAATAAACACAGTGATGTCACAGTTCACGGACAATAAACACAGTGATGTCACAATTCACAGACCAATTGGGTTACGTTCAATTTTCATTGTCCATAGTTATTAATAACTACTACTGTTGAGCGCGTATATTCGAAAAGCAAATTTCTATCTCGAATATTGCAACTTTGAGAATTCGCAAATATTTCGAATATAGTGCTGTATATTTGTTGTTCGAATATTCGTCATTTTTTTTCCATCTAAAGTCAGGATTTCTCCCTGCTTCTTGTTTGTGAGCCAATGAGTCATTGGCCCACAAGCAACTTAAGCAGGGAAGAATCATGACTTCAGATGGAAAAAATGACGAATATTCTAAAAAACGAATATTTAGCACTATTGCTATATTCTATAGTGCTATATATTCGTTTTTGACCCACACCTGTATTGATCGCGTAATATTCGCATATTACGCAATCCATTACCTTGCCGATTTTCGGGGGAAAAAAGAATGTGGAATATGACGAATATTTGAATTTGTGAATATTCAACTAATATTTTACAAAATATTCGCAAAATATCATGAATTCAAATATGACCCCTGCCTCTCATCACTTATAACTACATCTTATGTTTAGGTGGAAATGGGCCCCATTGCAGATAGTATGTATGCCTCCCTGGTATTTACATCCAGGAGCAATGTAAACGGGCATCAGAGGAAGATTTTAGAAACTAAGTTTCTTGCAACTTTATTGTTTATTATTTTCTCTGTTTTTCAATAACCAGGCAACTACTGTAATGGTCCATTCACATGTCCGTGGTGTATTGCGGATCCGCAATACACCCGGCTGGCACTCCCCATAGAACAGCCTTTTCTTGTCCGCAATTGCGGACAAGAATAGGACATGTTCTATTTTTTTGCGGAGCCGCGTCCTGATAGTTCGGGGCCGCGCTCCGGAAATGTGGATGCGGAGAGCACATAGTGTGCTCTCCGCATCCCGTTCTGCCCCGTTGAGAATAAATGGGTCTGCACCCGTTCCCGATATTGCGGAACAGATGCGGACCCATTTGTGGACGTCTGAATGGACCTTAAAGGTGACAGTTTTTTTTTTTTTTCTTTATCCATACAGTATGCTTTTGGCATACTGGCCAGATTTGAATTTAGAACCCCCCCCCCTCCCCACTTCCAAGCTAATTGTTAGTATGAGGATCAAGAAGGTTTCCTTGAACTGTTAGCAACTAAGCACTTCTTGTTCTCTAAGAACGCCTCCATCTATGGATACGTTTTCTTCTTAACCACTTAATAACCAGTGGAAGCGCAGTGTAGTTCAGCTGTGGGGAGGAGGTCCACTGGGAGAACATTGCATGATGTCGGTGACGGTGGAAAATTACTTTGACTTGACCATAAATTGAATCTGCATAGCTGTTTATTCACAGCTCACGGTAGTAATAACAGTTTTAAACACATAAGATTTACGTCAGGAAGGAATGAGACTTTATAAGCAGCAGCAATCTAGCAGGCGTCATTCTCAACACTTTAACTATTTTACCACTGGCCGGGTGTCTGGATGGAGTAATTCCATGAAGCTGATGCATGAAGTATATATTTATTTTATTTCAAATTTCATCTGCATAATATATAATCTCTACTACTGTGTATCCATACTATTATTTACTCTATGTAGTTTATATAGCACCCTATTATTCTGCAGCGCAGTACTCATGCACAGAGGCTTTAAGGGTAATTTCTGGGAAACCAATTCAGTCAAGTATGTTTCTGAGAACAGGAGGAAATCCACCTGAATATGATCCAAGTCCATGTCCTCTGTGCTACAAAGGAGATGATTTGTAGAGTGGTATAGAGGGTGCCACGACTTGACCCATTTACTTGAGTATCCACATAGACCTTCAATATAGGCGTAGAAAGAAGTGTGAATGTCCAGCCTCAACGTCTTAAAATCAAATGTAGACTTTATTGGAACATATTAAAATCCAGACAGGAAAGGGGTGTTTAACGTAGGTGTTTCGACTGACCACAACAGTCTTAGTCATAGCATTAACATAGGACTACACCGGTGTTATGTGTGGGCAGTGGAGAGGTGTAATGATACACTGTATGTACTCCATGTTGGATTTCTGGTGTTAATATGACATTTACTTCTTCTTTCAGGGAAGTAGTACCAAAGAATATTTCCTCCGAGGAACCCTCAATAGCCTTGAGCGCTACTTTTACCTTATAGCTTTCAACTTCTACCTTCACGAGCAGGTACGTCATATTTAGGGTAATTGCATGAATAAGGGTCAATCTCTCACCCTTTAAATGGACACTTCCATCAGAAAGGGCATCTGTCAGTAGATTTGTACTTATGAAACTGGCTGACCTGTTACATGTGCACTTGGCAGCTGAAGACATCTGTGTTGGTCCCATGATCATATGTGCCCACATTGCTGAGAAAAATTGCTGGGGGCATTGCCATTACACCTAGAGGTTCAGCTCTCTCCAACTGCTGCTCCTTCTGCAATTTGATTAACAGGGCCAGGCAGGCATGATCACATTTGCACTGTCTGGCCTTGTGTATTAAAGTGCAGAGGGTATGGCAGTTGCAGAGAGAGCTGAGCCTCTAGGAGTAACGGCAAGGCCCCCGTTGCTCTTAAGGGCTCATTTGCATGTATTCAAACTTCATTTTTCAGAGCCATGTGGGCACATATGAACATTGGACCAACACAGATGCCTTCAGCTGCCAAGCACATATGCGACAGGTCAGCCAGTTTCATAGGTACAAATCTGCTGACAGATGCCCTTTACACTCAATATTCATAAAAAAAATAATGTTTTTTAGAATTTGTTGCTATTTTACATAATATGCCATTGAAGATTAAATACAAAATACAGTTCTTCTGTAGCAGTCAGCACAAATTAGAACACCTTCTATACCAGGGCTGCTCAACCTGTGGCCCTCCAGTTGTTGTAAAACTACAACTCCCACAATGCCCTGCTGTAGGCTGATAGCTGTAAGCTGTCCAGGCATGCTGGGAGTTGTAGTTTTGCAACAGTTGGAGGGCCGTAGGTTGGGCTACCCTGTCCTATATAGACAGGTCATCCATTGTCAGTTTACGGTTGCTGTGAGGGGGAGATGTTATCTGCCGAGATATCATCATAATAGGTGTAGAATTGGAATGACCGTATCAGGGCTCTAGTGTTCTCTTAATACTGGCCAACTGGCCTAGATAAATATTTCCACAGAAGAACATTGCATTTATTAGTGTACTGTGTGATGCTCTAATTGAGTATCTCATCCCCCTTTCCTTCCTGACTGAGAGAGTTAAGTAAGACTGTCTTCTGTGCTAAAAGCTCAAACAAAGAAGAACTTAGAGCCAGGAAAGGAAGTAGAACACATGGAATGACTTCAAAAATATCTAGAATACCATCCAACCTTTTTTGTATTTAAAAAAATTACATAACATATTCACATATACACTCACCTAAAGAATTATTAGGAACACCTGTTCTATTTCTCATTAATGCAATTATCTAGTCAACCAATCACATGGCAGTTGCTTCAATGCATTTAGGGGTGTGGTACTGGTCAAGACAATCTCCTGAACTCCAAACTGAAGGTCAGAATGGGAAAGAAAGGTGATTTAAGCAATTTTGAGCGTGGCATGGTTGTTGGTGCCAGACGGGCCGGTCTGAGTATTTCACAATCTGCTCAGTTACTGGGATTTTCACGCACAACCATTTCTAGGGTTTACAAAGAATGGTGTGAAAAGGGAAAAACATCCAGTATGCGGCAGTCCTGTGGGCAAAAATGCCTTGTGGATGCTAGAGGTCAGAGGAGAATGGGCCGACTGATTCAAGCTGATAGAAGAGCAACGTTGACTGAAATAACCACTCGTTACAACCGAGGTATGCAGCAAAGCATTTGTGAAGCCACAACACGCACAACCTTGAGGCGGATGGGCTACAACAGCAGAAGACCCCACCAGGTACCACTCATCTCCACTACAAATAGGAAAAAGAGGCTACAATTTGCACGAGCTCACCAAAATTGGACTGTTGAAGACTGGAAAAATGTTGCCTGGTCTGCTGAGTCTCGATTTCTGTTGAGACATTCAAATGGTAGAGTCCGAATTTGGCGTAAACAAAATGAGAACATGTATCCATCATGCCTTGTTACCACTGTGCAGGCTGTTGGTGGTGGTGGTGGTGGTGTAATGGTGTGGGGGATGTTTTCTGGGCACACTTTAGGCCCCTTAGTGCCAATTGGGCATCTTTTAAATGCCACGGGCTACCTGAGCATTGTTTCTGACCATGTCCATCCCTTCATGACCACCATGTACCCATCCTCTGATGGCTACTTCCAGCAGGATAATGCACCATGTCACAAAGCTCGAATCATTTCAAATTGGTTTCTTGAACATGACAATGAGTTCACTGTACTAAAATGGCCCCCATAGTCACCAGATCTCAACCCAATAGAGCATCTTTGGGATGTGGTGGAACGGGAGCTTCGTGCCCCCCCTGGATGTGCATCCCTCAAATCTCCATCAACTGCAAGATGCTATCCTATCAATATGGGCCAACATTTCTAAAGAATGCTATCAGCACCTTGTTGAATCAATGCCACGTAGAATTAAGGCAGTTCTGAAGGCAAAAGGGGGTCCAACACCGTATTAGTATGGTGTTCCTAATAATTTTTTAGGTGAGTGTAGGTTAGTAATATGTTAAAAAAAAAATTGATAGAAGTGTCCCTTTAAACTTTACTTGAGATCCCGCAACGCAGAGATTTTGTCAGTTCTTCCTGTCTGCCTCCTTCGAGTTATTACTTATTTATAGTGCGTTATCTCATGATAGGTGGCACTTTTAAAGGGGTTTTCTGAGATGTTAATACTAATGACCTATCCTCTGGATTGGTCATCAGTATCTGATCAGTGGGAGTGGCACTTGCAGTAGGACCGCGGGCTTCTCACAACTTTGGCCAGTGACGTCACTTTTATCGGTAACGTGGCCTAGGAGTGAATGGGGTTGAGCTGCAATACCAAGCACAGCCACTATACAATGTACGGCGCTGTGCTTGGGGAGTACGGAAAAGGCAACGCTCACATGAGCTCAAACAGCTGATCGGTGGGGGTACCAGGCGTCAGACCACCACCGATAAGATACTGATGAGCTATCTCAGAAAACCCTTTTGAAGACTCCTGTTTGTCCAGTTCACCTTTGGAAGGAGATGAAATCAAAACAAAGATGAAAACAAAATCTGAAATTTCTATTCATATTTATGAATGAAATGGGCTCCTAAAGAGCAGTTTGTCATAGCATTTTAACCAAAATATTTTTTTCTAATAGCCTTTTTTCATAGTGACTTTGACCAGTTGTACTATAATGGATTGACTACTGTTAAACTTTTTGTAAGAAATAAGTATCATCCAAATTTCACTGGACTAACCACCAATGTATTTAACGGTCTGTCGTCCTCTTTTCAGTATCCCTTGGCTTTTGCACTGAGTTTTAGTCGATGGATGTGTGTACATCCTTGGATTTACAGGCTTCAAGCTGCCATGAATTTGTCTGAACTCACTTTATCTGGGGAGC